>NC_141545.1:27345602-27645602 GCF_021556685.1 Rattus norvegicus | reverse complement strand
GCGTGGTGGCACAGACCTTTAACCCAGCACTCTTGAGGCAGAGACAGGCAGATCTCTGGGAGTTCGAAGCCAGCCTGGTCTACAAAGCAAGTTCTAGGACAGCTAGGACTGTTACACACAGAAACTGTCTCAAAAGAAAAAAAAGATACTGAGTATCGTGGACCTGACGACCCTAGTTCCATCTCCACGTCCTTCATTGTGAAGAGAGAGAAAGCAATGGCTGCAAGCTGACCTGTCAGCCCCACGCATACACCAATGCTCTACCCAATGGTAGAGCACCTTCCTCCCACGCACCAATACATGGAATGAACGATACATGAGAATAATCCAAGCACGAGCCAGGCCTGGTTGTGCAGGTCCGCCAGCTCTGAGGCAGGAGGGTTGCAAGTTTGAGGTCCTGCTTGGGGAGCAGAGTGAGTTTATGGCCCAGCCTGGGCAGCTTAAAGAAACCCTGCTTCAAATTTAAAAGTGGATTGGTCCCCAACACTAAACAATAAAAATAGAAAACAGACAGGGTTGGGGATTTAGCTCAGTAGTAGAGCGCTTGCCTAGCAAGCGCAAGGCCCTGGGTTCGGTCCCCAGCTCCGAAAAAAAAGAAAAAAAAATAGAAAACAGCCAGACTGGATCTGTGTGGAATGTTTGCCTGGTGTGCTCTAAGTCCTGCATTCAGTCTTTAGTACTTCAACACACAGTAAAACCCACTGCTCTAAGACGTCTACTATAGTCAAAGTATAGAGAGACAGAGGTAGATTTGGACTTGGTGGAGGAGTGGGGAGGACCAAGGATTAGTTGTTTAGAGCAGTCTTCCAATTTTTTTTCCGGAGCTGGGGACCGAACCCAGGGCCTTGCGCTTGCTAGGCAAGCGCTCTACCACTGAGCTAAATCCCCAACCCCCAGTCTTCCAATTTGGGACAGTGAAAGGGATTTGGCATTGGTACTGATGGCCATACAACTTTATAAATATCCTTTCTTTCTTTTGAATTTAATTTATTTATTTTTGTAGTTAGGGGACTACACCCAGGGCCACATGAATGCCAGGCAATTGTTCTCTCATTGAGCCATTCCTAATGCGAATCTTACAAAAATACTCAAAACCTCTGACGTAGGGGTGTAGAGAACTTGCATAGAATGCCCTAATGAACAGCTCAGGGGTAACTCAGCAGTAGTGTTTGCCTAGAATCCCCCAGTGAGGGGCTGGGGGCGTGGCTCAGTGGTAGAGCCCCTGCCTAGAATCCCCCAGTGAGGGGCTGGGGGCATGGCTCAGTGGTAGAGCCCCTGCCTAGAATCCCCCAGTGAGGGGCTGGGGGCGTGGCTCAGTGGTAGAGCCCCTGCCTAGAATCCCCAGTGAGGGGTTGGGGATGTGTGTGGTTTTTTCGAACAAGAATGGCCCCCATAGGCTCATATGTTTGAATACTTGCTCCCTATTTGGTAGAACTGTTTGGGAAGGGTTAGGAGGAAGTGTGTCTAGGGACCGCTAGGGGGGTAGGTTTTGAGGTTTTAAAAGTCATTTCCAGCGTTTTCTCTCTATATCCTACTTGAGGGTCAGTATGTGAGATTTCATGTATTTCTGCTGCTATGCCTTTGCTCCACCATCATGGACTCCACCCCTCCAAATTGTAAACCCAAGTTAAAGCTTCATCATAGCAATAGAAAAGTGACTACGTCAGCATGGTTGCAAGGCACTGTGTACCAACCCAGGTCTTCAAAAACAAACAAAAAAGACACATTCATGCTGCTGTAGTAGGGCACACCCGAATCCCAGAATTTGGGAGAATAAGACAAGAAGATCATGAGTTCAAGGCCAGCCTGGACTACATAGCAAGAGTTCCAAGCCAGTCAGAGATTCCTAGCAAGACCTGTCTGAAAAGAATGCACACACAGAGTCACTGGCCTGTGTGTTTTATAGCAATATATATATATATAAAATGGCTGGGTATGACTCAGTCGCCAGGTTACTTGCAGAAGCTGGCAGTGTCCATCTATGATCCTAGTACTTGGGAGATGAAGGGAGGGGCATCAAGAGTTCAAAGACTGGGGTTGGGGATTTAGCTCAGTGATAGAGTGCTTGCCTAGCAAGGGCAAGGCCCTGGGTTCGGTCCCCAGCTCCGGGGAAAAAAAAAAAAAAAAGAGTTCAAAGACTGCCAGTCGGTGGAGGCACACACCTTTAATCCCAACATTTCGAAAGCAGAGGCAGGCAGATATTTAAATTCAAGGTCAGCCTGGTCTACAGAGTGAGTCTCAGGACAGCCAGGGCTACACAGAGAAACCTTGTCTGGACAAACTAAAAAGAAGAAAAAGAAAAAAAAGTTCAAAAGTCGTCTTCTGTTACATAGTGAGTTTGAGGCCAGCCTGGACTACATGAGAACCTGTCTCAAAAACAAACAAACTTAAAACGACTTAGAATAAATCTCAAATGGTTTGCATAAACAAAATGTTTGTCAGTTACTAAAGGCTGTTTAGTCTTTTCAGAGGGCTAATTCTCCCACTGGAGAGGGAAACGGACATTCAGAGCAGGGGAAGATGTGTCTCCACCGGGCACAGGTTACTCGGAGAGCAGTGTCTGGGAGCTGTTTCAGGGCTGGATCAGGTCAGGGCTAGCCTACCCTATAGGCCCTCCCCTCTCCTCACTTCCTGGATGAGGATGGTGCCAGAGGGTGGCTCCTGGCACCCAGAGTTCAGGAATTTTAGGCATGTGGTTCTGGGCCCAGATAGAGGAGGGGAGTCTCCCTCCCAGGGCCAGGGAGTAAGGTGGTACCACAATTTTGACATCAACTTTGGGGTGGAGGTGGCTGGGGGCCAACCATAAATGGCTCCTCTCCCTTCATTTAGTTCTGGAGTGGAACCCCTGAACAGGAGTCCACTTAGCCCCTCCCTGTGATGGGCTGGGAGCGGGGAGGGCTGAACTCATAGTTTCAGGTCTTTCCTGCTCTCCTGGCAGTCCAAGTGACCATCAACTGTAGGCCAGAGGTGTTGGAGGTGGGGTGAGACAGACCAGCCCCTAAGCCTGGTCAGTGCTGTGGCAGACATGGAGTTCACCCGGATGCGGCCTCACCCTTGGCCCCTGCTTCTCCCGGTACTTATGTGGCTTCCCCAAAGCCTGAGTCTAGGTGAGTGGAACTCTTGCAATTGGACGCCCTTCCAAACCTGAGGCCCCGGGGTTCTGGGAACCCATTCCACCTCCTGGACTGGGAGAGTGGAGGAGGGGAGAGGGAGCCCACAGAACTGCCAGGCTTATCTCGAGTCTCACCTTTGTCCCCCATAGACCTGATTCCCTACACGCCGCAGATAACTGCCAGGGACCTGGGAGGGAAGGTCACAGCCACTACGTTCTCTCTGGAGCAGCCTCAGTGCGTCTTTGATGAGCACGCCTCAAGTAATGACACCATCTGGCTAGTGGTGGCTTTCAGCAATGGTGCGTGGTGAGAACTTGGGGTCTTGGGGTGAGGGCACAGGCTGAGAGGAGATACCCAAGGCTCTTGGTGGATGGCAGTATTGACTTTGTCTCTGGATGTGGGGGTCAGAGCTGTAGATTGGCCAGGGATGTCCACAAGGTGGGCAAAGTCAGTCCTCTGGGATCAACACGGATCGCCTTCTCCCTCCTCTTCTTCCTCCTCCTCCTCCCCCTTTTTTGAGGCAGGGTCTCCTGTAGCCCAGGAAGCATTAAACTTCTGGCTTGCTGCCTCTACCTTCCAATTGCTGGGATGGTGGATATGTACAACCATGCCAGTTCATGTGATACTGGGATAGAGGCCAGGGTTTATATATTGCTAGGCAAGTACTCTACCAAACTGTTAAATCACAGCTTGCCCTTTTGAGACACTGGTCCCTTTAAGACAGTGGTTCTCAAACTTCCTAATGCTGACACCCTTTAATACAGTTCCTCACGGTGTGGTGATCCCAATCACAACATTATTTCATGGCTACTTCATAACTGTAATTTTGCCACCACTATGAATCGTAACGTAAATAGCTCATATACGACCCTGGGTTGTTGGAATCCCTAAAGGGAGTCGCGACCCACAGGTTGAGAAACAAATACCCTACGCTATCCCATTATGTCGCCTGGAGAAATCAGGCCAAGGCCTCTGCAGATCGCATCCTGGGACAGAAGCAGTTCGCTGCTCTCTGCTCCTTTAAAATAAGTGTTTTGCATTTGTTTGTTTATTGTATGTAACAGTCCAGTCATAATTCAGAAGGACAGCTCGAGGGAGTCTGTTCTCGCCTTCCACCATGTGGGTCCTGGGGATCAAACTCAGGTCATCAGATTTGGCCGCAAGCGCCTTTAACCACGGAGTCATCACACCATTCATCTTATTCTATACTTAACACAGCCACAGCCACAGCCCCTGCTTTTGCCTCTGTCTGTCCCTTTTTCCTCCAGCCTCCAGGGACTTTCAGAACCCACAGACCGCTGCTAAGATCCCGACCTTCCCACAGCTGCTGACTGACGGCCACTATATGACATTACCCCTGTCCCTGGATCAGCTGCCATGTGAGGACCTGACCGGTGGCAGTGGAGGTGTTCAGGTGCTTCGGGTGGGCAATGACTTCGGCTGTTACCAGCGACCCTATTGCAACGCTCCCCTCCCCAGCCAGGGCCCTTACAGGTGGGTTGTCAGGAGCCCCTGCCCTGGGATTGGGTGTCTTCAGGGAGGGAGGTGGGACTTCTTGGTCTAAGATTCAGACCCTGCCCCCTTCTTCTGAATGACAGCCAGACACAGCTCCACCCCTTTGTTAGCTGTGGTTTGATTTTTTTGCTTAGTGAGGCATCAAAAAGACCCTTCAATAAGTTGATCATAATGACACACCTATGTGATCTCAGCACTCTGGAGACAGAGGTAGGAGGATCGTGAGTTCAAGGCCAGGTGCAGGTACATAATGAGTTTGAGACGAGCTACTGCTTCAGACCTTAAAACAAAAGATCAGCTGGCTGGGGCCATAGCTCTGTTGGTAGGTGTTTAGTTAACATGTATGAAGTCCTGGGTTGGGGTTGGGGATTTAGCTCAGTGGTAGAGCGCTTGCCTAGCAAGCGCAAGGCCCTGGGTTCAGTCCCCAGCTCCGAAAAAAAAAAAAAAAAAAAAAGGAATGAAGTCCTGGGTTCCATCCAGCACCGTACAAACCAAGAGTAGTGGTGTAGACCTGTAATCCCAGCATTCAAGAGGTGAAACGGCAGGAAACCCAGGAGTATAGGTTATCTCAAAAAACACAAAAACCAAACCAAACAAACAACAACAAACCCCAGAGAATCCTTTTCAGATGTGATCTAAGAGGTGAATGTGTGTTTCCAGATGAGATCACAGTTACTGGTCTCAAGTGGATCTGACAGAATTCCCAACCCATAGTACAGATGAAGAAACTAAGGTTCTCTTTAGTGTCCATCACGAGTGCCCAGGTCCCCTCAAAGAGATGCCATAATGGGAGCCCAGACTCCAGAGTGAAATCTCTCCCAGCTCCTTTACTCATGCCGGCAATAGCATCTTCCTCACAGCCGTTCCGTCCCGCCCACTTCCCATCAGCCACTAGTGCTGGCTTCCCTCCATGGATCCATTGGACCCAGTCTGCTCTCTTCCCAGAGCTCCCACCCCTGAAAAATAGCATAGTGCCAAGTCTTCCTTCCCTCTCTCCAGGCCCTCAGGGGCTTCCAACAGACCCTGACCACACCCTTAACTCCACCCACATGTTTTTGACAGGACTCTTAATTTGAAGCCTAACTTCTTCTCAAAATGGTTGGCCCCACAAATTTCAGAGACCTAAACTTCTATTTTGTTGTACGGGTATCGAGCCCAAGAGTTTATGCATTCTGGGCAGGGGCTCTACCACTGAGCCACGCCCCCAGCCCCTCACTGGGGGATTCTAGGCAGGAGCTCTACCACTGAGCCACGCCCCCAGCCCCTCACTGGGGAATTCTAGGAGGGGCTCTACCACCAAGCTGAATCCTCAACATTTTTTCTTTTCCTTTTCTTTTGAGATGAGGTCTCACAAAGTCATCAGGCGGCCATTGAACTTATGGTTCTCTTCCCTTAGCCTATGAAGTATCTAGGATATCAGGCCTGTGCCGCCATGTCTACTTGAGACATCCGAGTATTACTCTTGTCCCCATTGCTTTCTTGTCTCTTCAGTGTGAAGTTCCTTGTAATGGATGCTGGTGGCCCACCCAAGGCTGAAACGAAGTGGTCTAATCCCATTTTTCTCCACCAAGGTAGAGTTGGGGTGAGGGATCTAAGGCTAACTCAACTCGTACCTGAAACTTGCTGAAGGGTGGGACCTGGGTCAGCTACATCATAATGGCACCAAACTTTTTTCCCCTAGTACTGGACATTGAATTTTATGCACACCAGGGAAGTGCTGTACTACACTAATCCATGGCCCTACCCCTCACGGGGGGGGGGGGGGATTCTAGGCAGGGGTTCTACCACTGAGCCACGCCCCCCAGCCCCTCACTGGGGATTCTAGGCAGGGGCTCTACCACTGAGCCACGCCCCCAGCCCCTCACTGGGGGATTCTAGGCAGGGGCTCTACCACTGAGCCACACCCCCAGCCCCTCACTGGGGGATTCTAGGCAGGGGCTCTACCACTGAGCCACACCCCCAGCCCCTCACTGGGGGATTCTAGGCAGGGGCTCTACCACTGAGCCACGCCCCCAGCCCCTCACTGGGGATTCTAGGCAGGGACTCTACCACTGAGCCACGCTCCCAGCCCCTCACTGGGGGATTCTAGGCAGGGGCTCTACCACTGAGCCACACCCCCAGCCCCTCACTGGGGGATTCTAGGCAGGGGCTCTACCACTGAGCCACGCCCCCAGCCCCTCACTGGGGGATTTTAGGCAGGGGCTCTACCACTGAGCCACGCCCCCAGCCCCTCACTGGGGGATTCTAGGCAGGGGCTCTACCACTGAGCCACGCCCCCAGCCCCTCACTGGGGGATTCTAGGCAGGGGCTCTACCACTGAGCCACGCCCCCAGCCCCTCACTGGGGGATTCTAGGCAGCTGCTCTACCACTGAGCCACGCCCCCAGCCCCTCACTGGGGGATTCTAGGCAGGGGCTCTACCACTGAGCCACGCCCCCAGCCCCTCACTGGGGGATTCTAGGCAGGGGCTCTACCACTGAGCCACGCCCCCAGCCCCTCACTGGGGGATTCTAGGCAGGGGCTCTACCACTGAGCCACGCCCCCAGCCCCTCACTGGGGGATTCTAGGCAGGGGCTCTATACAGAAGTACAATCACGGGTCTCTTTTTATTTTATATATTGAGATAGGGTCTAAGTTGACTAAGCTGACGTTGAATCTCCTCTGTAGCCCTGGATGGCCTTGAGATTCCCTTCCTCATCCTCCCGAGGAACAGGTTACAGGTGTGCCCAAACACTTCCATGTTGACGACTATGAACCCGTGCTTGGGTGGCCAGCCTCAGCCTCATTCAGCCCCAGGTCCCCTCTACTGTGTGCAGGGAGAAGGGCCCAAGCATTATCCTCCACCTAGAGGCCATGTTGGGGGTGGCACTTGCTTCAGAGTCAAGCTACCAAAGCTAGGGTAGGGTGACAGATATCTGTCATCTGAAAGCCTTCAATTCCAGGCTGTAGGGAAGAAGATGTGACAAGGTGAATCCTGAGATCTGCCTGGTGTATGTGGGCCTGTGGTAGGGAACTGGAGGGGATGGAATGGTCTAGAAGGTGAGTCCAGTGTAGAAGAGGTTGGAGCAATGGTTGATCCAGGCTGACGGAAATGGAGGCTCTGTGGGGCCATGGGGCAGCCAAGCCTTGCAGTGTGTTGAGTTTGAATGGGGAGGGGCAGCCAGCCTTGGGGTGGATAGGCAGCCTCTGAATGGTTCCTATGTGTGCAGGGAAGAACCCCAACGCCATTGACACATGGCCTGGTCGGCGGAGCGGCTGTATGATCGTCATAACTTCTATCCTTCCGGTCCTGGCCGGCCTCTTGCTCCTGGCTTTCCTGGCAGCCTCCACTACGCGTTTGTAAGTGACGGCGACACCATGCAGGCTCCTCTTCCACCTGTCAGGTGACCCTTCCCTGTCCCCGAGTACTGCAGTTCTGAGCTGGCTGATGCCCTTCCCGGCAGCATGGAGGGAAAGTCCAGGTAGCTCGTCTGAAGGCAGGGCCCGGGTTCTTCCTCTGGGCTTTGTCTTTTCTCCATGAGCCCCTTGGTAGCTGTCACTAGGGCAGGTTATCCGGGTACACCTGGACGAGGTGCCTCTCCAGCTGGCCCCTAAACGGAGGGAAGGGAGACTGGAGAGACTAGAGAGACAGTTTAGTAAGTAAAGTGCTCCCTGCACATCCAAGGACCGGGGTTTGAATCCCCACCACTCACATAATATCCAGATGTGGTTGGGAATGTCTGTAACCTCACTCATGGGGAAGGCCGGGGGGATCCCTAGAATCTGTTGCCAGCCAATCAATAAAGGTTTCAATTAAAGATTCTGTCTCAAAAAGGTAAGATGGTGTTGTCAGGATGGCTCAGTGGGTAGAGCCCCTGGCCACCAAACCTTATGACATGAGTTTGATCGCTGGAAGGAAAGAACTGACTTCTGCCAGTTGTCCTATGTCCTCCACACACACACAGTGGCATGTGCATACCCCCCACCAGATAATTTTTTCCTTAGAGGTAAGGTATAGTGATAGAGGAAGACACCCAACTCAACCCTGTTCTCCACACAGGCACATACATGTGTACACATGCACACACTTACATGCGTGCACACACACATGTGTCCCTATACACCTATAAACTACATACTTCATCAACAGAATAAAAAGGAGGGCAGGTGAGGGGACAGGCTGAGGGGTGAGTATTCTGGGGAAGGGGCACAGCTATACGGTGGCGTCCTTTGGTTAGGGACGTAACGTGTCCCTCCTCCTTCTTCTCTCGAGTGCAGCTCCAGCCTGTGGTGGCCTGAGGAAGCCCCTGAGCAGCTGCGGATTGGCTCCTTCATGGGAAAACGTTACATGACTCACCATATCCCCCCCAGCGAGGCTGCCACACTGCCGGTGGGCTGCGAGCCTGGCCTGGACCCCCTTCCCAGTCTCAGCCCATAGCTTGGTCTCTGGATCTTGGGCTGGTGTGAGGGGCACAGAGCAGGTGCCCCTCCTGTGGGGCAGGGTGGGGCCCTTGCATCTCCACAGCCCCTCCTATCTGCCTGGCTGTTTTATCTTCTGCGTCTGGTTCTGTCTGTCACTCGCCTCTGTATGTAAGTGCATTTACAAGATCAGGATCAGTTTGATCCTTTTTTTTTTTTTTTTTGTTCTTTTTTTCGGAGCTGGGGACCGAACCCAGGGCCTTGCGCTTCCTAGGCAAGCGCTCTACCACTGAGCTAAATCCCCAACCCCCAGTTTGATCCTTGATAACCCCCTTCACGTAAGGCTCAAGGATGTGGTTCACCCTCACCTTAGCCAGACTTCAGAGAACCCAGGAGGAGATGGGTAACACGAGGCCGTGATCCCCACCCTTAGGAGGCTGAGGTAGGAGGGTCATGTGCTCCAGGCTAGTCTGGGCTATGGAGCAGGAGCAGGTCTCGAACAAAACAAAACAAAACAGAAACACACAACCCTGGGAGGCAGCCTTGTTGGGCAGTTAGTAGGTTGGGCTGGGCCATCACGAGGGTATGAGGCTCCATCCTACCCAACAACCAGGGATGGGGTGCTGCTGCAGAAATACCACTATGCAGGGGTTGGGGATTTAGCTCAGTGGTAGAGCGCTTGCCTAGCAATCGCAAGGCCCTGGGTTCGGTCCTCAGCTCCGGAAAAAAAAAAACCCACTATGGTCTCCTCACTTTCTGAGGCTGGGTCTCACCAGTGTGCTGGTTAGAGAGTGTGAATGGTTACTAATGACAGCTCGGCTACCTACCCCAGTCCCTGTGCACAGAGAGATGCTTCGAGCACTTCTCTGCTGACTCAGCATCATTTATTGCGCACCTGCCCTTCTGTACCACATACAGTGTCAGACGACACGGCCTGGGGTCGCAAAGCTGCTCGTGACTTTGGAGGACTCTCCACCTTGCTTTGAATCTCAGACTGACACCTGTCCAGATGTGGGATCTATTACTGTTGGGGAGATGCCATGTCCTCAAACTGTCCTCAGGGTCACACTCTCCCAATTACCACAGCGGGCTCCTCGCGACTTTTTCAAAGGAAAAGATCTCCAGGACAAAGCCAGTGCTTCCTGCCATCACCACACGGGGGCGTCCGCAAGATGTAGCTACGTGGCAGCAGGGCCCTGAGCAGTTCACTCCAGTTTACTGCTCCATCTGCACTCCTGTCTTTTCAGGGGTCAGGGAAGAATGTGTTCCAGCTCATCCAGGGCGAGCCCGCGGGGCTACCATGTTCTCTTTAATGGCGACCCTTGTGACTAATCATTGACTTTCCTGACCACACTGTTTAGCCACCCTACCCCATGTCCCATGGGGCTTGTTTGATCAAGCTCTTAGGAAGTTAATAAATGTTATTATGGCAGGAGTGTTGCTTAGGCTGGCTCTACGACAGGGACATGTGGTGGTGCCCTGGTGCTGCCTCTTATGGGTCCCTTGATTGCCGCCAATCTGTGCTTTTGGAATAACAGAGAAACCTGCTCACATTTCAGGATCAAGCAGCCACAGTGACTCTCCCTCCTGGCACAGGTCTCAGCGGCAGATCTTTATCAAGTCAACCAGCCTTTGCCTCTGAGTCCTCACTCCCCATCCTACGGAAGCCCCAGAATTCAGGTGACCCCTGGAGGTATAGACAGAAGCTGCACCCAGCCAAATGCTCCAGTGGCCTGAGAAACGTGTGTGGAACAACTTTTGCAATGGGGCTAGATGCAAGCCCAGGGCCCTGTGGGTCAGGAGAGGGCTAAACGCCCTTGGGATTGGGAGGGCGATAACTTCACCCTCCCCGCCCCCAACTTGTCCCAGCACCTGTCCTTGTTACGCTGGATGCTGGTATTTACCGAGTTAAAAGATGAAGAATGAAGGGCCGGTGAGATGCCATCAAGTCAGCTGACGTGAGTTGCTCCCACGAGGCAGGAGAGAACCGGCTCTGGCAAGTTGTCCTCTGACCCTGACCTCCACAAAAATAAGGCACTTGGGCTCCCCCTCACTCCCTTCCCGCGTCCTCCGAACTCTCTCACCTGCAAATACAAGATAAGCATCAGATTTTAATATTTAAGGTATATAAATAAATCCTCTCAGGACTCGGGATCAGCTAGACTTGCAAAAGGATCCCCAGGCTTTGTGATCTTGGTGCTCTGTGGCTTGCTTGCTGTAGGTACTTTCTCAGTCTGTGGTGCTTCCCGCTGCCGCCACACGGGGGCGAGAATGTGCCTTTGCGATCTCTGCAAAGTAGTGACTCTATAAAGAAAATGGGAAAAGGCAGGCTTGGTGGCCCTTACAGAGTGGGGTGGAGGGGATGGGGTTTAGGGTGGGAGTGGAGGGGACGAGGAGGAGGCAGTGGGGGGGTGTCAGTTGGGGCCCTAAGACTGGAGAATTACTGTGAGTTTGAGGCCAGCACTCTGGAGATGGATAGGGAAGCTGGAATATCAGGAGTGAAGATCATTCTCACCAACACAATTTGAGGCTAAACACATACACGCAGAAATGAGAATGGAGATCTTTATGCACCAAAAATGGGTGTACCATGCCAGGGAGAGTTCTAGCAGATTTCCAGGAAAAGGAGTTCTGAAGGGGAGACTTCTGTGAGTGTGTGTGTGTGTGTGTGTGTGTGTGTGTGTGTGTGTGCGTGTTTGTGCCCTGTGCGTGTTCATGCGCATGTGCGAGTACGTGAGTGAATTGGGGGGGATCTTGATATGTTAGCCCACTATGTCTTAAACTCTCCATGCTCCCTCCTTAACTTGTAGAGTGACACATATTCAGGACATATTCCTGAGGGCATTTCCTCCCCAACCCTATAGAAAAACAACACAGCCTTCTTTTTTTAAAAAAAACATGGGGTGGGGATTTAGCTCAGTGGTAGAGCGCTTGCCTAGGAAGCGCAAGGCCCTGGGTTCGGTCCCCAGCTCCGAAAACAAGAACCAAAAAACAAAAAACAAAAAACCCATTTATTTATTTATTATATATAAGTACACTGTCGATGTCTTCAGACACACCAGAAGAAGGCATCAGATCTCATTACAGACGGTTGTGAGCCACCATGTGGTTGCTGGGAATTGAACTCAGGACCTCTGGAAGAGCAGTCAGTGCTCTTAACCGCTGAGCCATGTCTCCAGCCCACAATCACAGACTTCTTTAAAAAAGATTAAGATTTGTTTGTTTTCTGTGTGTGAGTGTTTTGCCTGCAGGTACGTGTGTTCACTGAGTTTGTCCCTGTTGCCCAGAGAGGTGAGAAGAGGGATTTAAAACTGGGTTTTACAGACAGTTGTGAGCCACTGTGTGAATACTGGGAGTTGATCCAGCGTCTTCTGCAAGAGCAGTCAGTGCTTTTTTTTTTTTTTTTTTTTTTTTTTTTTTTTTGGTTCTTTTTTTTTTCCCCCAGAGCTGGGGACCGAACCCAGGGCCTTGCGCTTCCTAGGCAAGCGCTCTACCACTGAGCTAAATCCCCAACCCCAGTCAGTGCTTTTGATCACCGAGCTGAGCTGTCTCCCCAGTCCAGAGACTCATTTTCAGTTGTTCAAGTTTCATGAAGGTGTTACCAACAACTGAGGGGAAATTTACATCCCTTGACCCTTGAACTGTTCCAGCATCAACCAAGAGCCCAACTGGATGGCTGGCGAGAAGGCTCCCGGGACAAAGGTGCTTGTTTCCAAAGCCTGTCACACTGAGTTTGGTCACCAGGACCTATGTGGTAGGAGGAGAGAATCTCTGACCTCCACTCACTGACTCAAGCTTGCACTCGCACATGCACACACACACCCACACGCACACGCATGCACACACACATGTACACACACATGTCCAAAAACGCACACACAAGATAAATAAATTTAAATTTTGCTTTAAAACTATGCCAGCTTGGGCTGGAGAGATGGCTCAGCGGTTAAGAGCACCCGACTGCTCTTCCAGAGGTCCTGAGTTCAATTCCCAGCAACCACATGGTGGCTCACAACCATCTGTAAGGAGACCTGATGCCCTCTTCTGGTGTGTCTGAAGACAGCTACAGTGTACTTATATATAATAAATGAATAAATAAATCTTAAAAAAAAAAAACTATGCCAGCCTATAAAGTAAACCAATAGCTTTTCCTCACAGATAATTAACCCTCGCCTGCCTCCATTGCCCTAGAGTCTCAAGACTCAAGTGTCAAGATGTCAGGCAGAAAATTAACCATGTGCTAGCTTGCTATGCCTCTTCCCTTCTCCCTAGTTCTTTCAGAGAAAAGGGGCAAGCATATGGAGAGCCTTAAAATCAACCAAAGTTCCCAAAGCACAGCGTGGTATATCAGCACAGCATGGTATATCAGCACAGCATGCTACTTGCAAAATGGCTGGCCGGGAAATGTAGATGGGACGTCCCAGGCTGTAAAGTCGCTTGCCACTACCAACCCCGAGTTTGATTGTAGGAACCCAGGTAAAGCTGAAAGGAGAGAACAAGCTCGCTCAGAGAGCTGGCATCCGACCTCCACGGGTACGCACACCTCCCCATGTACACACGCCATCTCGGTACCCTTTCCTGCAGAATAATAGGATTTGAAAGGCGGGGACGCTGGAGGGATGGCTCAGCAGTTAGAGCATTTGCAGCTCTTCCAAGAGGACCCGAGTTTGCTTCCCAGCATCTGCATCAGCAGCTCACAACTGCCTGGAACCCCAGCTCCAGGGGATCCAGGCCTTTTATGGTAGCTTCAGGTAACCACAAACACAAGTATATGCACACATGCACACATGCATACATACACACACAAGTAAAAGTATAAAAAAATGAACCAAGTGTTATTGCCCACACCTCTGAACCCAGCACTCAGGAGGCAGAGGCAGAGGCAGGGGCAGGGGCAGGGGCAGAGGATCTCTGAGCTTGAGATCCTGGTCTGTATAGTAAGTTTCAGGGCAGCCTAAGCAAACCATTGAGACCCTGTGTATTGGCTGGTTTTGTGTGTCAACTTGACACAAGCTAGAGTCATCTGAGAGGAAGGATCCTCAGTTGAGGAAATGCCTCCATGAGATCCAGCTGTTGGGCATTTTCTCAATTAGTGATCAGTGGGAGGGCCCAGTGCATGGTGGGTGGTGCCATTCCTATACTAGTCCTGCATCTATAAGAAAGCAGGCTGAGCAAGCCATGCGGAGCAAGCCAGTAAGCAGCACCCCTCCACGGCCCCTGCATCAGCTCTTGCCTCCAGGTTCCTGACCTGCTTGAGTTCCTGCCCTGATTGCCTTTGGTGATGAACAGCAATATGGAAGTGTAAGCTGAATAAACCCTTCCCTCCCCAACTTGCTTCTTGGTCATGATGTTTGTGCAGGAATAGAGACCCTGACTAAGGGGCTGGAGAGATGGCTCAGTGATTAAGAGCACTGACTGCGGGGTTGGGGATTTAGCTCAGTGGTAGAGCGCTTGCCTAGGAAGTGCAAGGCCCTGGGTTTGGTCCCCAGCTCCGAAAAAAAGAACCAAAAAAAAATAAATAAAAATAAAAATAAATAAATAAATAAATAATTGAAAATAAAATACAAATGTAAGCAGCTGGCCTCGATAGACAGCCCAGATGCTGCTCACAGGTGCTCACTGCCATGGGCTCACTGCTGTCCCAGCCCTGTGAGGACTTTGGTACCACAGTGGGATTACATGGGAGGAATGAAGGAAATACCAGAGGAAAGTGTGTGTCTGTGCGAGAGGCTGGAGAAGATGGAAATCCACAGTACTACCCACTCCGTCAGCCGTGAGAATGTTGTTTTCATAGCCAGCCAGTGGCACAGGGTGTTGGCAAATTCCTAATGTTTCATGAAGACAGATTCCTGCCTCAGGTCATCTAGAGGCCATTGTCCGAAGCCACCTGTGACCTCCTGCCCTAGGCTATGCTGGCTGAGGTGTCACAGAATCCAGTGGTCCTGCCCAGAACAGTGGCTGCTGTACTGGGCTCCATCAAACCCTGATGGGACATTTTGCCCCAGGGTTCCACACAACAGGCGCACTAGACAATCTCCAGCACTATGGTGACCGACCTTGGGAAGAGTCTCTTGCAACAAGCAGGTTGTAAAGAGGTTTTTGACTTTGTTTGGACATAGCAGGACAATGTAGCCCTGGCTGGCCAGGAACTCACTATGTAGACCAGGCTAGCCTTGAACTCAGAGATCCCTGAATGCCCTTGCCTCTTGAATGCTGGGATTAAAGGTGTGGATCAGCTGCTCTGGTTCTCTTCTTCAGCCAGGGTCCTGTGATGTAACCCAGGCTGGCAGCCAACTTGTGATGTTCCTGCCCCTGCCTCCCAGGTGTTAGGATTACAAGTATTAGCCACCACACCCAGTAGGAAGAATTTTATGTATTTGTTATTACTGCATTGTGCTGCTGGGGGCTATGTTCAGGCTCCCCTACATGCTAGGCAAATGCTCTACCATTGAGCCACTCCCTAGTTCTTTACTGGGGGGAGTCTAGGCAGAGGCTCTAACCACTGAGTCACACTCCAGCCCCTCCCTGGGGGATTCTAGGCAGGGGCTGTACCACTGAGCCACGCCCCCAGCCCCTCACTGGGGGATTCTAGGCAGGGGCTCTACCACTGAACCACGCCCCTAGCCCCTCATTGGGGGATTCTAGGCAGAGGCTCTACCACTGAGCCACGCCCCCAGCCCCTCCCTGGGGGATTCTAGGCAGGGGCTTTACTACTGAGCTATGCTCCTAGTACCAAGAATGTTTTACTAAGAGGTTGGGGATTTAGCTCAGTGGTAGAGTGCTTGCCTCCTAGCACAAGGCCCTGGGTTCGGTCCCCAGCTCTGAAAAAAAGAACCAAAAAAAAAAAAAAAAAAAAGAATGTTTTACTAAACGATCCCTGGGGACTCTATATAAGGAAATGCCATGACACCCATTGGCCCATAACTTCATGGCTCATCAGTCAAACACAAGTTCTTTATGAAAAAGGAAAAACATCCAGGATTGGGGGGTGGGGGGACGGTGACTGCACCCTGAGTCATCAGTCAGGGGAGCATAGCTGTTAGAACACAGGGTGGGAACCGACCTTAGGCAACTCCCTCCCTCTCTCCTCTGCAGGTAAAGGTCCCTGCTGCTGAGTCCAGGGACACATATTCAGTCCCCAGAACCCACATGGGGAGGGAGAGAACCAGCACCTAAAAGTTGTCCTCTGACCTTCACACACACGCTAGGGCATGTGCACAGCCCCGATCCTGCAGCACACACATGATAAATTAGTGTAATAAAAGTTGTCTTGCGGGCTGGAGAGATGGTTCAGTGGTTAAGAGCACTGACTGCTCTTCCAGAGGTCCTGAGTTCAATTCCCAGCAACCACATGGTGGCTCACAACCATCTGTAAAGAGATCTGATGCCCTCTTCTGGTGTGTCTGAAGACAGCTGCAGTGTACTTATATATAATAAATGAATACATCTTTTTTTTTCTTTTTTCTTTCTTTTTTTTTTTTTTTTTTTTTTTTGGTTCTTTTTTTTCGGAGCTGGGGACCGAACCCAGGGCCTTGTGCTTCCTAGGTAAGCGCTCTACCACTGAGCTAAATCCCCAGCCCCTTCTTTTTTCTTTTTTTCAGAGCTGGGGACCCAACCCAGGGCCTTGTGCTTGCTAGGCAAGTGCTCTACCACTGAGCTAAATCCCCAACCCCAAATGAATAAATCTTAAAAAAAAAAAGTTGTCTTGGGTTCTGGAGAGAGATATCTTAGTGGATATCTTAGCGGATCAGGGTCCACTCCAAAAGACCCTGATTTGACTCCTAGCACTCACATGGTGGCTCACAACCATCTCTAACTCTAGTTCCAGGGGATCCAATGCCTTCTTCTGACCTCCCTAGTCGACAGGCACACACATGGGGCACATATATACATTCAGGTAAAACACCCATTCTCATACAATAAGATAATAATTTAAAAATATTTTTTAAGACATGTCTAAATTTTTACTACATTCTGACATCAGCAAGATTAAAGAGAAAGATTATTTCTAATTTTAGGTCAGCCTATTTTAACAAAAAGTAAAAAAGAAAGGAAGGAAAGAAGAAAGAAAGAAAGGAAGAAAAGAAAAGAAAAGAAAGGAAAGGAAAGGAAAGGACACATGAATATGTGCTGTGGAGGGTTTAGAGGTCAGAGGTCAGAGGTCAGACAAAGATAGCTAGAAAAGCCAGAGTTACTGAACCCCATCCCTGACCCTGTACCTCCCTTCCATCCCTCCTTGCTTGTCCCAGCCTAGAGGTCCCTGAGTCCTGTCTTGGAAGCAAGACAGGAACCCACACCCGCCTCTCTGTGCCTCATTTTCTGTGTAAGCCCCACCAGGAAACTCTGCCCATCTCTCCTGGCCTCAGTTTCCCCTCTGAGAGGTGACATTCAACCTAGATGTCCGGCTGTCTGTCACCCTTTGGCATCTCATACTGCACTCTTGGCCTCCCAAAACGCCACTCCTCCTGAGTGACACAGGACAGAGGGCCCAGGAGAAAGAAAAGAATGTGTTGCCCTGACAACTATTCTTCTGCCTGGCGTCCCTCCAATGAGGGACAGAGAGGAATGTCCCATTAATCATGCCGGCCTCTCCCTTTCCCTCTCCAGCCCTCTCTCCCTCTGCTCCTCAATAAAAATAATCCAAGTTCCTCAACGTGTTTCACAGAGCCGCTGGGCTTGGGTCGGCCCCCTCAGCCCCTGTGCCTGGAACCCACCCTCTGTCTCCATTCCTAAGCCACGGGACCAGAGCAGCTGAGGAACCCTTGGGAGTAACGGGGAGGGGGCTGTTCCTCCAGTCATCTCTGACACCTTTTCCTGAGGCGCCCGCTCTCCACTAGTCATGGCTAGAACTGGCTTAAAAAGTCCAGTGCCAGGTAAATGGCAAAACGGTAAAAAGTAAACAAAAATCTTGAAAAAAAAATCACCAGTAAAGCAGGTAGGAGAGATAGCCTGGGAAAAGGCATGGACTGGCCTAAAGCTACCCCAAGTTTTTGGGCAATTCGAAATCTTCCATGTGTCCTGGGACTGCTTAGGTTAAAGAAGATTAATAAGAAAAGGTTAATCAGGGCTGGGGATTTAGCTCAGTGGTAGAGCACTTACCTAGGAAGCGCAAGGCCCTGGGTTCGGTCCCCAGCTCCGAAAAAAAGAACCAAAAAAAAAAAAAAAAAAAAAAGAAAAGGTTAATCAAAAGCAGGAAGGAAAGCTGGGCTTGAAGGCTCGTGTTTGTAATCTCAGCACTTGGGGTGTTGAGGCTAGCCTAGGCTACAGTGGAAGCTGAATGATGTCACAATGTAGTTTGTTCTAATCTATCACCTTTTGGGGTGAGGGCATAGCTCAAGGGAGAACACTGGGCTAGAATCTGCAAGTGAAGTGCTAGGATGTGCTCAGAAGCAGAACTCTTGCTTGGAATCCCCAGTGAGGCTCCGGGCATGGCTCAGTGGGAGAAACCCTGCCTAGAATCCCCCAGTGACGGGCTGGGGGCGTGGCTCAGTGGTAGAGCACCTGCCTAGAATCTCCCAATGAGGGGCTGGGGATGTGGCTCAGTGGTACAGCTCCTGCCTAGAATCCTCCAGTGAGGGGCTGGGGGCGTGGCTCATTGGTAGAGACCCTGCCTGGAATCCCCAATGAGGAGCTGGAGCATAGCCTATTCTTCTACCTGGCATCCCTCCAATGAGGGACAGAGAGGAATGTCCCATTAATCATACTGGCTCTCTTAGGAAGACATAAGCTAAGAAGGTGGGTTGCACTGCTCCTTAGGAAACAGTATTTCCCAGGGTACACTCCACCTGACTGCTCGTAGGGTGCTCCTGGGTGACCGATCAGATTTAGGCTCCACCCTCTATTCTCTGACACCTAGGTTTGGAGCCACTCAAATTTCAGTACAGCGGGCCCCAGGACGTCAGAGAAACTTTGAATCACAGAGCATGTTAATGGTTTCAAAATGAAATGTTTCTCACTCGGTCTGGGTGACTCTATTTGAGAAGTTGTGGGATGTGTAGAAGGTGGGACTTCACCAGAGGAAGCAGCTTCCAGGGGCATGCTTTGAAGGGTCTAACCTGGCCCTACTTCCAGCCCTCTGTAGCTCAATAGCCCAGGCTGATTTCGAACTAGAGTCAGTTCTCCTGCCTCAGACTCTTGTGATTTAGGTAAAGGTATGAGATGACAAAACAGGGTCCTGTTTTAGTTTTCTTGGTGTTGTTGTTTTGTTTTGGTTTTGGTTTTTCAAGACAGGGTTTCTCTGTGTAGCTCTGGCTGTCCTGCAACTTGCTCTGTAGACCAGGCTAGCCTCGAATTCAGAGATCTGTCTGCCTCTGCCTCCAAGAGTGCTGGGATTAAGAGCATGTGCTGTCACCACCTTAATTTTTTAAAGATTTATTTTTTTATTTGTATGAATGTTTTCCTGGGTGTTTCTGTGTGTCACATCATGCCTGGTGCCTGCAAAGTCATAAGAGAGCATTGGATCCTCTGGAATTACAGACAGTTGTGAACCATCACGTGGGTGCTAGGAATTGAACCTGGATCCTGTATAAGCTCAATAAGTGCTCTTAACTGCTGAGCCCCTCTTTGTATTTTGGAGGTAAAAATCCCAGGCTAAAGTGGAATTTCCTGTGTAGTTCAAGATGGTTTCAACCTGGAAGAGATGAGATTTCAGATCTGTACCATCATGCCTTGTTTTTTGTTTGTTTTGTTGTTGTTTTATAGCTTTTGATTATATTTGGCATGCTGGAGATGGAGCCCAAAGGCACTCCCATACCCCTCACTGGGGGATTCTAGGCAGGGGCTCTACCACTGAGCCACGCCCCCAGCCCCTCACTGGGGGATTCTAGGCAGGGGCTCTACCACTGAGCCACCCCCCTGCCCCTTACTGGGGGATTCTAGGCAGGGGCTCTACCACTGAGTCACACCCCCAGCCCCTCACTGGGGGATTCTAGGCAGGGGCTCTACCACTGAGCCACACGCCCCCAGCCCCTCCCTGGGGATTCTAGGCAAGTGTTTCACTGCCGAGCCTGATGAGAAAGTATTTTCTAGCTTTCGGTTTTCTAGTTTTGCAGGAAGCTCTCCCGGACTTCGAAGGTGGGGAGCTGCTCATCAGAAGAGACACTCAGTACAAGTGGTAGCCTTTGAACCATCTTGTAGTAGAAAGACTCAAGACCTGAGTGAGGTCAAGGAACTCTGGAGCGTTTCCCACTTCACAAGCGCTTGGAATAAGGGGCCCTAAATACTCAGTTATTTTTCTTTCTGGGCCCAAACAGAGCCCTTAGCTCTCTCTGTTTGGAGGGTGTGAGGCAAGCCCAGTCAACCCTTGGAGGCACACGGTTTCGCTGTGCACCTCCTCAGACCGTGGGTGTGACGGTTGTCATGGAACGCATCTCTGTTTGACGATCCAGAGTTGGGCGAGTCTTTGGGAGAATAACTATTTAACTTGTGTGAGGAGGCAGCAAGTGGGGAACCACACCTACCTTATGAGTCACCCCCAAAGGTACACAGTAAGAAAGGTCAAAAGGGGGCTTTTCCTGAGGGCTTGGTGTGGCCCCTTTGGAGATCCAGGACCCACTCCCCTCCCTCACGCTGGTTCTCACTAGTGCTTGGCATTTCTGGGAGCGAGAAGGGAAGGTACCATGTTAGTCCGGTCACCCGCCTGATGTTGTAAAATAAAAGGGCAGTGCCAGGTCAGAACCAAACACAGGGAGCAGAGAAGTTTCCACATTATCAGTTATTGGACAAATCCATTTGCCAGATCTTAGAGTCAGCACTGGGGAGAAACCTGGGAGCTAAAGAAGCCTGACCTTTGCCCTCTGACCTTTGCCCTCAGTTTAAAGGACAGAGTTGGCTATGATGTTGTAGCCTAAATCTGAAATGTCCCCCACAGACTCATGCCTGGAGCACTTGGTCCCCAGCTGGTGGCAATGTTTTGGGTTATAGTGGAGGTGGGGTCTAGCTGCAGAAATAGGTCATCGAAGGTTATCTATCCCGAACCCTTTCTGCTTCCTGGTTCATCATGATGTGAACAACCTTCCTATGCCTTCCCACTGCTAGGAGCTGAGGTGCTCCACCATGCCTGGCAGGAGAGAACAGACTTTAGAGTGTCACCCTCTGGCCTCTCTACGTACTGTGGGTGTGTGCATGTGAACAGTGTGTGCGAGCCTGCACACACACACACACACACGCACACCATACACACAGATACAGACACATACACAGACACAGACGCACACGGGCACATGCACAGACATACAGGCACACACAGACACATAGACACAGACAAACACACAGAGACACACACAGAGAGACACATACACAGACACAAGCACACACACAGACGCACACACACACACAGATACAGACACATACACAGACACACAGGCACACACAGACACACAGACACAGACTAACACACAGAGACACACACAGAGAGACACATACACAGACACACATATAGGCACACACAGACACACAGCCACAAACACACAGAGACACATACACAGACACAAGCACAAATACAGACGCAGACACACACACACACACACACACACACACACAATAAGTAAATAAGTAATAAGTAGCAATAAGTAAATAGCAATAAGTAAAAACAATTTTAAAGGCCAGATACAGTGGAGAGATGGCTCAGCAGTTAAGAGCACCGACTGCTCTTCCAGAGGTCCTGAGTTCAATTCCCAGCACCCACATGGTGGCTCACAACCATCTATTATGAGATCTGATGCCCTCTTCTGGTGTGTCTGAAGACAGCTACAGGGTACTCACATGTATAAAATAAATCTTAAAAAAAAATAAAAAAATAAAGGCCAGATACAGCAGCACATATCTGTAATCCCAGCGCTTCTAGGCTAAAATGGGAGGGGGAAACTGGAGAATCAATCAGAAGTTCATGGTCTGGGGTTGGGGACTTATCTCAGTGGCAGAGCGCTTGCCTAGGAAGCGCAAGGCCTGGGGTTCGGTCCCCAGCTCCGAAAAAAAGAACCAAAAAAAAAAAAAAAAAAGGGTGGGAGTCAGGCGGGGCCTTGTAAAGTCGTCCTCTGACTCCACACTAGAGCCTTAACATACACACGACCCTCCCCCCACACATGACACATGTGCACACACAAAGATAAATAGTCAATAGACACAGGCATAAGGAAAAAAAGTGTCGCTTTACGTTTTCAGTTCTGGCGTCACTTGTTTTGCTCCTAGGTAGCTGATTCAAGGTATCTGCTGAGCCGGCTACAGTGGATGCTGGGCAGTGGGCAGAAGTGGGAGAGGGGAGCAGGAAATAAACCAATCATGGAAGGGAAGCAAGCAGCAGTTCGCAAGAGTTGGGAGAGCAGGGCTGCTTCCTAGAGCCACGGTTGACCCACAGTGAGGGTGAGTTACTGCTGCAGATGTCTTCTCATCTGTGTGATACGATTAGGCCAGAGGCTGACCTCACCCAGTTCTAGGGACTTGAGACGAATGAACAGGAACAGACTTTTACAAGGAGTGCACTCCCCTCCTTGTTTTAGGAGAGGGAGAGGAAGAGAAAGAGATAAATTGTGTGTGTGTATATGATATGAGAGTGTGTATGTTGTTTGTAGTTGTTTTGATTACTTTTTGTTTTTTGCCCCACCCCTCTCCGCCCCCAGACAGGGTTTCTCTGCATAGCCCTAGCTGTCCTGGAACTCTCTGTGTAGACCAAGCTGGCCTTGAACTCACAGAGATCCGCCTGCCTCTGCCTCCTAAGTTCTGGGATCAAAGGTGTGCACTACAGCCCAGCTTTGTTTGTTAGACAGGGTGTACTGTAGCCCAGGCTGGCTAGGAAGCCACTATGAACTCCTCCTCATCCCCCTGCTGGAATTATATGTGTGAAGCACTAACTATATCTGGCGCCTAGTTCTGATGACTGCCTTCAACTTCTGAGAGAGAGGAGGAAAGGGGGAGAGAGGGGGAGGGGGAAGGGAAGGGGAGAGGAGAGAGAGGGAGAGGGGGGAGAGGGGGGAGAGGGAGGGAGGGGAAGAGGAGGGGGAAGGGAGAGGGAGGGGGAGAGGAAGAGGAAGAGATAGATTGCGTATGTATATATGATATGAGAATGTGTATATGAATATATGTATATCACATACATTTGTGATGTTGGGGAAGGAACTCAGAGCCATATACATGCCAGGAAAGAATTCTGTCATTGAGCTACATCTAAGCCCATGTCATCTGTCTGTCTGTCTATGTCTGTCTGTCTACATCTGTCTGTCTATGTATGTATGTATGTATGTATGTATGTATGTATGTGTGTGTGTATCTATCTATCGATCGATTGATCTGTGTTTCTATCTATCCATCCATCCATCCATCCATCTATCCATCTATCCATCTATCCTTCTACTTATCCTCTGTCTATCCATCTATTAGCCCATTAACCCACCATCAGTCTATTCATCATTTTGATTTGATTTGCTGGCTATGACAGAGATCTCCTGTAACCCCAGCAATCAGGAAAGAGCACCAAGAGTTCAGGGTCATCCTTGACTATATGCTGAGTTTGAGGGCAGCTTAGAGACTCTATCTGAAGAGAGAGGAGAGGGTGCATGTGTGTGTATGTGTGTGTATGTGTGTATGTGTATGTTAAGTGTGTGTGTGGTGTCTGTGTGGGTGTGTATGTGTGTGTGTATGTGTGGTGTGTGTGTATGTGTGGTGTGTGTGTGTATGTGTGTATGTGTGTGTATGTGGTGTGTGTGTGTGTGTGGTGTCTGTGTGTGTGTATGTGTATGTGTGTGTCTGTGTGTGTGTGGTGTCTGTGTGTGTGTATGTGTATGTGTGTGTGTATGTGTGTGTGTGGTGTCTGTGTGAGTGTGTATGTGTGTGGTGTCTGTGTGGGTGTGTGTGTGGGTGTGTCTGTGTGGTGTGTGTGTGTATGTGTGTGTGTATGTGTGTGTGTGGTGTATGTGTGTGTGTATGTGTATGTGTGTGTATTGTGTGTGTGGTGTCTGTGTGTGTGTGTGTATATGTGTGTATGTGTGTGTATGTGTGTGTTGAGTGTGTGTGTAGTGTCTGTGTGTGTGTAGTGTCTGTGTGTGTATGTGTGGTGTGTGTGTGTATGTGTGGTGTATGTGTGTGTGTGTGTAGAATGTCGGTCCCAGGGACAGCAGTTGCTGGAACAGGGCTTTGCCCTCCAGCCTGAGTGGTTGGAGGGACACCTACCTTCTGTGTGCCTTGTCTAGAAGGTGAAGGGACTCCCTCCCTCACAAGGTGACTATAGGGTGCTCTAGTGACCAGGACCCAGGGCAGGCAAGGCAGGATCTCTATGGGGCAGCCCACACCCAGAGCAGCCTGCTCCATACCCAGCCCCTCCCAGCCCGGGCCCTTAGAGTGGGGGGCAGGTGTCCTGGCTTGTTTCCCTCATAGGCCTGTTCTTTTCGGACCCATCCCTAGTGATGCTGAGTCCCCTAGAGCCTATAGCCTTAGCCCCTGAACCTGTCCAACCAGTTTTAGGGAGGAGGGGGCACCTCTCAGTAGCAGCCTCTGGTAGCAGCCTCAGGAGCCCGGCCCGGCGAGCGGCTGCACAGGAGACCTGAAGGAAGGATAGCTGGAAGCTCAGCACAGCCATGGGGCCCCACAGGAAACAGTCTATGCTGCTGCTGCCCCTGTTGGTGCTGGTGACTTGTGTCCAGCCCGGAACAGGTCTGGGTGAGTGAGGCTGGGGTGGGGGGTACCCCACGTACTCAGTCCTCTTCAGGATGGAATACTTCCTTTGAATCTTGGGTGCCTCCTGATCCTCTCCCCTGGTTGAAGACTGGGTTCCCGGATGCCTCAGGCAGTCGGCCTAACTTACGTGGTGACAGATGGGTGTCTGCCCCTCAGTCCCCAAACTGAAGAGCAAGAACATGGCTCCTCTCCTCTTTGGGTTCTCACACCTACATTTTACCAATGGCTCCTAACTAACCTCTCCTCTCTGTATCTCCATTCCTCTTCCCTCGATTAGGAAAATATTAGCTACCTATAGTTTTCTGAGGTAGGACACACACACACGTATGTGTGTGTGTGTATAGTGTGTAGTGTGTACATGTGTACAGTGTGTAGTGTGTGTGTACAGTGTGTAGTATGTGTGTACAGTGTGTAGTGTGTGTGTAGTGTGTAGTGTGTGTGTACAGTGTGTGGTATGTACTGTGTAATGTGTGTGTACAGTGTGTAGTGTGTGTGTGCAGTGGGTAGTGTGTGTGTACAGTGTGTGGTATGTAGTGTGTGTGTAGTGTGTAATGTGTGTGTACAGTGTGTAATGTGTGTGTACAGTGTGTAGTGTGTATGTAGTGTGTGTACAGTGTATAGTGTGTAGTGTGTGTAGTGTGTAATGTGTGTGTACAGTGTGTAGTGTGTGTACAGTGTGTAGTGTGTGTGTAGTGTGTAATGTGTGTGTACAGTGTGTAGTGTGTGTGTGCAGTGTGTAGTGTGTGTGTACAGTGTGTGGTGTGTAGTGTGTGTGTAGTGTGTAGTGTGTGTGTACAGTGTGTGGTATGTACTGTGTAATGTGTGTGTACAGTGTGTAGTGTGTGTGTGCAGTGGGTAGTGTGTGTGTACAGTGTGTGGTGTGTAGTGTGTGTGTAGTGTGTAATGTGTGTGTACAGTGTGTAATGTGTGTGTACAGTGTGTAGTGTGTATGTAGTGTGTGTACAGTGTATAGTGTGTAGTGTGTGTGTAGTGTGTAGTATGTGTGTACAGTGTGTATGTGTACAGTGTGTAGTGGGTGTACTATGTGTATGTGTACAGTGTGTAGCGTGTGTGTAGTGTGTGTATGTGTAAAGTGTGTGGTGTGTGTATGTGTACAGTGTGTGTGTTTGTGTGGTGAATGCATGCTATGATGCTCACGTGGAGGTCAGAGGACAACTGTTGAGAGTCAGTTGATAGAACCTGGACCCTGAACTCGGGTCACCAGGCTTGGCAGCAAATGCCTTTTCCCATCTTGCTGGCTCAGACAGCAAAGAGTTAGACAGTGGTTCTCAGCCTTCCTAATGCTTTAACCCTTCTACACTGTTCTTCATATCCTGATTACCCCAACCCTAAAATTATTTTTGTTGCTACTTCATAACTGTAATTTTGCTACATTATGAGTCATAATGAATATTTTTGCAGACAGAGGTGTTCCAAAGGGTCGGGAGGCAGGAGAAATCTAATCGGCACCCCTGCCCCATGCTAGATGCTTTGGAAAGAATCTAGTCTGGACCTTTGGAGATGACTAATTCTATAGGAATTTTTGTTTTTCAGACAGGGTCTTTATACATAGCCCTGGCTGTTCTGGAAATCACTATGTAGACCAGGCTGGCCTCGAACTCACAGTAGTAGTGAAGAGTTGACATGATTAACTGCATGTGTCAGGTAATGGTGGAGCCGGGCATGGTGGCGCACACCTTTGATCCCAGTGCTTGGGAGGCAGAGGTTGGTGGATCTCCCAAGGTCCAGAATTGTCCTTTGACCTGCGGCATACATAGGTATGTGCACACACGCACACGCACACGCGCGCACGTGCACGCGCGCGCACACACACACACACACACACACACACACACACCGGCAGGGGTGTAGGCAGGCAGGCAGACAGACACAGACACAGAGACAGAGACAGACAGAATAAGTAATTAATTAAGTGTGGTAGAAAACATGATTCCTTCATTCCCCCATTGACCTGGGGCTTTGGAGACAGACTCGTCCTCCCTGGGTTGAAGCTGGACTGTATTACTCAGCTTCCCTCTGCCCTCTTTTCCCGCCCTCCCCAGAGAGCATTAACTATGTCCCCCAGCTCCCCAGTGCCACCCTGGAGGGGAGACTCACACAATCTACCTTCACGCTGGAGCAACCCCTGAACCAATTCAAGAATGTCAACCTCTCTGACGCAGACCCCATCTGGCTGGTGGTGGCTCGCAGTGACAGTAAGTGTATTTGCTTTCTCACCGGGAAGTGGACAAGCAGGGCTGCACTCTAAGAGGTCTGGCAGGCAGGGGCAGCTGGGAGGGAGGCACTGTGGGGGGGGATGTGACTGGGAAAGGCCGTCAAGCCTACCAGGAAGGAACAGCGGCTGCTCACGTGCTCGCTGACCCTCAGTGCCACCCCCAGCTGCCCAGAACTTTACTGCCCCACGGAAGGTGGAAGACAGGCACGCCCCTGCTCACTTTGACGACAATGGCTACTACCTCACACTGAGGGCCAGTCGGGTGCACTACAAGGGCAGCCAGAACGACAGCCGGCTTCCAGTCCTCCGTGTGGGGAATGACAACAATTGCTCCGTGAGATCCCAGGGCTGTAATTCGCCTTTGCCAGGGCCAGGGCCCTACAGGTGAGCAGCAAAGTTCAGGGATCAGAAGACACCCTGCCTGGCACAAACAAGAGACCAGGGCAGCTACTGGGTGATTCACTGAGGTCAAGTGGTATGGCTGAGTTCCCTAGTCTTTTCCCTCCCTCCCTTCCTCTCCCCCTCTTTCCCTCCCTCCCTTCCTCCCTCCTGAGTTCTCTTCCTTTCTCCAAATAAAATAGATTTATTTTATCTTTAATTCTGTGTGTGTTTGTGAGTCTGTGTGTGGTTTTGTTTGTATGATGGTTCCTAGAAGCACACGTGTCTGGTCCCTAGGAACCAGAGTACGTTGAGCTACCTAGCGTGCATGCAATATGTCCTGTTAACTGATGAGCAGCTCTCCAGCCTCCTGACAGCTTTTTAAAGTAGCAATCCCTCAGCTCAATGCCCATATGCCCTGGGAGGTCCTGACCATGCAAAAGGATTGTCCCTACTCCAGACCAGGCACTCATAGGTGGAGACTAGCCTCAGTCCCCTGTCTTCCCTCACTAGATGCTTGCATTGAGTGCTCTAACACACACACACACACACACACACACACACACACACACACGCTCAATGAAAGTGAAGGCTACTGTAAGTGAGTCGCACATGGTTTCAGGACCATGGGGAGCCCCCAACACCAATGTTATCTCTTGCTCAGAGTGAAATTCCTGGCGATGAATGCCAAAGGACCTGTGGCTGAGACGCTGTGGTCCAAGGACATCTACCTGCAGCAAGGTAGGACACAAGAGCTCAAAAAGTAGTAGGGGGGGTGGGGGGCTACTAAGGGACCTGGGGACATCATGGGGCTGGGGAAAGTAGATCTCCCCCTATCAGAAAGCACAGCCCTACCCTGTTCTCTGCCCTAGTTGCCCCTCCATCATTCTAACATGTCCCCAGCTTGAGCACAGGACGGTTGGTCTGAAAACTGCCCCAAGGCCCCGTTTTGGGTTAAATAACTTCTTTCCTGCTTGCCTGTGCAGCCCAGACATTCCGAGGAGCTCCAGGGTCCCAGAGCAAGGGTACTGTGGTCATCATTGCCTTCTCGTCAATCCTACTGGCCATCCTGCTTGCAGTCTTCCTCATGTTGGTCATATCTGCTTGGTGAGTAGACTGGGCTGCTGCTCCCCGGACACCCAGCAGTAGTCTTCGTCGCTTGCTGCCATTTGAATGATGTCGGCTCCCCTGAAGGCTGGGCGGGGTTGACTAAAGCCCTTCTTCCTTGTGCCCATCAAAGGCCTGGTTTCCCAGCGGTTGCCGCTCGCCTCCTGCTGGCCATAACTAGAACTGCAAGCAGGTAGTTCGAAAACACTCCCAACATGAGCTCTTCAGGCCAAAGCCCGGGAGCTGGAAGCCCTAACAAACTAGGCTCAACCACCCATCCTGGACGAGCCAATTAAACAGACTGGTAATGAAGAGAAGGAGAGGCTGGAAAGATGGCTCAGTGGTTAGGAGCATGAACTACACTTAAATCTGTTCAGAATAATAGAATACAAGAAATAAAAGCCAGTCGAAGGCCGGGAAAGAAGATATCTTCAGTGTGACCGCATGGGAAAGAGGAACAGAGAGACCCAATGGCTCTCTAAGCCTATCTTTAGGATCTGACGAGGCCGTGACATAAGGTTGAGGTTTAAGGAGAGGGTAAGGATTGAACCACTGCTGAGCAATCCTGGTTAAGGTGTGGTCTCAGCCATGACTGATCACCAGTCCCGGTCTCCTGCTAGTCTCCCTCCGGCTAGCATGAGGCTCCCACCATTTTCTTCCCTTGCATGAGATTCCCAGGGAATTTCTTAGGACCCATTGTTTTAAAGTCTGCAAGCCCAGGGAGGGGCATAAGTGTCCCTTCATTCCTGGGCTAGGGTGACTCAGTTGGTAGGGGGCTTGCCCTTGTATGCAGGAAGGCACCCCAGTGCTGCTTAAAACAGATGTGCATGGGGTTGGGGATTTGGCTCAGTGGTAGAGCGCTTGCCTAGCAAGCGCAAGGCCCTGGGTTCGGTCCCCAGCTCCGAAAAAAAGAAAAAAGAAAAAAAACAAAACAAAACAAAAAAAAACCAGATGTGCATGGTGGTCATCCCCAGTCACAAAAGGAGTTAAGGCCCACCTGGGCTAAATGAGACCTTGTCTTTAAAAAAAGAGAATACCTTCATTCTTTTCAGTACAGTTACTTACAAAGGGACAGGGAAAGCCAGACATGATGTCATAGGCCCTTAATCCCAGCACTTGAGAGGCAGAGTCAGGAGGCTTCTTATGAAGTTCAAGGCCAGTGTGGTCTACAAAACAAGTTGCAGGCTAGCCCAGGCTATACAAAAAAATAAAACAAAACAGAAAATTTTATGGGTTGGGGATTTAGCTCAGTGGTAGAGCGCTTGCCTAGGAAGCGCAAGGCCCTGGGTTCGGTCCCCAGCTCCGAAAAAAAAAAGAAAACAGAAAATTTTACGAAAGGACAGAAGAAAGAGCTCATTTGTAAAGTTTACTTATTTTTGTGTTACGCTTGATTTGTGTGGGAGCATGCACGCACCACAGCACACATGTGGAAGTCAGAGGACAACGTTTTGGAGTTGGTTCTTTTCTTTGACTATGTGGGACCCAGGAATCGAACTCAAGTCTTCAGGCTTGGTAGCAAGAACCTTCATCCACCGAGCCATTTCACTGGGCCACATGTGCTCCTTGACACACATGTCCCCAAACCAACGACAACAACAACAACAGTAGTAGTGATAGCCATACAACAACAGTAATAACTTTAAAGGATCTTATCTAACCTCCGCAGTGGTTTTCTAGAGCTTCAAACCATTGCACAAGGGATATGGGAACTGAACTGGCCATATTGGACTCATGAAAGAGAGCTCAGTTATTCCTCTAAATTCCCCACATCCCTGGAACCCGCACAAAAGCAGACCCAGAGTTAGGCTCCTTCACTGACCTGTCTCTCCCCTTTTCTCTCCCGAACCTTCTGAAGTTGCTCGAGCACTTCCGTGTCCAGCCCAGAGGAGCAAGTGCGCATGCGACGATATCACACGCATCATGTGGGCAGCCTCCCAGCCGAGCGCAGCTCCTGAGAGTTTCTGAGGGCTTTCTCCGGGGGCCGAGTGGCTGAGCCTGAGCTGGAGTCCACCTGGAACCCAAGGGAAGGGTTTTCAGTTCAAATCTTGGAATAGGCAATCTTTATCAGAAATAAATGTCCGAAATACCTTTGCGCTTTATCTCACATATACCTGGGTTCATCTCCCTCACCTCTAACATTCTTCTCTGTCTCTCTCTCTGTCTCTGTCTCTCTTTGTCTGTGTGTGTGTGTGTGTGTGTGTGTGTGTGTTCGCGCGCGCGAGCATGCACGTGTATATGTACGTGTGTGTGTGTGCCTGTAGAAACGTATCTCTCTCCACCTTGTTTTTTCTAATAATTTTATTTATTTTATGTATATGAATACACTGTAGCTGTTTTCAGACACCAGAAGAGGGCATCGGATCTCATTACTGATGGTTGTGAGCCACCACGTGGATGCCGGGAATTGAACTCAGGACCTCTGAAAGAGGAGTCGGTGCTTGTAAAGAGCACTGAGCCATCTCTCCAACCCTTGTTTTCCCTTTTAATTTAGTTTTTCTATGTATAAGTGTTTTTTCTTGCATGTAGTATGCCCGGTGCCTGGGGAAGTCAGAAAAGGGAATCAGATTCCCTGGAACTGGAGTTACGAATGGTTGTGAGCTACCACGTGGGTGCTGGGAACTGAGCTTGGGTCCTCTCCAAGAATGGCGAGTTCTCTTAACTGTTGAGCCATCTCTCCAGCCCCATCTTATTGATTGAGACAGGCTCTATCAGTGAGCCCCGAGTTTACCAGTCTCTCTCAGCTCCCAGACTACTGAGCCCCAGGATCCCTGTCTCTCTAGACCCGGGTTTGCAAACACAGGCTGCTACACCTGGCTTTTAAAACCAAGAACTGGGCATCAAAATCGGGTCCTGATGCTTGCAGATCCCAACCGAGTCCTGATAGTCAGGGTCTCTTCCCCTCCCCCCCCGGGGGGCTGGGGACCAAACCCAGGATCTTGTGCTTCCTAAGCAAGCGCTCTACCACTGAGCCAAATCCCCAACCCCAGACAGGGTCTCTTTGTTGCCTAGGCTGGTCTTGAACTTGATTTCACTCTTCTGCACCTGCCTCCTGAGGTGCTGGGATGACAGGCATGTGCCCCGCATGTGCATTTCTCTTGAGACAGGATCTTATTGTATAGCCTAGGCTGGCCTGGAACTCATAATCTTCCTGTCTCGATGTCCTGAGTGCTGCCAATGCATATGCATGCCTGAATACCTGTCCCCTTGCAAAGTCTTCCTGTTCCCTTGTCCCAGTTCCTCTGGGGATGCTTTGAAAATACGATGTTGGGGTTGGGGATTTAGCTCAGTGGTAGAGCGCTTGCCTAGCAAGCGCAAGGCCCTGGGTTCAGTCCCCAGCTCCGAAAAAAAGAAAAGGAAAAAAAAAAAAGAAAATACGATGTTAAGACTCAGGGTTTGAAGCCCGCCGAGTCACCCATGCCATATTCCTGTGTATCAAACAATGGCCTTCCTAGCCACAGTAAGGCAGAACATGAGGAGCAAGATAGAGAAGATCATGGATGCAGGAGAGGCGCGTATACCTGTCCTTCTTGGCCACTGTCCTAGCAAAACAGCATGGGTGAAGATGGAGAGATGGCTCAGTCGATAAAGTGCTTGCCATGCAAGCACGAGGACCTGAGTTTGATCCCCAGAATTTGCAAAGGAGGCTGGGCATGGTGGACAGGATTGTAACCCTAGAGCTTGGAAGGCTAACGCAGGCAGACCCCCAGGTTCACTAGCCAGCGAGTGTGTGCACATTGATATGGGAGCCGGAGAGCCACTTCAGCCTTTCATTATCTTTGCATTTATTTCAGTGTGTGTGTGTGTGTGTGTGTGTGTGTGTGTGTGTGTGTGCATGTGTATGTATGTGTGTGTATGTGTGTATATGTGTGTATGTGTGTGCATGTGTGTATATGTGTGTATGTGTGTGTGGTGTGTGCAGTGTGTGTGTATGTGTATGTATGTGTGTGTGAATGTGTGTGTATGTGTGTGCATGTGTGTCTATGTGTCTGTATGTGTGTATATGTGTGTATGTGTGTGTGTGCATGTGTGTGCATGTGTGTGTGCATGTGTGTGTGTGCATGTGTGCATGTGTGCCTATGTGTCTGTATGTGTGTATATGTGTGTGTATGTGTGTGTCCATGTGTGTGTATGTGTCTGTATGTGTGTGTATGTGTGTGCATGTGTGTATATGTGTGTGTGCATGTGTGTGCATGTGTGTGTATGTGTGTGGTGTGGGTATGTGGTGTGTGCGGTGTGTGTGTATGTGTATGTATGTGTATGTATGTGTGTGTATGTGTGTGCATGTGTGTGTATGTGTGTGTATGTGTGTGTGGTGTGTGTGTATGTGTGTATGTGTATATGTGTGTGTGTGTGTGTGTGTGTGTGTGTGTGTGTGTGTGTGTACTATGTGTGCAGGTGCCTTTGAAGACTGGAAGAAGGCATCAGATCCCCTGTAGCTGGTGTTATGAGCAGTGTGAGCTGCCAAGCGTGTGTTCTGGGAACTGAGTGTAGGTCCTCTGCAAGAACAGCACATGCAGACAAGAAGGTACCCCTTCCCCTGCCTCACCTCCAGGGAAATACCGCCATCTGTTTCTGGCGGTTTGCATGAGTGGGTGTCAGTGAAGAGATGGCTCAGCAGTTAAGAGCACTCGCTGCTCTTGAAGAGGACAGGGGTTTAGTTTCCAGCATCCTCCTAAACATCTGTGCCTCCAGGTTACCTGATGCTCTCTTCTGGCCTCTACAGGTATCTGTACTCATGAACACATACCCAGAACATACAGATGTGCAATTAAAACTAACAAGATAGAGCTGGATGTGCTGCCACGCCCAGCCATCAGTATGACAGGTGTGCTTTTAATCCCACCCAGCATGTGGGAGGCAGAGGCGGGTAGATCTCGAGTTCAAGGCCAATCTGGTCAACATAGTGAGTTCTAGGACAAACCACAGCTACAAAGAGTGAAAAGCTCTCAGGGAGAACTTTCCCTCGGGATGGAGACCCTCCAACTCCAAAGACCAGACTGAGACACCACAGGATGCAATCAGCAAGAGGATTTGGTTTATTGTCGGGATACACAGGCACAGGCACCTGCGGGCGCTTCAGTCACTCGGGGGACTGGCGCGCCCCACAGAACCAAGGATGGGCTTTTATAGGATTTTGGGGAGCAGAAGCAAGCATACAGAAGCAGATGCATGGTTACAGGGATATAATTGGTGGATTCTAATATGGCAAGGGTTTAGCCCGGGGGCAAGTTTCCTAGCTACCTTCCTGAAACATAACGGCTGACTCGGCCCCCCAAGGGTTCAGCCCGGGGGCAAGTTTCTTAGCTACCTTCTTGGAACATAACGACTGACTCGGCCCCCCACCAGGGTGTGGGACCTCTCCTGGGGCTTTTTTTCATTGTCAGGTGCTCAACCGAAGTCGTCCTGTTGCCAGGCCTTCAACCAAACATATCTTGCTTGGCAGCCGCTGTGTACTCAGTGTTCTAACCTTTCCCTGAACCAGTCATCTTAAGTACAGCCTTGCAAAATGGCGTTACTGCTGCTAAGCTGGGGTCTTTCATTCCCCCATTTTTTTGCTAACTTTGAGTGAAATCTTTCACTCGACTTGGTCAAGAAATTTCTGTCTGGTGGGGGCTTATTCCCCCACTGACTCTAGGCCACAAAAGGGCTAGGAGGAGCCACGTAGGAGTTTTAACTTTAAGGGGTTTGGAATGCGCTGAACTCTCCATGTCTGGGGTGTAGTGTTGTGATTAGTCAATTCCTCAGACCGGACTGCCTTGACGTGTGGTGTGTGGATCTAAGCCGAGACTCCGTCTACCTTTAGGGCGGTCGGGGTAGTCAGGAGGACGGTGTAGGGTCCTTTTCACCGTGGCTCGAGATTCTTGGTCTGGTGTCTGTGCACCCACACGGTGTCTCCAATCTGGAACGGGTGTGGCACCACCGGATGCTCAAGCTTGTCCTGGTAAGCAGTGGCCAAAGGTCTCCAGACGTCTCTCTGCACAATCTGTAGGGCCTGTAAATGGGCCCTCAGAGAAGGGCTGTCAGCAAAATCAGCAATGTTTGAATCAAAGAAATGGACAAATGGGGGTGGTGTTCCATATATTATTTCAAAAGGAGTTAGACCATGGGGGCCCGGGGTATTCCGGGCCCGATATAGAACTAGGGGAAGGAGGGCCACCCAATCCTTTGAGCCAGTTGCAAGCGTAAGTTTGGATAAAGTCTCCTTAATTGTTCTATTCATGTGTTCTACCTGACCTGAACTCTGGGGTCTATAGGCACAATGTAATTTCCAATCAATCCCCAGCAATTTGGCCACCAACTGACTTACTTGGGAGACGAAAGCGGGCCCGTTGTCCGACCCCAACGCTTGAGGCATGTCATACCTGGGAAAGATTTCCTCGAGGAGCTTCTTGGTGACCATTTTTGTAGTCTCGTGTTTTGTGGGGAAGGCTTCGACCCATCCTGAGAAGGTGTCTATAAACACTAGGAGATACTTGTATCCATATATACCTGGTTTAATTTCAGTAAAATCAATTTCCCAATGGATGTCGGGACGGTGTCCCCTAGGACGAACTCCTTGTCCAATCATGGTCCTTCCCAGGTTAACCTGAGCACACGCTTTGTAACTCTCAGTCACCTTTTGTATCGCTTTGTCCCAATTAAAAAAAAACACAGATTTATCTCTTCTCGATCTAGTAAGGTTTTTATCTTCTTATGTAAAAAGGAGATCAATTCAAAAGTCCTTTGTAGACCCACTGTTTTAGTTGAGGGTGGTAGATGGCCCCCATTTTTTTTTTTAGGAGCTCTATGTCCTCATGGGCGTAAACCCAACTGGTTTGTCCCACTGGTGGGGGCGTGGGTTGGTCTGGGCTATTTAAGGGCAAGATTTGTTTGCTCATGGCCGCTTCTCGCGCCGTGGCATCGGCCAGCCGGTTTCTTCGTGCCTCTGGGTTGTGCCCTTTTTGGTGTCCTGGACAATGTATAATACTCAGTCTTTTGGGCAAGAATAGGGCTTCTAAGAGGGCCAGAATTTTAGCCTTATTTTTAATATCTTTATCTTTAGATGTGAGCAGCCCCCGCCTCCGGTAGATCTCCCCGTGGATGTGTGCCGTGGCAAAGGCATAACGGCTGTCTGTATATATATTTAGCCTCTTACCTTTTGTCATCTTGAGCGCCTGAGTCAAGGCGATGAGTTCAGCCCGTTGTGCGGAGGTACCAGCAGGCAGGGCTTTCGCCCAAATCACTTTGTCCTCCGTAGTGACCGCAGCTCCAGCCTTTCACTCTCCCTCTGCCAAGAAGCTGTTGTCATCCGTGTACCATGTGTGGTCAGCATTCTGAAGAGGCTGGTCCGATAGGTCCGGCCTGGTTCCATGTACTTCTGCGAGGATTTGTAGGCAGTCATGCTGTTTTGCCTCCTCTGGTAGAGGAAGCAAGGTGGCAGGATTGAGGGCGACTACGGGCCCAAACTGAACCCGTTCTGCATCCAGTAACAAGGCTTGGTGCGAGAATTAGAGAGCCAGCGGTCTGGGGGCTGCTTTACCAAGGCCTCCACTGCATGGGGTGCTAGGATGGTGAGTGGCTGTCCCAAAGTCAATTTTCCAGCATCCTTGATCAGGACAACAATAGCAGCCACCATCCTTAGGCACGGTGGCCAGCCGGAGGCCACAGGGTCCAATTTCTTAGACAGGTAGGCCACAGGGCGTTTCCAGGGTCCCAACCTTTGTGTTAGGACCCCTTTAGCATACCCCTGTTTCTCATCGATGAACAGTTACTGAGCAAATTGTAAGGGTTTGGAACAGTCGGATGAATATCTTCTATCCTCTTGTTGACCTTTCTCAAGTCTTGTATTGGCCTATAATCTCCAGTGTCGGGTTTCTTAACAGGCAGAAGAGGCGTATTCCAAGGCGACCGGCAGGGGACTAGGATGCCTTGATCTAGAAGCCTCGTAATGTGAAGCCTTATACCTTGATAAGCTTTATGTGACAGGGGGTATTGTTTTATGGAGACTGGAGTTGTAGTGGTCTTTAACTGTATAATTAAGGGGGGCTGTTGGAGCGCCAACCCCAACCCACCAGTCTCTGCCCAAGCCAGTGGAAAATTCGTGACCCAAGTGTCTATTTCTAGGGATTGTGGCTTGTCCTGTCCCAGTTCATATAGTCTATATTCATAGAACTTGAAGGGGAGTTCCGTGGGGGCCAGTTATTCGGGCCCCTCTTTCCTCAAAATGAATTTGTGCTTTTAGTTTGGTGAGCAGGTCACGGCCCAGCAGAGGGTACGGGCAGTCCGGAACATGTAAGAAGGAATGGGTCACCTTACCAGTAGCCAGCTGAACCCGGCGGTCCGTAGTCCATCGGTATTGTTTCTCACCAGTAGCTCCTTGTACCCAGGCCGTCTGGTCGCTGAGTTGTCCTGAAGCTTGAGTGAGGACTGAATGCTGGGCTCCTGTGTCTACCAGGAAAGTAACCGGCTGCCCCCCAACTTTAAGCGTTACCCTGGGCTCGCGGGGGGGGGGGGGGCTCCTGGCCCTGACCTCCCTAATCTTTATCTAGAGCCAAGAGGGAGGTTCGTGGTCGAGGCTTTCGGGGTCCGCCAGGCTTCTTGGGGCACTCTCTGGCCCAGTGCCCTTTCTCTTTGTAATAGGCACATTGATCTTTATCCAGCTTCAGCCCCTTTCGAGCTCCCCCCTATCTCCCTTCCTTTCTTGGCCCTGAACTACGGCGGCCAAGATTCGACTCAATTCTCTCTCTTATTAAAAATCTTTTCAGCTTCTTTAAGTAAATCCTGTAATGTATAGCCCTGCAAATTTTCTAACCTCTGTAACTTAGTCCTGATATCTGGAGCAGCCTGCCAGATGAAGGACATAGAGACACTCGTCATTTGTCCTGGGTCATCTGGGTCATAGGGAGTGTACATACGGTAGGCCTCCTTAAGTCTCTCTAGAAAGGCGGAGGGAGTTTCCCCTGCTTCCTGTAATACCTGTTTTACCTGAGCCAAATTAGTAGGGCGTCGTATAGCCCCTCGGAGACCCGCTAGAAGCAACTGGCGATAAAGGCGTAGGTGTCCCTTACCTTCAGCTGTATTAAAATCCCAGTTTGGTCCTCAGGCAGCTGGGTGGGACGCCCATCATCTCCCAGAACATGCTTTCTGGCCTCTAGGAACACTCTTTGTTTTTCTTCTGAGGTTAAGAGGGCCTATAAGAGCTGTTGGCAGTCATCCCAAGTAGGCTGGTGGGTAAGTAAAACAGATTCTATTAGGATGGTGAATGCCACCGGATCTTTGGAGAAAGAAGGGTTGTGTTGTTTCCAATTGTAAATGTCAGCTGCTGAAAACGGCCAGTATTGGGTCTGGCCACCGGTTCCCTGTCTAAGTGGGAAAGCCTGGGAGGTTGAATCTGGCATCACCTCGCGCTTATTGCGCAATCTCCCTGCGACAGGGGAGAAACCCTTATCAGACTGTGGCCCGGCAACTGATCTGGCCGGCGGCTCTGCCTCCTCCGTTTCAGCCGGGCCTGTCAGAGAGAAGATCTATGAGAGGGGAGTTTGGGTCTGCCGGGAGGACAGGTTTCTTAGAAGGCTCTGATTTCACAAAGGTAGAGAGAGGAAGACGTGGCCGGCGGACCGGGCGGGGCCGAGGGGACAGGCTGGGGGTTGAGGGGAGGCCAATTCGGGTCCACGAAGGGTTCCGCCCGGGGGGGGGGGGTTAAGGCGAGACTCTCTCAAGTGATAATATAAGAAACCTGGTCAGGATGTCCGTGGACGACCCAATCTTTAACCTGTAAAATAATGATCTTATTAAATGTGTCATTCACTGGCCATCCCGCTCCGAAAGTGGGCCACTCGGATGTGCAGAGAGTCTGCCATTTTCCTTTTTTTTTTTTTTTTAACCTCGACGGACTGGTTGTGTGCCCGGTCGTGGACGTCTTTCTAATGATCAAGAGTGAGACTTAGGGGCGTTGTTAGGGACTGTCCCATGTTAGTTCTAAGGAAGATTAGAACACAGAGAAAACAAACAACACCAACAGTCAAACAAACAACAGACAGGCGTGCTGCACGGCTTTGGTACCAAACTGAAAGCAAAAAGTCAGATGGAGGTGGCAAAGGTCCGGGGCCCTCTGAAAGCCAAAACTACAGACAGAGGTGCCGTTAGTCCGGATCTTTCTCCTCTCCCAGATTGGGCCCCGAAAAGTCGGGCCCCTAACACCCTTGGAACGTCTTCCAGGGCTGCGGGGCGAGAAGTCCAAGCTCGTCAGCTCCTTCTTCGTCCCGCCCAAATTCCAAACAACCTGGCTGAGCGCTCACAAAACAGACCTGGCTGAGCGCTCACAGAACAGACCTGGCTGAGCGCTCACAGAACCTGGCTGAGCGCTCACAGAACAGACCTGGCTGAGCGCTCACAGAACAGACAGAATAAGGCAGAACGAGACAAAATCAGACAGACAGACAGACGCCGGCCGGCTTACCTCCCAGTGGGTGGTCGGTGGTCCCTGGGTGGAGGATCTCCTTTCCCGGCCAACGCACCAAATGAAAAGCTCTCAGGGAGAACTTTCCCTCGGGATGGAGACCCTCCAACTCCAAAGACCAGACTGAGACACCACAGGATGCAATCAGCAAGAGGATTTGGTTTATTGTCGGGATACACAGGCACAGGCACCTGCGGGCGCTTCAGTCACTCGGGGGACTGGCGCGCCCCACAGAACCAAGGATGGGCTTTTATAGGATTTTGGGGAGCAGAAGCAAGCATACAGAAGCAGATGCATGGTTACAGGGATATAATTGGTGGATTCTAATATGGCAAGGGTTTAGCCCGGGGGCAAGTTTCCTAGCTACCTTCCTGAAACATAACGGCTGACTCGGCCCCCCAAGGGTTCAGCCCGGGGGCAAGTTTCTTAGCTACCTTCTTGGAACATAACGACTGACTCGGCCCCCCACCAGGGTGTGGGACCTCTCCTGGGGCTTTTTTTCATTGTCAGGTGCTCAACCGAAGTCGTCCTGTTGCCAGGCCTTCAACCAAACATATCTTGCTTGGCAGCCGCTGTGTACTCAGTGTTCTAACCTTTCCCTGAACCAGTCATCTTAAGTACAGCCTTGCAAAATGGCGTTACTGCTGCTAAGCTGGGGTCTTTCAAGAGAAATCCTGTCTCAAAAACCAAAAGAAAGCCAAAACAAATTCTACGAAATAAAAATGAAGAAGAGGGAAAAGGAGGAAAAAGAGGAGGAGAAGGAAAAAGAGAGGAGAAGGAGGAAGAGGAGGAGTAGAAAGAGAGGGAGAAGGAGAAAGAAGAGGAAGAGGAGGAAGAAGAGAGGGGTTGGGGAGGAGGAGGAGAGGGGGTTGGGGAGGAGGAGGGGGAGAAAGAGAGAAGAAGGAGGAAGGAAGAGGAGGGGGAGGAGGGGGGAGAGGGTTAAGGAGGAGGAGGGAGAGGAGGAGGAGGAGGAAGAGGAGGAGGAGGGGGAGGAGGAGGGGGAGAGAGGGTTAAGGAGGAGGAGGAAGAGGAGGAGGAGGAGGGGGAGAGGGTTAAGGAGGAGGAGGGAGAGGAGGAGGAGGAGGAAGAGAAGGAGGAGGAGGGGGAGGAGGAGGGGGAGAGAGGGTTAAGGAGGAGGAGGGAGAGGAGGAGGAGGAGGAAGTAGTGCTACAGTTTGGAAACTGCCTGGTGCAACCTACACTTCCAGACGGGGCAGGACACACATGTGAAACTGTAGCTCTCAAAACTAGTATTGACTTTTCCCAATGCAAAACAGACCCCAGCCTCTAACCTAGTCCAGGCCACACAGGGCTTCCCATCAGCAGCCCTGCTCCATATCACCGACAATCAAGACAAGATGCTGCCCCCATGTTTTCCCAGACTGCCAAGGGTGGGGATGCCTGGGACAGTGCAGTCACTGTGGAAAGAACCACAGTGGAGGAGGCTTCCGGGAGCAAGGTTGCTTTGGTGATGGAGCAGGCCACCTGTGCCAGGTGGACGCTGGCACGGTGCCCAGACAAAAGCAACAACATGTTTCTGCCCCGCAGGCAGCTTAGGGACAACATGACCTGAGGGGAGGGTGGGTGACAGCTGGTGCCACAAATAGGACCTCACCCAGTGAGGCAGGAAGTCAGGCAAGGTATGACTGGTCGGCCCTAAGTAGTTTACGATCCTGAACAGATAGATAAAGCACCCCTGTGAAGGAAACTCTCAAATGGTCAAATAGTAATTTGGCTGGGAGTCAGGAAGGCTTAGAGAACAAACAGGGTCCCACCCTGGGCTCTCTGTACCCAACCCCCACTTCTTCAGAAGGAATCTCACGTAGCCCAGGCTTGTCTCCAACAAGCTAAAGATGTGAGCAAAAGATAACCTTGAACGGATTCTCCAGTGACCTCTGACAATCCAGCATTTTCTTTCTTCGTTTATTTATATTATTTTCCGTGTATTCACGTTTTGCCTGTATGTAAGTCTGTATATGTCTAATCCCTTCAGAGATAAGAAGAGGGCATGGGATCCCCTGGCACTGGAGTTACAGATGGTTGTCAGCCACCACATGGGTGCTTGGGAGCCTAGCCTGGGTCATCTGCAAGAGCAGCAAGCACTCTTAAGCACCGAGCCATCTCCTTCAGCCCCTTCTTGTTTCCCCCTTTCTTCCTTCCTTCCTCCCTCCCTTCTGCCCTCCCTCCTTCTTCTTTCCTTTTTTCCTTCTTTCCTTCTTTCCTTCTTTCCTTCTTTCCTTCTTTCCTTCTTTCCTTCCTTCCTTCCTTCCTTCCTTCCTTCCTTTCTTTCTTTTTCTAGACAGGGTTTTCTCTATATAATCCTGGCTGTCCTGGAACTCACTCTGTAGACCAGGCTAGCCTTGAACTCAAAGGTCCACCTGCCTCTGCCTCCAGAGTGCTGGACCTAAAGGTGTGCACTGCTACTGCCTGGCTCTGTTGTTGTTTTTGGAGACTGGATTTCTCTACGCACCCCAGACTGATCTACATCCTTGGCCAGTTCATAGTCTTCTCACTCTGGGCGATTGCAGACAGCCTGTTTACTCATTCTAGATCTCCCCAGTACCCACACCCCCAGGTCAAAAGCTAAGGTTGAAACTGGTGTGGCAACACACACACACACACACACACACACACACACACACACACACACACACGATTCTGGGAATGGGAGGTGGAAGTGGCAGGTTCCAGGCCAGCTTTTGCTACATAGGGAGTCTGAGACCAGCTGGGGTTACAGGAGATCCAAAAAGGCGAAGGGAGGGGCACTGGGCCAGGGGACACACTGGCAGAATGCTTGTCTGTCACACGGAGTCCTGAGGGTCATAAACAGCACTGCCTAACCCTGGAGGAGTGAAGCAGGTGCTTGTCTGGAAGTTGAGGCTAGCCTGGGCTACATGAGATCCTGTCTTAAAAACGAACAAACAAGGGGGCTGGAGGGATGGCTCAGCGATTAAGAGCACTGACTGCTCTTCCAGAGGTCCTGAGTTCAAGTCCCAGCAACCACATGGTGACTCACAACCTCTGTAATGGGATCTGATGCCCTCTTCTGATGTGTCTGAGGACAGAGACAGTGTACTCATATACATGAAATAAATGAACAATTCTTTAAAAAAAAAAACAAACAAGGGTTGGGGATTTAGCTCAGTGGTAGAGCGCTTGCCTAGGAAGCGCAAGGCCCTGGGTTTGGTCCCCAGTTCCGAAAAAAAGAACCAAAAAAAAAAAAAAAAACAAAAAACAAAAACAAAAAAACAAAAAAAAAACAAACAAAAGAAAACAGAACAACAATAACAAAAAACAAACAAACAAAATACCAGAAGGGGAATAGAAGGGCGAAGGTTGAATAAAGTGCCCTTAAAACCTCCTGTTTAGTAGATCTTTAATCTAAGCCCTGAAGGAGCAGGTGGTTGCCTGTCCTAAAGAGTAATTAATTGAGAGTGTTTACAGAGAGGAGGGAAGTGGGTGTCCCAGGGCTACCTGGAACCCTTGAACCCTGAGAATGATGGGTGTACACAGTAGTCATGGGCCAGAGCCAGGACTTATCTGTATGGTGGAGAAACCCCCACAGAAGGCCAGACAGACACCATGTCCACTGTGTCGTCCTGCCCTGGGCTGTCCCTAATCAGAAGCCACACTCTTGGATGCACAGTAAGGCAAGAATGGTATTTAATTTTTTTTTTAATTTTTTGAGACAGGAAGGGTCTCAAGTAGCCCAGGCTGTCTTCAAACTCCTAATGAAGCTGAGGTTAACCTTAAACTTTTGGTCCTCCTGCCTCTACCTCTTAAGTGCTGAGATCACCAGGGCATGATGTCACACCTGGTTTATTATACAGGGCTGAGGAGGGAACCCAGGCATCCTGCATGGCAGGCAAGCACTCTACACACTGACCTACGTCCCAGCCTGTACCTGTTTTCATTTTCAGTTGTATTTAGTTATTTTTTATGAGTGCTAGGGTTACAGTCACAAACCATCATGACAGACTTTTTCAAACCTTTGCTTTGGAAGACAGCCGTCTACCTCAGCTGGCTGCTGCTGCTATTGCTGCTGGTCCCCATCTTCTTCTTAGCTGTCCCATGTCAACCCACTGAACATAGATTTGTCCCATCATGCACCTGTCCCCATTCCCAGATCCTCTGGTCCTCCCATCAAATCCTGGACAGGTCTAGGCCGTCTCTGTCCTTGACCACATGGATTGCTTCCTACCACAGAGACAGCTCCGCCACAGAGATACCATCCTCTTCCGTGGGACCTTGCCCAGAGCTGAGTCCAGAGTTGACCTCAGCCACACAAGGAGAGCCCAGTACAGTGTGGCTGTGTGTGGCTGTGTGTGTGTGTGTGTGTGTGTGTGTGTGTGTGTGTGTGTGTGTGATTGGATCCCAGGGCCTAATATACGCCAGGGGAATATGCTATGCTTGAGCCACCCCCCCAGCCCCTCACTGGGGGATTCTAGGCAGGGGCTCTACCACTGAGCCACGCCCCTGTAGAACTAGAGTTTTAAAAAGGTTACTCATTGTCAGAGTCTGGATGTGCAGGGCCGGACGTGCCTGAGGGAGAGCCAGAGATAGGACTTGCCGGACCAGCTACCAGCCCCAAGGACACTGACCATCTGTAGCCACCCCCTCCCCTTCCTTCACTCCCCAGAAGTGAGTCACCCCCCTGAGTGAGATGAGCCACCCTACCCGCGCTGCTGAGCTGCTAGATAGCACATACTCCTTGCTGATGTAATTTCGCGCTGAAAGTAACTGTGCACCATTTGAATTGACCAATCATGTGTAACTGCGCGAATGCCCCTAACCTCCCCTATATAAACCCCCGAGTTTGGAGGCTCGGGGTCGATTCCTCTGTCTCCGGTGTGAGATACGTATCGACCCGGGATCCCGCTAATAGGGATCTCGTTAATAAAAGCTACCTCTTGCTGTTACATCAAGACCGGCTACTCGTGATTCCTGGGGGCACCCCACCCCGCGATTGGAGCGAGAGACGCGGCTCCCCGTTTAGGGGTACACTCTTTCACCCCCAGCCCCTCACTTGGGGATTCTAGGCAGGGGTTCTACCACTGAGCCACGCCCCCAGCCCCTCACTGGGGGATTCTAGGCAGGGGCTCTACCACTGTGCCACGCCCCCAACCCTCCTTTTTACTTTTTATTTCTAGACAGGGACCTCATTAAGTTTCCCAAATTTGTTTTGAATTCGCTCTACAGGCCAGCTTCTATCCTTCTGCTTCAGCCTCCTGAGTCTCCAGCTGGATGCCAGCCCCACCCGGAGACGATGATTTTAAATGGAGATGTCCAATGATGCTGAAGGAACCATGTGTTCCCTGACATGGGGAGGTGGGAAGAGCCTGTCTTGTGGCAGCCTTCTGTTCCTGTCTGTTTTTCTGTCTGTAGGATCCCTCCCCCCATCTCCACATTGCACTGTGTCATGTCCCTATTTTTAACCCTGACCATGGGAACTAAAGGCACTTCCCAAGAGGATGCTCTCTGAGCTGGCTCGGACCTGGCTGTTCCGATACACTCAAATTCACATAAGAAAGCTGGTTTCTGTCTCACTGAGCCCAGAAGGAGAAAGAAACAGAGTAAGGAGACAAAATGGGTGTTGGGTCAGCAAGGTAGCTCAGCAGGTAAAGGCTTTTACTGTTGAGTCCAAAGACCTGAGTGTAATCCTGAGGTCTACATGGTGGAAGGGGAGAATTGAGTCCCTTTGACCTCCACAGGCATTCCATGGAATGTATGCATGCATGTGCATGCACACACACACATGTACATGCACATGCACACACACGCACATGTGCACACATGCACACACACACATGCAAGTGCACATATATGCACACACATGCATGCACACGTGCACAGATGCACACATACAAATACAATAAAGGCTTTATTAAGTATTATTTTGTATCCATGATGTACATGTGTGTGTTTTTACCATGATGTACATGTAGAAGTCAGAGGACACTTTGGAGAATTGGTTCTCTCCTTCCACCCTGTAGGTCTTAGGGGTTAAACTCAGGTCACCAAGCTTCATGGCTGCACTTTTACCCACCAAAAGATCTCCCTGGCTCCAGAAGTAACTTTTTTTTTCTTTTTTTCAGAGATGGGGACCAAACCCAGGGCCTTGCGCTTGCTAGGCAAGCGCTCTACCACTGAGCTAAACCCCCAACCTCCAGAAGTAACTTATAATCCATTTCCAACCGGAAACAGAGAGAGTTTCTTCTGGCCGGGTCCGTTCCTCCAGACACCAGCTGGCTCTTTCCTTGAGAGCCAGGTGTTCTAAGTATAAACCCTGCGGCGCCGGCTAGGCAGCCCCGTCCCGCTGACCCACACAGGGGTGTACCTGTACCCTTTCACTGTTTTCTTGGATTTTATTTATTTGGTGTATAACGGGGACATGTGTGGAGGTCAGAGGACAACTCGTGGGAGTCAGTTCTCTCCTTCTACTGTGTGGATCCCAGGAATGGAGCTGAGATCATACGGCCTGGTGGTTAGTGTCTTCACCTGTGGAATCTCACCAGCCCTCACCCCCTTTTGGCACTGAACCTGAGGCTCTTCTAAGGGTACTGGCTTCTTCAAGGAATCTGTATGCCCCAGACATGGAGAGTAGAAAGGGGGAAGGGGGGGATGGGGATTTAGCTCAGTGGTAGAGCACTTGCCTAGCAAGCTCAAGGCCCTGGGGTTCGGTCCCCAGCTCCGAAAAAAAAAAAAAAAAAAGAAAGAAAGAAAGAAAGAAAGAAAAAAGAAAGGAGGAAGGGACGAGAAATGTGAGGAAGAGAAGGAGAAGTCGCTTGTCCCAGAGTTGGGGGATCAGGATACTTCCTGCTCTGACCCTACAGAGTAAAGTCAAGGAGGTTGTTTCTACCTTGGGCATACAAAGTGGTAAAGAAGCGATGCTGATAGGGAGGTCTCTCTAGACTCTGGCCACCCTATTGGTGGTATCTCACAGGATGCTTGGCCCAGGCTTGGGAATCCTGGGGACTAATAGTGTTTCGAGTACTCAGTGTGCCAGAGGCCATAATTTTCTGCTAGGGAAAGTTTGAGCTGCCCAGAGTCAGCTCTGAGGTCCTGAGGTCACCAGGACGGTAGCTCCTGGCTCTCGTACAGCCCTCTATTCTGGCACCTTTCACCTGCTGATCCCTGCACCCACCTCCTGCCCCTGATCAAAGCCCCAATCTTCTCAGCTCAAGTGCTGCCTTTTGTTGGCTGTCCATGATCTGTCCACCCTTAGCTGCTTGTCCTTTGAGTCACAAGGACTTTTGCATGATGGAGGGGCCATGGGCTCCCTGGGCATCTTTGGCAGTGTTGATCAAGGGAGGCAGCAGAAAACAGAAGGGGCTGCTTGGACCACCCCTGTCCTGTCAGCCACCATTCATCCTTTCAACCTAACCCGGAAGTCCAGCCAGACAGTGGTGAGGGGATTCAGCAGATAATCTGGCCCTGGTCCTTGCTTCTGACCTGGGACAGGATGGAGTAGTTCACACAGGAGCCCTGAAGCTCCTGGGTCAATTCTATGACAAGGATTATTTTATGAATGAAGAAGCAGTGTCCTGTATGCTAGAGAATGGGAAGGACATGACAGTGTGGGTGGGGACCAAGCAGGGGTTTTGGTGGTGAGGGACCCACACTGAGCTATGTAGTGAAACCCTGTCTCAAACGAAGAGTTGAAGGCTGGAGAGGTGGTTTCAGTTTAAGATTATGTACTGCTCTTGCAGAGGACTTGGGTTCTGTCAGCACCACTCAAACTTGGTGGCTCACAACCATTTGTAACTCTAGTTTAAGGAGATCTGATGTCCTCTTTTGGCCTTTGCAGACACCTGAATGCATATGGCACACACAGGTATGGACACTGAGATGGTTTGAACGAGAATGACCCCCTTAGGCTCATCTGTTTAAATACCTGTTCCTCAGTGGAAATGTTTGGGAAGAGTTAAGAGGCGTGGCCTTGTTGGAGTGGGCGTGGCCTTGATGGGTGGGTGTGGCCTGGAGTAGGTGAGGGGTGGGCTTTGTAGTTTCAAAAACCCACACCAGGACCAGTGTCTCGCTCATGACCTGCTGCCTATGGATCAGGACGTAAAGTTCTCAGCTTCCACTCCACGCCATGCCTGTGATGATAAAGGACTAAGCCCTAAAACTGTAATCAAGTCTCAATTAGATTCTTTCTTTTACAAGAGTCGCCTTGGTCATGGTGACTCTTCACAGCAATAGAACAGTCACTAAGGCAGGAACACACATGCACAAAATTTTAAAAATAAATTAAATAAAATAAAAAAAGAGAGAGAGCTGATTCTGAACATAATGGCGTGCCTTTAATCCCAGCACTTGAGAGATAGAGGCAAGTGGATCTCTGTGAGTTCAAGGCCAGCCTGGTTTACATAGAGAGTTCCAAGGCAGCCATGGCTACACAGTGACATCCGGCATCAAATGTAACAAGCTGAGGTGGTGGGGGAGGGAGGAGGAAGGAAAAGGAGAAAAGGGAGGGAGGAGGGTGAAGAGAGAAAAGAAGGGAGGAGGGAAGAGGAGGACTGAGCTACATCCAGGGTGCGGGGTCTCTACTAGTGTGGAGTATATGGCAGTGGACAGGAGCCTAGGGGGCTCTGCATGGCAGGCCTGAGAGCCCCTTTGGATTTCCAGATCATACTGGAAGAGTCATGGCATGACAGGGAGGAGGTGTGGTTGTTGGTGGAGGGCAGGATTGACTGGGCCCTGGGTGGGAGGCTAGAATGCTGGCTTTCCCACCTCCCCTAGGAAAACCCACTGCCTGGACAGTGGATCCCCAGCCTTGGGTGGTCTTGTTATTTCTCCAGACTCCACCTCCTCCTTCCACAGTGGAAGAATTAGACGGGCGTCACCATCCTCTTTCTAGAAGGTTCAGGAGGTTAATGAGGACAAAACACGTAACACCACTCAGGGGATGAAATTCTGGGAAGAGAGGAACCCAAGTCCGGGCTGCGTGCCAAGGGTGGAGTGGAGACAGCACCCCTGTCACTCAGCCTGTGACCACTGGGTCCCAGGGCAGTTCCTGAAAAAGTTAAAGGGACTGAATGGAGCGTTCAACAGGGGAGAAGAGTCCTTTCATTTTCTCTAGGCACCTGCACAGCCAGGCCTTCTAGGGGAAGTGTCCTAGGCAGGGGCTGGCTCAGGAGGTCTTGGTTATCTGCAACTCACCTGCCTCGGAATTAAGGCTCAGCCGCCAAGGTGAATGGAGGAGCCGGCTGAGAACCTGCCTAGATCTTCAGTTGGTCTACAGCCAGACCTAAAGTTCCAAGATATTCTAAACAGTTAGTTTTTGTCAACCTGACACAAACCTAGGCGCACCTGGGGAGAGGGACTACCAATGGAGGGTCCACCTCCATCAGACTGGCCTGTAGGCAAGTGAGTGGGGGCATTTTCTTCATTAATGATTGATGTGGGAGTGGCCGGATCACTGTGGGCGGTGCCATGCTGGAGCAGGTAGCCATGGGGTGTGTAAGAAAGACAGCCAGGGGGCTGGGGATTTAGCTCAGTGGTAGAGCGCTTACCTAGGAAGCGCAAGGCCCTGGGTTCGGTCCCCAGCTCCGAAAAAAAGGACCCAAAAAAAAAAAAAAAAAAAAAAAAAAAAAAGACAGCCAGGGCAAGCAAGCCAGGGATGAGAATCCTTCACAGCTTCTGCTTCAGCTCCTGCCTCCAGGTTCCTGTCTCGAGTTTCTGTCTCAACTTCCCCCTATGATGGACTGAAACCTTTAAGTCAAATAAGCACCCACCCTACATTGGCTTTGGTCATAGTATTTATCACAGCAACAGAAAAAGCAAACTAGGACACAGCACTGTTGTAGGCTCAATCAGAGAGAGATACTGTGTACCCACACCTCTGGGTTCTCTTCCTATCACGGGACACGTGTCTCTAGATTTGTCTTTACTGTCTCAGTTTCTTTAAGTGCCCAAAGTCCTGCCATTCTCCTTAAACCCTGTGCATGTTTACCAGTGTGGGCTGCACGGAAGACCTACAGTTGCTGGGGAGGGTGGCAAGGCCACTGAGCCACGCTCCCAGCCCCTCACTGGAGGATTGTAGGCAGGGGCTCTACCACTGAGTCACACCCCCAGCCCCTCACTGGGGGATTCTAGGCAGGGCTCCACTGATGAATGGATAGCCCAGCCTTCATTTTCTCTTTATTTTGAGACAAGCTCTTACTTAGCTGCCCAGACTGATCTTGAACTCAGTCCCTAGTCCAAGCAATCCTTGAACTGATTATGCTTCCTTCTCTTTCTGACTTGAAGCTCAAAGAGGCTGAGTAACTTACCTAGAGTCACACAGCAAGCTTTAATGCCTTGACACAGTCAATGGCCATCTGGGAAGAACATCTCAGTGAGGAATAGTCTACACTGAGTTGACCTGTAGGCATTCCTTTGGGGAGAAAGTCTAAATTAAGTTAACTGGTGTGTGAAGATTCAGCAGCGTCATTCAGGGCATCCTTAACAGTGTCAGAGGAGAGAAATGGCTGAGCACAAGCTAGCATATGGCCGTGTATCTCCTTCTCCCTTGACTGTGGCTATGAGGTGACTACCAGCTTCCAGCTCCTGTCCCTGAGTCTTCCTTGCCTCCAGTGGGCTATAATCTATGAGTCGGAGATAGCCCGTGGCTGGTTTTTGCCAGGGAAATTTATCATACAAGATAATCAAAGCAAGAACAGTAGGAAAAAAAAAAAAAACACTACCACCACCACCACAACCACCACCAACAACAAAAATAGTAGGTAGTTTAACTTTGTGGGTAACAGAATCAGGATTTGAACTAAGCCTATACCCTGACCCTACATTCTTCATGGTGGACCTGTTTTAAGAATGTTATTGATGCCAGCTATCTAAATGAGGTGGTTTGTGTCCAGATCAGTGGGGCAGGCAGCATGGGGGATGTGCTGGCATGAATAACAGCCCGTCCCTTTTGGCTGCTCACAGCTGGGAAGTCCAGATTTCTTAACCATCACTTAGTCTAGAACCTACCATGGTTCCAATATGCTGCTCCTGGAGTTGGTCTGTCCTCCTACACCAGGCTTGGGCAGGCTCCGATCTGACTCCTGCAGTCCTCTGGGTCGGGGTTATCCCTTCTACCAACAGTGTCCGACTCCCAGATTTCTCTCCACCACCATTTTCTTACCCATTGGGCTGGCTGGTCTTATGTCAACTTGACACAAGCTAGAGTTATCTGAAAGTTATCTCTAGCCTCCTCAGGGGCTAGAGAGGTGGCTCAGTGGTTAAGAGCACTGAGTGTTAGTGTTCTTCCAGAGGTCTTGAGTTCAATTCCCAGCAACCACATGGTGGCTCACAACCATCTATAATGGGATCTGATGCCCTCTGCTGGTGTGTCTGAAGACAGCTACAGTGTACTCATATAAATAAAAATAAATCTTAAAAAAAAAAAAAGAGGGGGTTGGGGATTTAGCTCAGTGGTCGAGCGCTTGCCTAGCAAACGCAAGGCCCTGGGTTCGGTCCCCAGCTCCGAAAAAAAAGAAAAAGAAAGAAAAAAAAAAAAAGAAAAAAAGAGGGGACCCTCAGTTGAGGAAATACCTCCATGAGATCCAGCATTTTAATTAGTGATCAATATGGGAGGGCCCAGTCCATTGTGGGTGGTGTCATCCCTGAGCTTGTGGTCCTGGGTTCTATAAGAAAGCAGGTTGAGCAAGCTACGGGGAGCAAGCCAGTAAGCAGCACCCCTCCATGGCCTCTGCATCAGTTCCTGCCTCCAAGTTCCTGCCCTGTGTGAGTTCCAGTCCTGACTTCCTTTGGTGGTGAGCAGCAGTGTGGAAGTGTAACCGTTTCTTTTAATCATGGTGTTTCATCAAAGCAATAGAAGCCCGAAGTCAGCCACCTTGTAGGACTTTCCCTCATCTTTCAGTGTCTCCAGTCACATTTGTGGGGCGTCTGCCTCCTCCTGTCAGTGACACCTCCTGGTCCCTGTACGAAGGAAGGGAAAAGTTAGGGGTAGGCGATCTTCCCCCTGCACAGAAGTCCTCGTTGTCTTGGCTCCTTGTAATGGTTTGAACACACCGTTCCCCATAATCCCCGGCCTTTGGATGCTGGATCCCCAGTTGGTTGTTATGTTTGTGGTAAGTTCAGGGGTTTGGCTTTGCTGGAGGAAGTGCATCACTGGGGGCGAGGGGGGGAGGTGGTTTTGAGAACGTAAAGACTTAAACCATTTCCGGTTCATGCTCTCTGCCTCCTGCTTGCAGTTTGAGATGTAAGCTCTCAGCAGCTGCTTCAGCCGCCACATTGGCCGTCTCCTTACCCTCCCTCTCACTGGCAGGCTCACCTCTCCTGCTTGCTGGGGCATTCCTCTGCTCCTGCTAGAATAAACTTTAGAATTCCAACATAGACTGAAGCCCGGCGGCTGCCCAAGAATCTTCCACCCTGGAACTGCATCATACTGGGACTGCTGAGACATCCAGTGTGTTGGACTGAACAGCTAGCCAGTTTTCTTGGCCTTTCTGTCGTGAGACAGCCATTTTGGAGCTGCTCAGACCACAGCCGGTAAGCCACTCCCATAAACGCCACACAGTGTTTTCCTTCTATCAGTTCTGTTTCTTTAGAGAACTCGAATACACTCACCTGGGACTGTGCTTGCTGGCCATACTTGAGGCCCTGGTTTCAATCCCCAGCACTGTGTAAAATTGGGTATGTGTGGTACACACCAGCAACCCAGGAGTCAGGAGGTGAAGGCAGGAGAACCCGGGGTTCAAGGTCATTCTTGTCTATGGAGTAAGTGCGGGGTCAGCCCGGGCTCCAGAGAACCTTGCTTCAAATTAAAACGCAAAAAGCAAGCCATGCATTTTGGCAACACACCTCTAATCTCAGCACTACGGAAGGAGAGGCAGGCAGATCTCTATGAGTTTGAGGCCAGCCTGGTCTACATGTCGAGCAGCCAGAGCTACACAGAGAGACCCTGTTTTGAAAGCAAAACAAGAACAAAACAAAACAAAACACAAAACAAAACAAGAACAACAAATCTCAGGCCAATGAAACAAAAACAGAGCAACCTCTGAGGGTTGAAAAGTGAAAATTTATTGCCTCTGATTAAAAACAAAACAAAACAAAGCAAAACAAAATGAAACATTGAAGTGTTTCCTGAGTGTAACATCCTGTCGGATTTATTCATTGTTAAATTTAGCATTGCAAAATGCCTCAGGGAGCTGGAAAACAACTGGGAAGCCACATTTTTCTCACTTTGGAATAAGCTCCAAGATTCCCAGGAACGCTTGAACCCTGTGAAGAAAGCCAGGCCAGCCACCAAACAAGGCAGGCGGCTCCCGCCCGAAGCTAAGGAAGAAAGCTGGGTGCGGTGGCACAGCCTGCGGCCCAGCACTGCAGAGGCAGCATCAGGAAGATCGGCCTATGTCGCTCAGAGGATAGTCTGCTCGATGCAATGGATCCCAGGCCCCTGGTGAGAACACAGGGAGACCCTACCTCAAAAATGCTTACTGCCAAGGCTGGATCTAAATTCAAACCCGAGACTCGGATGAGAGAAGGAGAGAACTAGCTCCCACAGGGTCCTCTCACCTCCACACGCTCCGCGTGGCCAACATGTCCCCCACTAAATAAACAGATAGTGAATTTTACACTCTATGATTTTGTTAATTACCTCACCATTAATGCGGGGGCATACATTGTAGCGCAGGAAATCTCTAGAATGTTGTAACATTGCTAAACTGAAACCCCAGCTTCATTAAACAAACCGTTTCCCTTGCCCGCTGACCAAGTTCCACTTCCTGGTTCCTACAAATTTAACTTTGAAGGTGGAATTATGGGAAGAGCTGTGATTCCAGCTATTGGGAGGCTGAGGCAAGAGGATCAAGAGTTCAAGGCCAGCTGGGCTACATGAGATGAAGGAAAGGGAGGGGAGAAAAATAGGGGATGGAGGAGGAGAAGGCAACAGAAATAGACAGAAAAGAGGGAAGAGATAGAAGAGAAAGAGACAAGGTGTGTTTAGCTCATGATTCTGGGGTCACAGGTTGTGTATGTGAGAGACTTCAGTGGTAGCAAGCACCATGATAGGATGGGGCAAAGGGTGCAGAGAGAGTTCGCCTTCACAGTGTGGCCATGAATCTATGAATCTAGACTGTTCATTCATCAAGAGCCCTGGGCACCCAATCGGCTACCACAGGTCCCAACTCTCAAGCACCATTGGTATAGGGCTTTAAAAAAAACAACTACTCTTATTTGTCTATGGAGGGTCTGGCGCTCCCCAGACAGGTGCTCTACCACTGAGCCACACTGTCACATAACCGTCTTTTTATTTTTTATTTTGAGGGTGACCTTGATCTCATTCTGTAGTCCAGACTGGGGACGTGTGTGTATGAGTGCGGGCATGCATGCAAATGTGCATGAGAGAGAGGAAGAGAGAGAGACAGAGACAGACAGACAGAGACAGGGAGAGACAGAGACGGAGACTGAGCACGGTGTACATTCCCCTGGAAGCAGAAGGCTAATGTCTGATCTTCTTTGATTACCCCCATCTAATAAGATGCGTTGGGTAAGAGATTTCCCAGTGGTGGCATCAGGTGGTACATGAGGCCAGCTGTGCAGAGGGAAGATTAAGCCTGGAGCCTGGTGCTCCCTAGGTTTACTTCCATTGAGTCAGGATTTCTCACTGAACTCAGGGCTTACCCATAGGGCTAGCCTTACTAGTTAGTAGTTAGCTTGTTTTGGGGATTCCAATCTCTACGTTCTCAGCGCTAGGATTACAGGTGTGTTGCCACGCCCAGCCAGCAGAATGGCAGGCGTGCCGCCACGCCCAGCCAGCAGAATGACAGGCGTGCCGCCACGCCCAGCCAGCAGAATGACAGGCGTGCCGCCACGCCCAGCCAGCAGTATGGCAGGCGTGCCACCACGCCCAGCCAGCAGAATGACAGGCGTGCCGCCACGCCCAGCCAGCAGTATGGCAGGCGTGCTGCCACGCCCAGCCAGCAGAATGGCAGGTGGTTTGCCAAGACCAACCAGCACGTCCACAGGTTTTGAGGATCCAAACTCTGAGCTTCACACTTAGATGACAAGAGTCGTAACCACTGAGCCACCCCCCTCGCCCCCAGCCTTGTGTTCCCCATTCTTTTGCCTCAGTAACCTGAGTAGCTAGGATGACAGGCCCGAGCTGCCATATAGTTTAGAATTTGATGAAACCAACACTTAAAATTTAGGAACACATACAAATCATAACCCTTTCCCAGCACGCACGCCTCCCTGTTCTTCCAGACCTGAGTGAAATGTCGCTCCTTATTTGAAAGTCTCCTGGCCTGGGCTCCTTCCTCCACATCCCTCGTTCATGTCTCCAGTGTTGCTCTCACTTATTTATATCCATCCTCCAGGTCAGTTTTGAGCAGCAGGAACTTTGACTTCACTGGGTAAAGAAACGTCTCAGCCACAGAATAGGGACTATGGCTGGCATAACCATAGATCCCCTAGGGACCAGCCCATGGCTTGGCAAATCCAAGTACTCCATGAGTACTTAATACAGAGCCATCTGAACTGGGCTGGGCCTGGAAGCTGAAACTGGAGAACCCAATGTTCAGAGGCAACCTGGGCTAACAAAGCCAAATCAAGACTGTTGTAGGTGACTTAGCAAGTCCATGTCTCAAAACAAAAAGTAGATGTAGGGACAGAAGAAGCAGCTCAGTGGTAGAGCCCCTGCCTAGAATCCCCCAGTGAGGGGCTGGGGGCGTGGCTCAGTAGTAGAGCACCTGCCTAGAATCCCCCAGTGAGGAGCTGGGGGTGGGGCTCAGTGGTAGAGCCCCTGCCTAGAATCCCCCAGTGAGGGGCTGGGGGAGTGGCTCAGTAGTAGAGCACCTGTCTAGAATCCCCCAGTGAGGGGCTGGGGGTGGGGCTCAGTGGTAGAGCACCTGCCTAGAATCCCCCACTGAGGAGCTGGGGTGTGGCTCAGTGGTAGAGTGCTTTCATGGTGTGTGAGGCCCTGGGTTCTAACCCCAATACTGTTAAATAAGTATATATCCAAATGATTGGATGGATGGATGGATGGATGGATGGATGGATGGATGGATGGATGGATGGATGAAAGAGGAAGATCAGAATTGGGTGGTTAGGTTGATCAATAGAGGAGTCCCCTTTGTAGCCTACCACTGACAGAGAAACTAGACTGAACGCCATAGGGCCAAAGCTCAGCTTCCCTACAGGATTCGCTCTGCGACTCCCTCCCTCCCCAGAGATCAGTTTCCAGAAGCTTGCTGAGAGCTTACCTTGCACCTCACCCACCCCAGATTCTGTGGACAGTGCTGTCCTGAGGAGCCCATGTTCTGAGATGGCTACATCCCACCCTATGGGTACTGGGAACCAAACCCAGTCCTCTGTAAGGACAAGTTCTTTTTTTTTTTTTTAATTGTTTTTAAAGATTTATTTCTTATATTTATATATACTGTGTACACTGTAGCTGTCTTCAGACACACCAGAAGAGGGCATTAGGTCTCATTACAGATGGTTGTGAGCCACCATGTGGTTGCTGGGATTTGAACTCAGGACCTCTGGAAGAGCAGTCAGCGGTCTTAACCACTGAGCCATCTCTCCAGCCCAGGACAAGTTCTTGGTTCCAGAAAAAATAACCTTATTTCCTAAAAATAATAAATACTAAAGAGTACTTATGTATGCTGCTGGTTCCAGAAAAAATGACCTTATTTCCTAAAAATAATAAGTACTAAAGAACAACAAGTGCTCTTAACTGCTGAGCCATCTCAGCCCTGACATCGAGTGTTTGAGGTGCAATACTCAACGTTCCTTCAAGGGGAGCCCATGAGATGGCCCAGTGGGTAGAGAGGCCAGCAAGCCTAATGGGTTCAACCCTGTCCTGGTTTGTACATGCTCACCCCAGGGAGTGGCACTGTTAGAAGGTGTGGCCCTGGTAGAGTAGGTGTGTCACTGTGGGCGTGGGCTTTAAGACCTTCCTCCTAGCTGCCTGGAAGGAGTATTCTGCTAGCAGCCTCCAGATGAAGATGTAGAACTCTTAGCTACCCCTGCACCATGCCTGCCTGGATGCTGCCAGGTTTCCACCTTGGTGATACTGGACTGAACCTCTGAACCTGTAACCCAGCCTCAATTAAGTGTTGTCCTTATAAGAGTTGCCTTGGTCATGGTGTCTGCTCACAGCAGTAAAACCCTAATGAAGACAAATCCTCAGGACTCCAGAGGGTGGGAGGAGAGAAGTGACTCCCAAGAGCTGTCGTTTAACCTCCATACATGTGCAGTGGCACACACATGCATACACACATAAAATATAAACGTGATGACAATTGAACGTTATTTTATTTAAAAATTTTCACTGGATGCTGTAGCCTGCCAGGGAACTAACTCCCTGCCCTCCCAGGGGCCTTTTGCCTTCTCCACCCTGCACTGGTTCTGACCACTGTCCCTGGCTTTCAAGCCCCATGAAGGAGGCAGAGTGTAGCTCCGCCTTGCTCAGCATGGTGAGGAAGGGTCTGTCTGTGTCAGTGTTGACAGTGGTGTGTCCGCACCAACCCCTCCTGAATGTGATTTAGTTTTTATTTTTGTGTTCTTTCTGGGCCTGGAACCCACGGTATTGTACATGCTAACAAACGCTCAGCCACTGGCTACATCCCTGGCCCCCTCACTGGTCTATTGTGGGCAAGCTCTCCACCACTGAGCCACACTCTCCACCCTTTTCTTCCCTCAGGTTGGCCTTGAACTTACAATCCTTCTTCTACGGAGGTAGAGTTAAAGGTCTATCTCACCTTTTCCTCGACTCCCACCCTTGGCTTAACCTAGCTTTTTTTTTTTTTTTTTTTTTCGTTCTTCTTTTTCGGAGCTGGGGACCGAACCCAGGGCCTTGCGCTTCCTAGGTAAGCGCTCTACCACTGAGCTAAATCCCCAACCCCTTAACCTAGCTTTTTGCAACATTTTATGATCTCTCTCTTTCTATCTCTCTCTCCTCTTCCCTTCCCTCTCCCCTCTCTCCCACCCATGTCCTCTCATCTCTCATCTCTCTCCCTCATCTCTCTCCCCCTCTCTCTCCCTCCTTCCCTCCTTCCCATTCCCTCTCTCCTCCACATTCTCTTATCTCTTCTCCTCTCTCTCTCTCTCCTACTTCCTTCTCCCCTCTCCCTCCATGTCTTCTCATCTCTCTATCTCTCCTTCATCTCTCTCTTATCTCTCTCTCATCTTTCTCTCTATCTCTCTCATCTCTCTCTCTCTCTCTCTCTCTCTCTCTCTCTCTCTCTCATCTCTCTTCCTCCTCCCCCTCCACCCCTCTCTTCCCCCTTCTACTGATTCACCTACCTTCCTATCTATGTGTTTTTATGCATCCTCTTGTTGATGGATAGCTAGATTACTTTCATATTTTGACTATTTCAAACGGATGTGCAAGATTTCCCGTGGGATGCTGACTAGATTCCTCCTTTGCTATTCGTACAGGAAACAGACCCACTTTGCCATATTTAAAACCAGGTACGGTGGTGCACACCTGGATTTCCGACCACTTGGAAAGTGAAGGGGACAATTAGTTCAAAGCATGCCTGCCTATATAATGAGTTCCAGGACAGCCCAGGCTGCGGGTGACCCTCTCCCCCGGACAATCCGCCAACGGACAGGAAGGTCGCAAACTGCCCCATGACCTCACCAAATCACTTCTTGGTGATCTTATAATCTTTAAGTGACATACAAACAATAATTCCTTGGGGGTACTTTTGACTATTTTATTACAATAGAGAGAGAGAAAGCTTGAGTGAGAGATTAATAAAGCTGGCTGTTTTTGCAGAGGACCCAAGGTCGGTTCCAAGCACCTACAGCAGGTGGCTCCAGTTTCGGGGGGAATCTGATGCCCTCTTCTGGCCCACAGCGGTACTGCATGTGTGCACTTAATATACAATCTGGTGGAGTGCCGTGGATGACCCACGCCTTTAATCCCATCGCTCCAGGAGGCAGAGGCAGGTGGGTCTCTGTGAGTTTGAAGCCAGCCTGGTTTACAGAGTTCCAGGACAGCCAGGGCTACACAGAGAAACCCTGTCTCAAAAAAGATCTGTATGGGCTGGAGAGATGGCTCAGCGGTTAAGAGCACCCGACTGCTCTTCCAGAGGTCCTGAGTTCAATTCCCAGCAACCACATGGTGGCTCACAACCATCTGTAAGGAGACCCGATGCCCTCTTCTGGTATGTCTGAAGACAGCTACAGTGTACTTATATATAATAAATGAATAAATAAATCTTTAAAAAAAAAAGATCTGTATGTACGTCTGTATCAGCAACTTTGGGGTAAAGAAGAAAAAAAAGTCACTGGTACAAAAGTGGATGAGATTGAAGATCACCATGTTTTAAAAAAGCCTTCAGGGCTGGGGATTTAGCTCAGTGGTAGAGCGCTTACCTAGGAAGCACAAGGCCCTGGGTTCAGTCCCCAGCTCCGGAAAAAAAAAAAAAAAAAGCCTTCAGACTCACAAATGTATTGTGCGTTTTATTTTGTACACGACTGTCTATATTTTTAAAAACCACGTAAGATGCAAAACTAGAAGGAAGACTGTGGGGAGTTAAGAGATGAAGAGAGAGGAGTGAGTTAGTGTGACTGAAGTGTAAGCCTACATGAAAATTTCATAACAAATTCCTTCCTCTTTCTTTCCTTCTTTCTTTTCCTGTCTTTTCCCCTTCTTTTATTTCTTTCTTCTTTTCCTATTTATTTATTTACTTATTTATTTTAAATTTTGAAACAGTCCTTCATGTAGCCTCTAGCTGGCCCTGGACTTACTGTACAGCCAAGAAGGACTCTGAACTCTTTTTTTTTTTTTTTTTTTTTCGGAGCTGGGGACCGAACCCAGGGCCTTGCGCTTGCTAGGCAAGCGCTCTGCCACTGAGCTAAATCCCCAACCCCGACTCTGAACTCTTGATGTAGCTTACATTTACCTCTCAAGTGCTGAGAGTCGGTCTCCTTCCACTGTGGTGTCTGGGGACTGAACTCAAGTACTCAGGCTCCGAGGCATCGGCTTTTCTGGATTTTCCATGATGAACTCCTTCTGACCCCACCCCTTTTAAAGTAGCCTATAAAAGCCATACTCTTTCCCATGCTGTAGCACAAAGGCATCCCTTCCCATTTCTGGCAACTATGTAATAAATGAGGAAAAGATGGTAATGTGCTCAGAAAAAAGAAATACTACTAAAGTCAGCAAGATGAGCCAATAGATAAAATCACTTGTCATTTGAGTTCTATCCCTGGAAGCTGGGATGGCAAGAGAGAACTGAACTCCATACGTATGTCATGCACCCATGTGTGCACACGCATGCCCACACACAATAAATATTTAATTTAAATTAAAAAACGGAAAACTAGTATGTTCCAGAAACTGGGCTCTGTGCTTTATGCCCCTTCCCATGATCTCCCTATCCCTAGCAGATCAGCTCTTTGCAAGAGATGAACTATCAAGGGTGGGGTGAGGGGAGGTTGGGACACAAGTCTGCAGTTCTATTTGGGGCGATGTTGCCTGAGGTGGAGAGGGAGGTGGATCTATAGGCTAATGGAGTGGGGAAAGAAGCTTAGAAATGGAGCCTTCTCAGAAAGCATTTGGGTGAAGAACTGTGGTAAGCGGAAATGCCTACAGTCACCTGGTGCTGGGAGAGGTCAAGTATGGCCCTGCCTGGGGCAGCCTGTGTAAACTCCTGAGGCGTCTCAGTGGCAGAATTCTTGCCCAGGACACTCAAGGACCTAGGTTTGGTCAACGGTTTGGACAGGGGTGGGGAACTGGAACCCAGATCTGGGCTAGGTAGGTAGTTCAATTGCTAAAGTGCTCTGCAAGCACAAGAATTTTAAGTTCCATTCCCAGGACTAATGGACAGTCAGGCATGGTGCTGAACTCTTGTAAAGAACTCCAGAGGTGGGCAAGAGGGAGAAAGGTGGATCCTGAGATCTCACTGGCCAGCCATTCTAGACGACTGGGTAAGTTTCAAGCCAATGAGAGACCTTGTCTCTTACAAGGTGGGGCAGGGGAGATGGGTCTGACAACCTGAGTTTGATCTTTGGGACCCATATGGTGGAAGGAAAGAACAGATTGTCGTGGGGTGACCTCTGACCTCCACTTGGGACTATGGCATGTAAGCCACACCCTAATCAGTCAACCAATACAAAACAAAAATTTTAAAAAGATAGCCAGAACCTGACTTTGATGGTGCACGCCTTTAATCCCGGCACCTGGGAAGCAGAGACAGATGGATCTTTGAGTTCGAGGCCAGCCTGGTCTAAAACCCCGTCTCAAAAATAAATAAATAATCCAATAAAAATCTAACATTTTTGTGTCCGTCGGCATCGGTTTTCTAATCTGTCAAATGGACGGATCTTGAAGAATGATATGGGAGGTTGATCTCTGGCTCTACCTGCACACCTGAACATACACGAAACCACAATACAAACACGCCCAAAACAGTCCTGTTTTCCAGATTAGGTGTCCTGAAACTTCTCGGCTGCCTGGCTCTTTACCACATCTTTCCAGACCTGTCAAAAACACTGCCAAGTTTCTCCCAGCGTGCGCTCATTCATGGATTTGCAGCTATGCTGCACACCTAGGTCCCTCCGTGAGCCTCGGCCCTCTCTGGGAATCGTGCACCACAGGAGGGATCCTGGCCCTGGAAGAGTCTCGGGGTACTATCCGCTACACCTCGGGAAGGCTCCGCCCCTCCTCACTTCAGGCGGCCAATGAAGGACGCGAGCCTCACAGGCCACGCCCACTCTGGGAAAGCCAGCCTTCTGATTGGTTCTCCCATGCAGTGTCTCCCCGCCCTCGCACGAGGGGCGGGGAGGGGTGAATGGAGTAGCGGAGATCCCTCCGCCCCAGCGCTCCCCTCTCTGGCCTCCGCACCCGCCTGCTTGCAGCGCCACTCTCACTGCCCCCTCCCACTCTCGGGAGGGGACCCAGGCGTCCGAACCGCTCCCTACAGGCCTCCACGTCGCCGACCCGCAATGGCCAAGCGCAGTTCGCTGTCCATCCGAATCGTAGAAGGGAAAAATCTGCCCGCCAAGGACATGTGAGTAGCGAGTAGGGGTGGGCACCCCAACTTTGACGGGATTCCTTTTTATATACGCGACCTTTGCGGGGGTCCTCAGGGCTTCCCCACTAGGAGAGCAGCGGAGAGGGTGTGGCGTGTGCAGCCACGGAGGGGGACTGGCTAAGAAAATGGGGACAGTGAGATTTGCTGTGGATACCTGACAGAGGGTGGAGGGGAAAACTAGAGACAAGGGAGGGGCTTCTCCACCTGGGAAAGGCAGTAAACGGGAGTTCATGGGAGACCACGGGATTTAAAGGACTGAAGCTGGCACTGGGGTGGCATCGCAAGAACTTCCCAGGGTGTAGCTGAGAGGGGCGGAGTGCCCCCCAAAAACCAGAGCTCTTTCTCTAGTTCGGGAGCCCATAATAACCCAAAGAGTTGTCCTTAGGACTTACTCGCTACTCACTTGGGCAAGGAATGAAGGTGTGAAAAGTGGGGGACCGACTACGGGGACAGGAAGGATGCGTAGAGTCTCCTTTAACTTTGCCTCTCCCTTTAATTGCTTCCTGCAAGGCGTTTCTCCTCGGGCCATTTTACAGATTAGAAAACCGATGCCGACAGACACGAAATGTTAGCTTTAAGATGTCAAAGCAAGGTCGCGAATCTAGGGCTCCTAAAATGTATGACCATCCTTAATAAAGCTTTCTCTAATCCATGGCCAGATTTGGGGGAGCTTTCAGACACCCCTTTGTCACACTGCTTTTAGTGGGTTCTCGAGATCAACTGCGTGACTCCTAGAATGTGTCTCGTGGCTTTCTTATGTCCTCATTTGCAAAGATTCAGTTTCCCTTTCTGTGAAGCAAGTGCCCAAAATCCTAGGAAGAAGTGACTATCATAAAAACCAAAGAAAGGGGCGGGGCAGAGGCCTAGGGTTCAAAGTTCGCTCCGGGTCCGGGTGGGTTTCCTGGCTACAGAGAACTGAGAAGCAGGGGAGGTCTGGGGTCGGGGAGGGGGGGGCGGTCATTTCTGCGGCGGGTGGACTCTCCCAGCACTCTCAGCGACAAGAGCGGTTCCAGTTCAAGGCCCCCTGGGCCTGAAGAGGCCAGCTCAGCAGTTGCCATGGCAATGGGGAAGGGGGAGGGTGGGCTGACTTAAGGTGGGTTTCGGTGCATAAAAGGGAGGAGGGACTCCGGTGGAAATTAGGTCTCTAGGATGGAGGCTAGAGGAGCCTCCACAAGGGATCTCGACCCCCCCCCCCCCGCCTTCCCAGTCCCTCCCCCAAGCCCTCAGCCCTCCCTCCCTTCCCCGGGCATTGGTAAACCAGGTCATCTTGGCTTCCTCTGGCTGGTGTCTGCTGGGAGGAGCAGCCCCTTCCGTCTGTCACCTCCTCCCCATCCCTGCCAGCAGCTGGCTCTGGCGCCAAGCTCCAGAAGCTCTTAGGCTGCTTCTACCTGGGCCTCACCCCTCTGGGGCTCTGAGAAGAAGTGTCTACCCCCAGGAGAGGGGCCACCCGGGATTGTGGATCTCTTTCCTGGCTCTGCTTCTCAGCCTGCCCCATTGACGTCTTCTCACACCCCTACCACCGTTCTCGTGCCTGCACCCAGTAGCCAGCTGAGTGCATGCAGTTTCTGAACTGAAAATCGCCTCTTGAGCCATCTCAAAGCTGCCAGTCCCCACGTTTGGGCTTCTCTCTTGACTAATCCTGCTTTTAAATATTGAGAACCTCTGACATTTCTTTTAGACACGCCCCCCCCCCTTGAAAACTCCTATTCATCCTACAGGGCCCTTTTCAAACTTCCTATCTGATGCTTTTCCCTAGTGCTTTTGGAAAGGATTCTGAGGTTCTATCCTTGCCCTTGGACATTTTGCTCACCTAGAAGCCTCCAGAGGTTGCCAATCCTGACAATTGTGAAGTCAAGAGCTGTGATTCATTGTTTTAGCCTTCTCTGCACCATTGGGCTGCATACCTCCCCGTGCATCCCAGGCTGGTCTCAAACTCACCATCCTCCTGCCTCGCCTTCCCAAGGTATATGACACATGAGTGTGCCCACCCACCACACTTGCCGATCCCTTTGTATTTATTCTGCAGCTGCCATTACGAGCAGTGTTCTGATTCTGCCCATCTCTGCCCACTCACGACTTCCTTCCATTCCTGGGTACCTATGTCAGCTGGGCAAAAGCGGAGTCCCACGGTGACTAGTACCTCACTGGCTCCTACAACCTAACTGTGGCCCTGGGGACAAGCCTAGGGCTATTTCGGGGTTTGCCCTGTCCTTCCTCTTCCAGTCTAGAAACTGCCAAGGCCCTAAATATAGAGGCCTACAAGTCGCCAGACCGGGCCAGTGGCCACTGGCTTGAGGAAGGAATGGTGAAGATGGGGGTGCACTTCCATAAGTCTCACCAAGTGGCGAGTAGATGGGAAGGGAACAGGTCTGCTGCTGGGCCCTGCTCCGTACACTGGGGATCTGTCCACTCCACACTCTGCTCCCGCCTTCTGGCCCATTCCCCCAGCATCACTCTTCGGCCCACCCGGTTATCCTCTTGCCTCTGAGTCTTTGCTGTGATCAGTCCTGCCTATAAACAACATTCAGGCGGGCATCCACTCAAGCAAGGAAGGCAGTGCTAGGGTGGCAGTGAAAAGGAAGGTTCCCCACCCCAAGGAACCTCTGAGGTAGGAAGCAGTAGGAAGGCAGAGGGGACACTCTGGTGGGTCACAGGCCCCATGGAAGATGAGCCCTGTGGCACAGGCCTGTTAACCCGTATACTCAGGAGGCTGAGGCAGGAGGATCAAAGGCCTGAGTCTAGGCCGCGTTACAGAGTGAGAAGCTGTCTCAAACAAAAGGAAACTGCTCTGTGGTTTGGAATGGTTACTGCTCTGTGGTTTGGAATGGTTACTGCTTTTGCAGAAGACCAGGTCAGTTCCCAGTGTGGGGTGCGTTTCTCCAGCTCCAGGGATCCATCATCCTCTTCTGTGGGCCACTGGTACTTGCACTCACATGCGTGCTCCTCTCTGTCTCTCTCTCTGTCTCTGTCTCTGTCTCTGTCTCTGTCTCTCAACACGTACGCGTGCTCAAGTGTATACACACACACACTCTCTCTCTTTTAAAAAATGGTTTTAGATTTTTTTTTTAGAATTTAGAGAACACAACTTTTTTTTGGGGGGGGGGAGCTGAGGACCGAACCCAGGGCCTTGCACTTGCTAGGCAAGTGCTCTAACCACTGAGGTAAACCCCCAACTCCTAGAGAACACAACTTAAACAGCTCCATGTCACCTCGGCCGGGCACTGATCTTTGAGCCTTGCTCTGAATTCCTTGTAAAAAAAAAAAAAAACGATTACGTGTTCTGTTTCTGGGGCGCACTTTGGGGCCCGGAGTCTTCCAGCTTTGGGCAGCTGTGGTGCACGTTAGGGGAGCTCACTGCAGGAGAGGACTCGTGTGATCTCAGAGATCAGTATCTATGATGTGCACCAGTATTTATGGTGTCTCAGAGACTCGGGGAAGCTACTCTATCAGCTGATGTTATACTTCCCACTTTGCCGAAGCCAAACAGCCGGGGCAGATGTTTCCTGTTTTGCTCTTGTATTTGGGTTTGTTGTTGTTGTTTGTTTGTTTGTTTGTTTTGTTTTTGAGGAGGGATGTGGGGGACTTTTGATGCCAGTGACATCTCCTGCCTCTAAGGTCCCCTTAAGAAATTAGGAAGTTTGAGACTCGGGACAGAGTTTAGAGGCAGGAGAATCCCCCGTGAGGGTCTCGTGAGGGTCTCCGAGGGAGATGGTTCATCAGTTTGACCCTGGTCTAGGATCCCCCAATGAGATGCCGAGGGCGTGGCTAAGCAGCACGAGCACCGGTTTAGAATCTTCCTATGACACCCTGGAGAATGTGGCTCAGCCTAGAGCACTATGGAAATTGGAGTTCCCCTAGTTTCTATCATGTAAACGCACTTCCTTTTTATGAATGATAAACCCCAGGATAGTTCCACGCACAGCCCCTTTTTGCCCACTAGTCTCTCATAACCTGTAGAGCCCAAATCTCTAGGATGTATTGCATCAAATTCTAGGTTTGCCGCCGCCTTCTCCAGTCCTCCTTTTCCAGGAGTGTTCATTCAGTAAGCACTAGAGCCGTTTAGGGCCAAGTCCTGTGCTCGGCTACTTACCCACACCTATGTAGCTCACAGTCCTGTAGGTAGGGGCACTGCTGCCGGGCCTGGGGTGCTAAAGTTTAGTAGGAGGGATAGCCGGCCAGATCCCGGGGAGCCCTACTGTCTCCGATGTAGGAGAGGGTTCTTACTGGAGAAGGCTGTTCCAAGCAGCAGGGACAATAGGATAAAGAACGGCCCAGAGGGTAACATACAGGGAGAGCCTTTGGTATGGAGATCAGAGGTGCTGGGAGATGCCCAGCTCTTGTTGCAGAGACTGTTAAGGTTGGAGGAGGAGCAGAGTGGAGGGCCTCAACCCTTAACTGGGAGCGTGGACAGGAAAGCCCAGTGAAGGCCCCTCCCTCACTTCTCATCCCGCTCCTAGGGGCGTGTGCTTTGAAGCCTCTGGGCTGCGGCCTGGAAAAGGCACCTAGGTCTCCACTATCTTGGGATGCCTTCTCAGGCAGAAGGAGGGGCACTGCCTGGGAGATGACAGCCCCACCCTCCCTCTGGCTATAAGCCCGGTGAGGAGCCCACCTTCCCAAGTCCAGAGCTACCCTAAGGTTCGATCCTAGAGTTTTTCCTAAGCCTCACCCCCAAGCAAGCTTCTCTCTGGCCTCATCAGCAAGAAGCTTCCCTACTTAGCCCCGCCCCCACCGCATCCCAAGCCCCGCCCAGGTTCTAGCGTTTGCAAGGCCCCGCCCCACCCCGCCCCCAGAGTGGTTCTGTATTCACTAGGTTTGTCCTACAATCCCTTCCCCAAGCCCTCCAGCAAGGGTCCCTCTCAGTGCTACATACACTGGCCCCAACCCCAGGCCCCTCTAAATTTGTTTCAGTCCCACTGAAGCCACGCCCCCAGCGCATTTTCCACCCTAGACACCCCCGTAGCCCCTAGCCCCGCCCCCAGGACCCCTCGTGCCTCCTAAAGTTAATCCCTGATCCCAGCAAGGTTCCCACCCTAATCACCCTCCCTCATCTCAGGCCTTGCTCAGCCCGGTCCTCATTGAGCAGCTAACTAGCCCTGTCCCTTGCCGGTCTGTTTTGCAGCACGGGCAGCAGCGACCCCTACTGCATCGTGAAGGTGGACAATGAACCAATCATCAGGTACCGCTCCCTTCCTGAAGCTGACCTCCCTCATCCAGCCACGCCCCTTCCGGATTTGGAGGAAGGCTGGGAGTCCCTAATTTCTTTGGGACTCTCATACTGTCTCAGTGAGAAAGACCCACCTCGAGCTGGTCCTGTCCACTGTAGACTTCAGGGCTAGCCTTATCTACTGCCCTGCAGGCAAGCAACTGTCACCTGCCTGGGCCCATCTTTGTAAACTTTACCACCCAGAGAGACAGTGATGAGCAGTTCCAGAGCTGCCCACCCGTCTCTCCGCTAACCCTTTAACAGCCCTTTGGGTTTCATTACAGCGGATACTGTACCATTAAACCCCATTTACAGATGGGGAAATTAAGGCTCAGACTAGGTCACTTGCCAGGGGCTCTCACACCTAAGAAGCTGACAAACCCAGGTTGAAGTCAAGTCTGGCTGACACCAGAACTTTGTTGTGCCCTGACTTGGGGCCCCTCTCTCTGGGACACTCTCTCTCGTAGAGATCATTCCTAATTAATCCGTTCTTCAAGCCCGGAAGGGCCGCTTCCACTGGCTGCATTTTCTGTCAACTCCCTAATTGTTTTTTTTTTTTTCTTTTTTTCGGAGCTGGGGACCGAACCCAGGACCTTGCGCTTGCTAGGCAAGCGCTCTACCACTGAGCTAAATCCCCAACCCCCTAAATTTTTTTTTAAAATTCATTTATTTATTTAAAGATGAGGGACGAGAGAGTGTGCCATAACTCATAGGAGGAAGTCTGAGAACTGTCTACAGGAGTTGGTTCTCTCCTTACACCATGAGGGTCCCTCCCAGGCTATCAGTCTGGGCACCAGATAAGCTATCTCACCAACTCCAACCCCATGGACTGCTGTTTGCTGTCCTATCCTGTCCCTCACCCAGACCCCGCTCTCTAAAGTTCATGACCAGAGCTACCAGGTTGTTCGGCACACCTGGACTGGGGCAACCATTGCTGACCCCTAGAAGTAGTTAGCCAGCTAGGCCTAAGGTCGGGCTTTCTTTAAAGCTTGGACAGCAGGGTGGGGAGAGGAGTATGGCAGTTCTGAGGGCACCATACAGACAGAAACAGAAAGCTGTGTTCCTCATGACCTGTCTGAGCTTCCATTCGGACCCCTGGTGACTTCAGCTCCCATAAAACCATAGACCCTATTGAATCCCATGAGGTGACTGACAGCCCCGTTTTTGGGGGGAGGGTGTTCCTGCTTCGCCTCCATGCCACTACCTTGAGCTATTGTCAACCGTGGGATCAGTTTCCCCAAATGTACAGCAGTAGCTCATGGATCCAGGGTGAACAGGAGGCCAACAGCAAAGACCGGGAGATGGGAAGGGTCCGTTCTAGGTTGAGCCAATACAATTACCGGACACAAAGAAAGTGGCTTGACCAGGTCTTGAGGCATCTTCTCCTATAGGACAGCCACTGTGTGGAAGACCCTGTGCCCATTCTGGGGTGAAGAGTACCAAGTACATTTACCCCCCACATTCCACATGGTGGCCTTCTATGTTATGGATGAAGACGCCCTTAGGTAAGTCTGCTGCTGGACCAGGATGTGACCATCGCTGTGACCGCTGGTCTCTCTCTCTCTCTCTCTTTTTTTTTTTTTTTCGGAGCTGGGGACTGAACCCAGGGCCTTGCGCTTGCTAGGCAAGTGCTCTACCACTGAGCTAAATCCCCAACCCCAACTGCTGGTCTCTTTGCATATCCTCTCTGTAACCTGGTGGGGATACTGAGAGGGGTCGGGGAGAGGTGGGACGGAGCTCGAGTACTGACTTGGTGCACACGAGTGCTTACCTTATGCATTTGTGTGCACCCGTGGGCACAGGTGGGCGTAGGCACCAGGACCTATGAAGTGGGCACCCACGGGGCATGAGTTTGGTGTGTGGTAAATCATGCAGAAATGAGTCATGTACCATGAGTGTCCACAGCCTGCGCAGGCGTTCCGTGTTCTGCTCCACGGAGCTGTCCTGTGGCTGATGGCTTTCTGGAGGCTGGAGACCGAGCTGTAAGGGCTGAGTTTGCTGCGCTCCAGGCAAACTGGTTTCATAGCTTAACTCTGAGTCTCTCTCCACCCCTAGCCGGGACGATGTGATCGGGAAGGTCTGCCTCACAAGGGATGAGCTAACCTCTCACCCAAAGGGTAAGATGCTCCACTCCTCTGCTGGTCTACTTAGCACCCAATGTAGCTCCTATTTTCCACCGGGTCCCTCCATATGGGTCCCAAGCCCTAGAGAATTGGCCTGATGCTGGTTCAGCCTGCAGGACCACTTGATTATTTCCAGAATGCACACTGAATTTTAGAGGTTTCAGCCCTGCCCAGGTCTCACTGTTTGACTGCCCAGTCTTGACCTCTGGACTTTCCATTCAAGTCCAGTAGTTCATGGGTCCTTTGGGCTCTGCCAGCCGAGCCTCTGACTCGTCCCATGGCTTCCTGGGGCACACACCTGTTCCTGTCTGTGAGACCGGGAGTGGGGGTGAGGGGATGATAGACTCTGCTGACTCACGGGACCTCCTGACATGGCCAGGCCGGTGGCCTCTCTTGTGACAGCCTGAGCTGTCCAGGTGCCCCTGGTACATTTCCCTGTGGTGAATCCCTTATAGGTCCCACATCTGGTCTTCAGACTATCATTCCCGTAGCCTAGAGGGAGTCACTGTTCTCTTGTTTTAAGGTGGGAAAACTGAGGAGATTTCCACAACCAGTGGGGGGTCAGGAGCACGTAATCAAAGTCTGGAACGGTAAAGAAGGTCTAGGAGCTGTGTTTGCGCATTCCTGTAATTCTGGCATTGGGGAGATGGAGAAGGCAGAAGGATCAGGAGTGTGAGGTTATCCTCAGCTACAAAGTGTGAATGAGGCCAGCCTGGGCTACATGAGACCCTGCTTTATAGTGAAAAAAAAAATAGGGGACTAGGGAGGTGACTTAGCAAGGAAGAGCGCTTGTCATGAAAGCAAGAGGACCGGAGTTCAAATCCCCTGGCATGACTACTTGTGCCTATAACTCCAGCATGGTCAGGAAAAGGCAGGAAGATCCTGAGAACCCCCTGGCCGGTCAGCCCTAGCTCAAAAGGCCATAACCCCACACAATCAATAAACTAATATCTCAGCGCTTCAAACTGCTGCCTGGCCCCTGAGCCTCAGTTTCCCCTTCCATCACCAGGAATCTCCAGAGGACTTCAGGGGGCTGATGGGGAAGCGATGGGGTGGCAGGTGGGTCTGTGGGTGAGGGGTGTTTGGCTGACATGAAGCCCTGCAGGATTCATCGGATGGACCCACCTGGTGGAGGTGGACCCGAACGAGGAGGTGCAGGGTGAGATCCACCTGCGTCTGGAGGTGGTGCCAGGGCTCCACGCCAGCCGGCTGCGCTGCTCTGTGCTTGAGGCCAGGTGAGATGGGTTGGGGGAGGGGATGTGGGGAGGCCCGGTCTCCTCTTCTTCCTTCTACTCTCAAGAGATGGCCTGCCTGTCCAGACACTGAGATGTTGCCTGAGCGACCAATCTACAGGGCGTAGGAACAGGGTGATCTTTTCTTTTGATCTGAATTTTCTTGTTTTGTTGAGACAGTTTCTCTGTGTGTCCCTGGCTGCCCTGGAATTCGCTCTGTAGACCAGGCTGTGCTCAAACTCATAGATCCGACTGCCTCTGCTTACCTAAGTACTGGGACTAAAGGCCTGCACCACCACCTCTGGGCTCTTTTCTGTCTCTGTCTCTGTGTGTCTGTCTGTGTGTCTGTCTGTCTGTCTGTCTGTCTGTCTGTCTGGCTCTATCCCTCTCCCTCTCTCTTTTGAGACAAGGTTTAGCCTTGCAGCATTGACCATGACCTTCTGATCCTCCTACCTCCACTTACTGAGTTCCGGAGTTACCTGTGTGAACCACGGTATCCGGTGTATGCTGTGCTAGGGCTCAAACCCAGGGCAAGCACTCAACCAACTGAGCCACAGTTTCCTGTCTTTTATTTTTGCTCAGTTTTGCTCTGAGGCTGAGGCTGGCCTGGAACTCATGACTTTCCTGCCACACCCTCCTGAGTGCTGGGATTGTAGGGGCCCCACCTTGATCAGCCTAAAATGATGCTCGAAAGTGGAATTTTAGGTCCTAAAAAGTAGGGGAGCAGAGGTTGTGTGCAAACTGTTTTTTGTTTGTTTTTTGGTATTTTATTTTATTTTTGGTTTTTTCAAGACAGGGTTTCTCTATGTAGCCCTGGCTGACCTGGAACTCTCTCTGTAGATCAGACTGGCCTCAAACTCATAGAGATCCCCCTGCCTCTGCCTCCCTGAGTGCTGGGATTGAAGGTGTGTGCCACCACTGCCAGGCTATTGTGTGCACCCTTGAACATTCAGATATCAATGTCCCACTGCTAGGTCTGGGCTTCCGTGGACAGCTCCAGTACATAAACTTCCCCTGTGTGTGTTCACATGTGTGTGGTATGTGTGGCATGTATGTGCATATGTCTGGTGCGTACTGTGGGGTGTGTGTGTGTGTGTACATGCTTGTGCGTGAGCATGCACTGTGGGTATGTTTATGTGTCTGTGTGTGTATTTGTTTGTGTTTCCTGTAGTGTGTATGGTGTGGTTATGTGTTTGTGTGTGTGTGTGTTTGTGTGTGCTATGGGTATGTGTTTGTGTGTGTGTGTGTGTTTGTGTGTGTGTGTGTTTGTGTGTGCTATGGGTATGTGTTTGTGTGTGTGTGTGTTTGTGTGTGCTATGGGTATGTGTTTGTGTGTGTGTGTGTTTGTGTGTCCGTGTTGTGTATGGTCTCTCAAGGGGTGGAAGGAGGAAAAGGTCTTGATATGTCCAGACAGGGTGTGGGATGGGATAATGGCTTGGATGTGGGCCTGAGTCACCTGTGACAGGACTAACCCCCAGCCTTGGGGTATTTTTAACTGCTGTCCCCACTCCTGTCTGGGCCTGGCTGTGACTCACAGACACCCCATAAGAGGCGCCTTCCCTTCTGGCTTCAGCCTCCTCCCTGTCCTGTGAGTGTGTGTGTGTGTGAGAGAGAGTGTGTGTGTGTGTGTGTGTGTGTGTGTGTGTGTGTGTGTGTGGTGGACGGGGCTGTCTGTCTCTCATGGAGGTCTCCCCCCGTGAAGGAGGAGGGAATAACATGTTTAGACAGGGCGTCTAAACAGCACAGTCCCTCCAGTCCACCCCTAGTCCAGTGGGCAGCCTCCAGCCAGCCAGTTCCACAAAAGACACTGAATATGCCCGAGACAGTTGGCCCATTTGGGAGGAAGTGGTCTCTGGTCAATGGAGGGATGTGTGTTATATGATTGACACTTTGGATATCTTGTGGCTACCCTGAGGCTGGAGCCCTGAGGAATGGCTGAGCCACAGCCTATCCGCCCCTGATTCTTCCTCTCATCCATGGTCTCCCACCCACCTCCATCCACCCTCCTCAGCCATGCTGGCACTGGGCTGCCTCTGGCACTGTGTTGTACACACGGGTTCATGGTTGCATACAGAACCAAACTTCAGGACCTTGGGACTGCCACTTAAGCATGCATTGTAACTCATCAGGACGGGCAACATGGAAACATGTGCCCCCAGCACTTCCCTACCTCTGCTCGAAGGACTTCGGCCAAGCCACATCAGCCTCCTCTTAGCAAGTCCGGTAGGGGGAGCTCGATGCCCACCCCTACTCTTTTTTTTTTTTTTTTTTTTTTATATATACATTATAGCTATCTTCAGACACACCAGAAGAGGGCATCAGATCTCATTACAGATGGTTGTGAGCCACCATGTGGTTGCTGGGATTTGAACTCAGGACCTTTGGAAAAGCAGTCCCACCCCTACTCTTTGAGACAGTTTTGCTCTGCATCTCAGACTGACAGTCGTTCATGCTAGCCTCAAACTCAATATCCTCCTGCCTCAGCTTCCTGAGTGCTGTATGTCTGATCCTTCCCATCTGTTCTTGCCTTCTCTTCTGTTGAACAAGTCAGGCACAGGGTGTTTCTGCAGCTGTTTAGTCAGGAGACGTAGCCTTTGTAGTCTTCATGGCCAGTAGGCAAAGGGCTATGAGTGATCGTAGTGGGGGAGGGGAGAATGGCCATGCAGTCAGCCAGTATAGTGTCCAGCAGCCATGGATGAGCAACTGTCCCAGCCTGCCGAGTCACTTTGTCCTGCAGACAAGTTGCAGGAGCAGTAATCCCCTCCCTGTTTCATTACCAGGGACTTAGCACCAAAAGACCGGAATGGCGCATCTGACCCTTTTGTCCGAGTGCACTACAATGGCCGGACCCAGGAGACCTCGGTGAGGAAACTGGAAGGACTGGAGGGGATGGAGTGGGGGACATGGAAACTCTGGAACAGCTTCTGAGTCTTGATTTGCCTATCTCTGTTTCCTCTTGGTGAAGTGTGCTGTCTCTTATCAAGTATTTCTTCAATACAGGGGATTGAACTCTGTACTCGGAATATGTTGGTCAAGGGCTCTCCCACTAAGCCACGCCCCTAGCCCCTCACTGGGGGATTCTAGGCAGGGGCTCTCCCACTGAGCCACGCCCCCAGCCCCTCACTGGGGGATTCTAGGCAGGGGCTCTACCACTGAGCCACGCCCCAGCCCCTCACTGGGGGATTCTAGGCAGGAGCTCTACCACTGAGCCACGCCCCCAGCCCCTCACTGGGGGATTTTAGGCAGGGGCTCTACCTCTGAGCCACGCCCCCAGCCCCTCACTGGGGGATTCTAGGCAGGTGCTCTACCACTGAGCCACGCCCCCAGCCCCTCACTGGGGATTCTAGGCAGGGGCTCTACCACTGAGCCACGCGCCCAGCCCTTTTAGCAGCAGGAGTCAGGCATCACCCCAATCATTATTTTCCTTACCCCATAAATTTAAGGCCTCCTCCTCCTCCTCCTCCTCCTCCTCCTCCTCCTCCTCCTCCTCCTCTTCCTCTTCCTCCTCCTCTTCCTCTTCTTCCTCTTCCTCCTCTTCCTCTTCCTCCTCTTCCTCCTCCTCCTCCTTCTTTTTTAAGTAAGAATCTCACTAAATGGCACTAGCTGGCCTTGAGCTTTTAGTCTTCTGGCCTTCTGGGTAGCTGGAGTAATGGGCTTGCTCTACCACTGCTGGTTGGATCTGGAAGCATTTACCAGTACAGAGCCAGGGGAGGTGTCTGGGGTTAGTACCGCTATACTCTGGCGCTGGGTAGCCCTGTGAACTGAGTCCATTGTCCCTTTGGAGCAGGTGGTGAAAAAATCCTGCTACCCACGCTGGAATGAGACATTTGAGTTTGAGCTGGAAAAGGGAGCCACAGAAGCACTGCTGGTGGAGGCCTGGGACTGGGATCTTGTTAGCCGGAATGACTTTCTAGGCAAAGTAAGTATCAGCCCCACCCCCACCTGCCCGGGCCACACCCCCAAGTGCCCAGGCTACCCCCACCACTTGCGCAGGCTACCACTACTACCTGCCCAAGCTAACCCTACTATCTGCCCTGGCTACACCCACTCCTGCCTAGGCTATCCCCACCACCTGCAGCATCTGGTATCCCTTCCTGCTATGCTTTCTCAGATTGTGAAGTTACCATTGTTCCCACCCAGCTGCTCTGGTGCTCTGGGAACAGGTAAAGGGCCCCTCTGCCCGAGAAGAACAACACTTGAGGCCAAGCCTAGTGCCACAAGCCTACCATCCCAGATATTTGCCAAGCTGAGGCAAGATCTCCTTTTCAAGGTCCACCTGGACTACAGGGTGAATTCATGGCCAGCCTTGGCTATTTAGCCCTAGCTTGTCTCAAAATAAAAAGTAAGCCAGGCATCGCAGCTTTCCCAGCACTTGGGAGTCTGAGGCAGGAGGATTGCTGCAGATTTGAAGCTACCATGGACTACACAGTGAGATCTTGTGTCAACAAATGAAATTACAAGCCAGGCTTGGTGGCTCACGACTGCAATTCAAGCACTTGGGATGTGGGGGTGGGAGCAACAGTAGTTCCTGGAATACCTAAGACCCTACTTCAAAAAAGAACGAAGGGGGCTGGGGATTTAGCTCAGTGGTAGAGCGCTTACCTAGGAACCACAAGGCCCTGAGTTCGGTCCCCAGCTCCGAAAAAAAGAACCAAAAAAAAAAAAAAAAAAAAAAAAACCCGAAGGAAGCCAGGTGTGGTAGTACACTCTTTAATCTCAACACTCAGGAAGCAGAGGCAGGGGGATCTCTGTAAGTCTGAGGCCAGCCTGGTCTACATAGTGAGTTCCAGGCCAACCAGTGCTATGTAGCGAGTCCCTGTCTGAAAAAAAACAAAACAGAAAGTTTCTTTTAAAGAAAGAAAAAAATGAAAGAGGTTATTGTCAGGGTTCTCTATAACTCAGACAGACAAGGGTCCGGGGGATTTGTTGGAATGATTTACAGGCTGTGGTCAAGCTTGTCCAGCAATGGCTGTCAGTGAATAGAAGGTTCGAGAATCCAGTAGTTGCTCAGTCCGCTGGGACAGCTGGTCTTCAGTGTGTGCTGGAGTCCTGAATAAGTGGGCTCTAATCTAGTGAAGGAGTGGAGTTGCTAGTTTGGTAAGGACAAGCAGGCAGAAAGCAAAAAGTTCTTGCATTAAAGACCCAAACTAGTAGGTCTTCTCTGCAGGTGATGCTAGCCCACACCTTAAGTCCCAGCACTCGAGAGGCAGAGGCAGGCAGATCCCATCCCTGAAGCTCAAGGCCAGCCTGGTTTTCAGAGTAAGTTCCAGGATAGCCAAGGCTACATAGAGAAACCCAGTCTTGAACCACTCCCCCAAAAGTAGATCATCCCACATCAGATTAAACAGATGTGCACTCTAATTTTGGGTTTTAGTTCATTCCAGATGTGGTCAAGTCGACAACCAAGAATAGCCATCACGTTATTGTTCCCTAATGGCCTGGTGTAGTGGTAGAGCCCCTGCCTAGAATCCCCCAGTGAGGGGCTGGGGGCGTGGCTCAGTGGTAGAGCCCCTGCCTAGAATTCCCCAGTGAGGGGCTGGGGGTGTGGCTCAGTGGTAGAGCACCTGCCTAGAATCCCCCAGGGAGGGGCTGGGGGCGTGGCTCAGTAGTAGAGCACCTGCCTAGAATCCCCCAGTGAGGGGCTGGGGGCGTGGCTCAGTGGTAAATCCCTGGCCTAGACTTCATCAGGGAGGAGAGGGGGTGAAGCTCAGGGGTTGAGTGCTTGCTCAACATCTGTGAGGCCCTGGTTCTATCCCCAGCTTCAGAAAAAGAAAGGAAAGAGGCTCAGTACTTAGCCAGGAGATGACTTGCGTGTTCCAGCCCCATCTGCCCTTTTCCAGGTGGTAGTCAATGTCCAGACACTGTGTTCAGCCCAGCAGGAAGAGGGCTGGTTCCGGCTGCAGCCCGACCAGTCCAAAAGCCGTCAAGGCAAGTGAGTGTTACCAGCGGGCCCTGGGGTGTGTGCTGAGAAAGAAAGGTCAGGGGTCAAGAGTACACAGCTCACGTGTCCCTCAGCTTTTGTCCACTGTGCCAGCACCTTCCGCAGCCAGGTGGGCACTTCCTGCTTCCTTTTTATATTCTTGTCCTCTGAGCTAAAAGTTCTGCATGGATCTCCTGGTTTTGAATGTTCTGGCACTTTCTAGAACATGTCCTCAGATCCTTTCCCTTCAAAGGGCTTCCTTGCAGATCTCTAGTCCTTAGAGAGAGTGCCTCGGAGCCATGACTCTGAGCCCTCTTTCCCCAAGAGTCTCCAAAATAGAGGTGCCATAAGAAAGTCAGGGTTAGGGGCTGGGGATTTAGCTCAGTGGTAGAGCGCTTACCTAGGAAGCGCAAGGCCCTGGGTTCGGTCCCCAGCTCCGAAAAAAAGAACCAAAAAAAAAAAAGAAAGTCAGGGTTGGGGGTATCACCAGTGTAGAGCGCCTGCCCGTAGGCACGGGTTTGATCTCCAGCACCACGAAGGTAAAAATCAGATAAGCGCTAGAACACCTCGTGCTATAAAGATGGCTCAGCAGTCATGTAGTCATGGGAGTCTTGTAGACTCTTGCTAGCAACGCACTGTGGCACGTGCGAGTACACATGAAGGGGACGCCTGGAGTCCAGCGGAGTGACGTACACTTGTAACCCATCTTAAAATTGAAGGCCAGGGTTGGGGATTTAGCTCAGTGGTACAGCGCTTGCCTAGCAAGCGCAAGGCCCTGGGTTCAGTCCCCAGCTCTGAAAAAAAGAAAAAAAAAATCGAAGGCCAGTTGGGTTGATAAAGCCAGACCCTATCTCGAAACTAAATTTCAGATAAATAGTTAATTGTTTTTGAGGCAGGGTCTCATGTAGCTCAGGCTGTCCCCCCGACTCCTGTGCAGGATTCTATGCCCCACTGGGGGATCCAACCCAAGGATTTATTATGCTAGGCAAGTACTCCGACGGAGCTCCATCTGAGCTCTGGTGGATATTTAAATGTAAGAGTGCAGGCCAGATAGGGTGGTTCACACTTGTAACCCTGGCACTTGAGGAACTGAGTCAGGGGACTGCAGAGTTCTGGGCTAGCCTGACTCTACATGGTGTGGCCTTGTCTCGAAGAAGAAGAAAGATCACTGAGAATTCAAGCCCTATTGTTACTAAACACTTGATAACTTCACTTGGTGTCTTGTCCTTTCTGCTCAATCTGGTGGCGCTATCTAGAAAACACTTTGGCTTGATTTGGTCTCCCTCACACCCCATGAGTCTGGATCCCTGAAGAACACATTCTTCTCTGGCCAAGGCCAGGTGGCCAGCGGCATGGCCAGCCCATGGCATCTGCTTAGCCGTCTAGGACAGACTCGATGGCTTCAGCACATGGATGTGTGCTGGGCAGCGTGGCTTCCTCCATGTGCTACGTGTGGAGGATAGTGGGAGCTGTAATGAACAGTAAGCCTTAGTCAGTGCCTCTCCAAGGGAGCCACAGTAAGAAATCTTAGTGGTCACATTTACCACGGCGTGTTGCCTAACTTACCTGAGCCTGAATTTCTCTGTTAGTTAACAATGTGCATCCTGGGTAACGCACACGGGTGAAATGGCCGCGTTCCAGAGTTGATGATTTAGAGTATGTGAACTTGGCAGGCACAAGTGGAATCCCACAGTTCCCTGGAGGCTTTGAAAAACGATGGTCGTTCGTTGGGGAATAGGGCAAGAAGGGTCTTCCAGACACAGAAAGGCCAAGCTGGAGCGAGTGCTTTGCAGAGTGGCTGGGGCGATGTAAGCGAAGAGAGTGTGTTGCTAATCTCAAAGGAGAAAGCATGAGCCTTCGTGAGTGGCCGTGGCCCAGGGAAACTCGGTCCCTGGTGGAGCCATCACAGTCTGCCCTTTCCAGGGGCAACCTGGGCTCCTTGCAGTTGGAGGTGCGGCTGCGGGATGAGACAGTGCTGCCGTCTGTCTACTACCAGCCTCTGGTACAGCTGCTGTGCCAGGAGGTGAAGCTGGGCACCCAGGTGAGGAGACCCTGGAGGAGACCGTGGGGGAGCATCCACGGATAGATGAGCAGCTCGCCTGTCCCGAATCCATTCTACAGAGCAATAAACTGACTCCGGGGGCTGGGAGAACACTAACCAACTATCCAGTGGGCCCCACCCTCTGCCCAAACAACCTTCCCATGATGCTCTGGGGTCTTAACCCTGGGGAGGTTGAGTTTCCCTGTGGCTCTGAGCACTACCCCTTTCTGCAGGGCCCAGGACAGCTGATTCCTGTCATTGAGGAGACAACCAGTGCTGAGTGTCGCCAGGAAGTGGCCACCACCCTGCTTAAGCTCTTCCTGGGGCAGGGGCTGGCCAAGGACCTTCTGGACCTGCTCTTTCAGCTGGAGCTGGGCCGCACCAGTGAGGCCTGAGAGGACTTGCCCCAGGCAGGGTGGATGAGGCCTTCTTTAGCACATTCAGGGGCCCCTCTAAAGTGCAAGCAAGGCTGTTCCCTCCCTAAAAAGAGTAGTCCAGGTGGGGCAGGTGGGAGATGCTGAGAAAACCATGCACTCAGGGGCTTCTTAGGGACTCCATCCCCGAGGTCCTATTGTCATCCCCGAGGTCCTATTGTCTTCCTGCCTCCAAGGCCTCATCTCAGATCCCTGCCCACTGAACTTCTGCTTGCAGGTGAGGCCAACACCCTCTTCCGGAGCAATTCTCTGGCCTCAAAGTCCATGGAATCCTTTCTGAAGGTGAGGTTGCCTGGTCATCTTACAGACACAGACCCTCTGTCTGTGGCTGGGCCCTTGAAGGCCAGATATTTCCATCATCCATTTATTAATTCATCTATACATGCATTTCTTCACGCATGCATGTAGACACACATTCAGAAGTTACCCTAATTGCACATCTGGCCCCAAATCTGAGTCAGTACTCCAGGCAGATGGCACACGGGGTGGTTAACTGGTGTGCTTTATGGTGGCCCTCAGGTGGCAGGGATGCGCTATCTGCATGGCATCCTGGGCCCCATCATTGACAGAGTGTTCGAGGAGAAGAAGTATGTGGAGCTGGACCCCAGCAAAGTGGAAGTTAAGGATGTAGGGTGAGGCCGGGGAAACCGCTGGGTGCACAACGGTGCCAAATCAGGTTCTGTGTAAAGGCGTTTATGGTTCCTTTTGTCTGGGTTCACATGTCCTTTCTCTCTGTATCCGATGTCAAATGGGACCCCCAGCTGCCTCATATTCTTAAGTACTGACCGTTCATCGGTTAATCCCCTGCAGGTGCTCTGGGCTGCACCGCCCACAGACGGAGGCTGAAGTGTTAGAGCAGAGCGCACAGACGCTGCGTGCCCACTTGGTGGCGCTGCTGAGCGCCATATGCCGCTCGGTTCGCACCTGTCCAGCTGTGGTCCGCGCCACTTTTCGGCAGCTGTTCAGGCGCGTGCGGGAGCGCTTCCCCAGCGCCCAGCATCAGGTTCGCCCCGCGTCGGCAAAGCTGAAGGCTGGGGGAGGGAGGGAATCCTGCAGAACTGATATGCTTCTTGACCAGTCTCTACTTCTTTGCACCCTCCCAGAACGTACCATTCATCGCGGTCACCAGCTTCCTGTGCCTGCGCTTCTTCTCTCCCGCCATCCTGTCGCCCAAGCTCTTCCACCTGCGAGAGCGGCATGCAGATGCTCGCACCAGTCGCACACTACTTCTGCTGGCCAAGGTGCGGGCCTGCAGATTGGGACGGAAAGGGCAGTTAGGTTGCAAAGGGACCCTGGCAGGCTCTGCAAGTCGCACCAGTTGGCACTAGGAAGGCCTTGCAGGCCGGCCACTGATCCTCTATGGCACCGTACTGCAGTTTAAAAGCATTCTCATGGGGTTTGGGGATTTAGCTCAGTGGCAGAGCGCATGCCTAGCAAACGCAAGGCCCTGGGTTCGGTCCCCAGCTCCGAAAAAAAAAAAGGAAAAAAAAGAAAGAAGAAAAAAAAGCATTCTCATGATTACTTCTTGAGAGCCCCATCCACACATAGGGAGACACAGAAAGCCCAAGCCTGTCTAGTGAACTGGAATCGCTCCAGTTTTAATCTTATTCCCAGCATTGCAGAGGTCTGATGGTAGGATGAAACTTTCAGGGCCAGCAAGATGGCTCAGTAGGTAACGGCACTTGCTGCCAAGCCTAGTGACCTGAGGTCCATCCTTGGAGCTCCTTGATGGAAGGAGAAAACCAACTCCCGAAAATTGGCATCCGAGTTCCTCACATGCTCAGGCAAGCCCCAACATACACACAATGATAATATAATTAAACAGACTTGCAGAAAAAGCCGAAATGTTGATCCCAAGTTATCAGTTGTCCAAAGACTCAAAATGCTGTGATCCATGCATCCCGGGTTTCCCTATGGGACCGCGTAAGGTAACCTCTCCTCAGCTTCTATCTCTAGGTTGAACTAGGCAGCCATGGATGAGCTGTTGTCTCCCCCAAATCTCTGTCATTTTTTTTTTCCTTTTCTTTTTTTCGGAGCTGGGGACCGAACCCAGGGCCTTGCGCTTGCTAGGCAAGCGCTCTACCACTGAGCTAAATCCCCAACCCCCAATCTCTGTCATTCTTACTGTCACCCCTAGGCGGTCCAGAACATAGGCAATATGGACACACCGGTCTCCAGGGCCAAAGAGTCGTGGATGGAACCACTACAGCCTACTGTGCGCCAGGGTGTGGTGCAGCTGAAGGACTTCATTACGAAGCTCGTGGACATAGAAGAAAAGGAAGGCAAGGACTTCACCACCTTCATCGCCTAAGACCTGTGTGCAAGTTTGTTACGTGACCCCGCCAGTGCCCTGCCCACCAAAACTAAGCCCAACCCCGGCCTTTTGTTTTGTTTTAGAAGGGTCTCAAGTAACCCAGGGCTGGTCGTAAACTCACTACCAAGGATAACCTTAAATCCAATCTCCCAAAGGCTGAGATAATAGGCATGTGCCACCAAGCCCGGGTTTCTGTGACGCTGAGTCTAACTCAGGCTCTTTCCATGCTCGGCAAACATCGCACCATCCGAGCTTCCTCCCCAGCCCTTTTCCCACAGGACCCCGCCCACCGCTAGTCACAGCATCCGGTTTGCCTTAGCTACTCCGGAGTTCAACTCTACTCCAGTTGGTCTCAGCCCCTCCCCTAATCTCCCCCGTCCTTTGATAGCCAGGCTTTCCTGCCTATTTCTTGCTTTCAGAGCTGGACCTGCAGCGGGCATTGAACTTGCAGGCTCCGCCTGTGAAGGAGGGACCACTGTTTATCCACAGAACCAAAGGCAAAGGCCCTCTTGCGTCCTCCTCGTTCAAGAAACTCTACTTCTCTCTTACCACTGAAGCCCTCAGCTTCGCCAAGACATCCAGCTCCAAGGTGAGCGAACAGAGAGGCTTTCCGGGATGGTGCTTGTTTGTGAGCCCAGCAATTGGGAGGTGGAAGCAGGAGACCCAGGACTTCCAAGTCCAGCCTCAACTACATAGACAGTTCAAAGCCAGATTGGGCTCCGTGAGACCCAATTTCAAAACAAAATGACAAATAGGACAAATTCTTCTTATTGGGCAGCATACTTGCTGGGTAGTGTATTAGCACACTGATTGTTCTGCAGACCTCCGTGGACAAAACCCTTAACACATGGCATTAACCCTTAACATTTACCCTCAACACATGGCATCTAGCTGTCAGTCTGATGCTCAGTATTAGGTGCTCCCCTCCCAGGGGCTTGGTGTTTGTTCTTGACTCTGGCTGGGATCCCTTCACAGAGCAGGCTGCTAGGAACAAGAGGGGACTTGCTCAGATCCCTTCCTGTAAGCCCTAATGTCACCCACTGAAGGGGATGTGGAGGCCAGATAAGGGAGTAGAGCAACATGGCCCGGCCCCCTCAGGCTCTTTTTTCTGGCTGCCGCAGAAAAGTGTCTTCATCAAGCTGGCCAGCATCCGGGCTGCGGAGAAGGTGGAGGAAAAGAGCTTCGGCAGCTCCCACGTCATGCAGGTCATCTACTCAGACGATGTTGGCCGGGCCCAGACTGTCTACCTGCAGTGCAAGGTGTGGCCTGTGGAGAGCGCGCTGGGGAGGAAGCTGCAGGAGTGTCTGGGCATAGAATGTGGACTTTGTCCTCCTCTCCCTTTTGCCCCCTGTCGGCAACATTAGGTACTGCAGGCTGTGTGTATATAGTGTCCTGGGTTCTTATGCCCAGAGTGCATGGTCCATGTTTGCCACTGCTCTTCCATATGTAGGTATTGTGTGGCTAGATGAATAGACAGCTGGGTTCTTGTGACTCAGAGCTTGCTTTTTCCTTTTCTGGTCTGTCTTTTTTTTTTTTTTAAAAGACTCTCACTGTAGGTCAGGCTATCCTGAAACTCAGTGCCTTATTTTCCAAAAGTAAATACTGAAAATGTCAAGTGATGTGCTTTTGGCATGATTCAAGCAATAGAGCCCCTGCCTAGAATCCCCCAGTGAGGGGCTGGGGGCGTGGCTCAGTGGTAGAGCACCTGCCTAGAATCCCCCAGTGAGGGGCTGGGGGCGTGGCTCAGTGGTAGAGCACCTGCCTAGAATCCCCCAGTAAGGGGCTGGGGGCGTGGCTCAGTGGTAGAGCCCCTGCCTAGAATACCCCAGTGAGGGGCTGGGGGCGTGGCTCAGTGGTAGAGCCCCTGCCTAGAATCCCCCAGTGAGGGGCTGGGGGCGTGGCTCAGTGGTAGAATGCCTGCCCTAGAAGATGTGTGTCTTATGTTTCTATTGCTGTGATAAAAAGGGTGACCAAAAGCAACTTGGTGAGGAAGGGGTTGCAGGTTACAGATTACAGGTTGCACTCAAACATCAGGAGAAGCCAGGCAGGATCTCAGGTTGGAAATGAAGCTGAGCCCATGGAGAAATGCAGCTATAGACTTGCTCTCCCCGTGGCTCCCTCAGCCTGATTTCTTATGCACCCTCGGACTAGTTGCTAACAGTTGGCACCGCGTGCAGTGGGTTGGGCCCACATCAGTCATCAGTCAGAAGTGCCCCACAGACTTTCTTACAAGTTAATCTGATGGAGACCGTTGCTCGTTTGATTTCCCTCTTCCCAGATTACTCTAGCTTATGTGTACCAAGGAGAGAGTCTGTGAGGGGCTGGGAGAGTGGCTCAGAGGAGAATGCCTGCCTATGGGAGGAAGAGGTGGACTTCTGAGCCTCTATCCTTGCAGTGTGTGAACGAGTTGAACCAGTGGCTATCTGCACTGCGCAAAGTGATTACCAACAATGCCAGCCTCCTGGGCTCCTACCACCCTGGCGTCTTCCGTGGGGACAAGTGGAGCTGCTGTCACCAGAAGGAAAAGACAGGTAGGAGTACTGGCCTGGGCCCCCCTACTCTGTATTTGTCACAAGAAGGTCATAGGCTGGGAGAGGGGTTCTCACGGCTTGGAAGGCTACATGCTTATCTATGGCAAAGCTGCCCACAGACAACCAGGCCTGCAGGTCCTCGACACAGAAAGATCTGTGACCACGTGGTGTAGCAAGGAGTGTGACCCCTGTGAGTGAATTCATTGGATGCTCTGACAGAGCCCGAATTAAAAGATTTTTATTTATTTTTAATAAAGATTTATTTATGTATAGGCATGTGTATCTGTGTGAGTAGCGTGTGTGTGTGTGTGTGTGTGTGTGTGTGTGTGTGTGCCTGTAGAGGTTGGAAGAGTTTGTTGGATCCCCTAGAACTAGTTACAGACAGTTGTGAGCCACCATGTGGTTGTTGGGAATGAAACCCCGGACCTCTGGAAGAGCAGCGAGTGCTCTTAACTGCTGAGCCAACTTTCTGGCCCTCCTGAGTTCTGGCATTATAGTCATGGCACCCTGTCCATCAGTTCTGGAAATTTCAAGACCTTACCCACTCACAGAAGCTTGGAGCCCTCCGCCCTCCATGCCTCAGTCCACAGAACCTGGCATAGAAAAAGCTGTCCACCCTGACTGCACTGCCCCTGCACCTGCCCTGCCCTGCCCTGCCCTGCTCTGCCCTGCCCTGGCTTTGCAATGATGGCTTTGTAGCCATGGAAGCAGTTCCCTCCTGAGAACTGATGCGGGGCTCTCTGTAGTCCGTGAGACAACCTTCGAGATCCCAGTTTACTAGGAAGAAGCTGAACTAGGATATGTGTGCACGTGTGTGTATGCATGCATGTGTGTGTCTGTCTGTCTGCCTGTGTGTATCTGCATATGGAACTCAGGTCCGCCAACATGCTAGGTAGGCAGGCTACGACGAGCCACACCATGCCCCTCACTCAGGGATTCTGGGCAACAGCTCTACTGCTTCTCAGTCTACAGCTGAGCCTTACAGTGGGCAGGTAGATAGTGGGCAAAGCTGGCAGTTAGCAGGACCAGTTCATTCCAGTGGAGGAAGCTCGGGCCCATCCTGCCATGATCACGTAGTTCAGGGCAACCTTCAGACAGACCTTCTGCAATGCTGCCAGCTCCAGATCTGAATGCCACAGGACACCCACTTTCCATAGTATATCCTCTGTGGTCCAGCAGTTGAAGCCACGATGATCTACTGCGAGCAGAAATGTGAGTAGTGACAGGCAGAGGCAGGATCATCTTACCGCCCCCTAGTGGACCCTCCATGAATCCTCACCTACACCAGGCTTGGAGTGCTGCCTTTTCTGCACTGCCAGGAAGCTGGGCGTGGCATTTCCATTATAACTCTGCCCTCTCTGTGCCTCCAGATCTGGGATGTGACAAGACCCATTCTCGGGTGACCCTGCAGGAGTGGAATGACCCACTGGACCATGACCTTGAGGCGCAGCTCATCTACAGACACCTGCTAGGAGTAGAGGCTGCTCTTCGGTGAGGAGGCTCAAGGAGAGGCAGCAGCAAATGTGCCAACCTGAGGGCTGCAGCTAGGGCTTGCTGGTTGCTAAGCAACAGCCGCCCTCTGTCTTGTTTGTTTGTTTGTTTGCCTCTGATTCCGTGTTTGTTTTCTGCCTGAGGCAGATTTACTTTTATCCAAGTGTGGGGTGCACAGTTTTGACCCCAGCACTTGGGAGGCAGAGGATTTCTATGAGTTGGACGGCAACCTAATTTGCATGGCAAGTTCTAGGCCAGCCAAGGGTGCACAGTGAGACCTTGCCTCAAAACAAACAAACAAACATGACGGAACTCAGTGCCCTAGAAGAGCCTTGTGCACCCTTCACCTCTCTCCAGCCATCTCCCCCACTTTTGTTTCTAGTTCCGTTTAATCTCATTGGTTTAAATTACATGTGCGCATGCGCACAAGCGCAGGCGCCTACAGAAGCCAGAGATGCTGGATGCCCGTGAGCTGGAGTTTTAAGTGCTGGGAATATGACTCAGGCCCTCCTGAGGAGAAGCACATGCCCCGAACCACTGAGACGTCTCTCCAGCATCCTCCTTTGTTATTTTTATTTTTTTATTTCTCGTGACAAGATCTCTGATCAGTCCTGAGCTCACTGCTTTGACAAGATTGGCTGCCCAGAATCCCCGCCTATCTTTGCCTCCCCAGCTCTGGGATTACAAGCAAGCACCACGGTGCCAGCTCTTTTACATGGAAACTGGGCTCAGACTAGAGTTCTCGTGCTTGCAAAGCAAACACTTACCAATCGGCTAGCTCTCTCCTTGGTCCTCATGGTCTTCCAATGTATGTATCCCGGGATTGTGATCCTCCTGTCTCAGTCTCTCAGAAGCTGAAATGACAGGCCTGACTGACCATGCCCAGCTTGGCCGTCTCTCTTTGGTATTGTTTTGTGTGTATCTAATGTGTACATGGGGGGCCTGTGTTCCCACATCATACATGTGGAGTTAGAGGACAACTTCATAGAGTCTGTTCTCTTCTTCTGTTTGCACTGCACGTGGGTCTCAGGGATTGAACTCAGGCCCTTGGGCTTGTGCAGCAAGCTCCTTTTCTTCTGAGCCATCTTGTGGCCCCACATTCTTTCTTTCTTTTTTCTTTTTTACGGAGCTGGGGACCGAACCCAGGGCCTTGCGCTTGCTAGGCAAGCGCTCTACCACTGAGCTAAATCCCCAACCCCACATTCTTTCTTTTTTAATGAGGCCAAGCGCCTTCCCACTGCCCGTCTGCATCATGAGGTCATCTCCTATTAGGGTAGCAGGGGTCATGGCCATAACTGCTTCCTGTGCTAACTTGACCCCATCTACCCAGTCTTCTGGAGATGATTCAGAACAGTGGCTTTGCCCTCAGCTAAGTCTGTGAGTTCTGAGTTCCTGAGCTATCTTGCTAATTAAGAGACACTTGCTTCCTTCTTTCTTTCTTTGATTTTTGTTTGTTTTGTTTTATTTATATATTTTTTTTTGGTTCTTTTTTTTTTTTTTCGGAGCTGGGGACCGAACCCAGGGCCTTGCGCTTCCTAGGCAAGCGCTCTACCACTGAGCTAAATCCCCAACCCCATTATTTATATTTTTAAGACAGGCTTTCTCTGCATACATAGCCCTTGGCTATCCTGGAACTTTCTCTGTAGATCAGGCTGGCCTCCAACTCAGAGATCCACCTGCCTCTGTCTACCAAATGCTGGATTTAAAGGCATGTATGACTACCACCAAGGCTCCAGAATGCTTTCTAAAACAACACTGACAAACAGGGTCCCTGGACCCCATTATCTCTGAGCTACTGGGTGGGGCCAGGCTGGAGGATGCTCTAAGGCCATCTCAGCTCCCTAGAGCATTCTCCTGGGCTACACAAACAGGCTGCTTGTCTGAACATGCATCCTGACCCCAGGCAAGTGATTCAAAGGTCCTTCTTGTTATTCAGTGATCTTCCAGGGTTTTGGTCTTCCCTCCAAAACCTGGGCGGGAGAGATGGCTCATCAGTTTTGAACACTGACCTGATAATCTCACAATTGTCTGTGATTCCAGTTCTAGCAGGGTCAGACACCTTCCTCTGGACTCTTCCCAAACCAGGCATGCAAGCACATGCTGTACAAACATTCACATGTGTATACAGAAAACTCTTATACATATAAAATATGAGGTTTTTAATTTTTTTTTTATAAAAAGCTGGGCATGATGGCGCATGCTTTTAATCCCAGCACTTGGGAGGCAGAGGCAGGTGGATCCCTGAGTTCAAGGCCAGCCTGGTCTACAGAGTGAGTTTCAGGACAGTCAGGGGTACACAGAGAAACCCTGTTCCAAAAACAAAACAGAACAAAACAAAAAGAACCTTTGGGTTGAGTTCATGACTATACTCCCAGCATTCTGCAGGTGGAGGCAGGAGGATGAGGTTTTTCTCTGTTATACAGTGAGTGTAAGACCTGCCTAGGCCACATATAACCCAATCTTGGAAACCAAAACAGATAAATTAGTGATGGAATTTCTTTTCTTTTCCTACTTATTTATTTAATGTATATGAATGCTCTATCTGCATGTACACCTGATGTCAGAAGAGGGCATCAGAACCAAGGCAGATGGTTGCGAGCCACCATGTGGTTGCTGGGGATTGAACTCAAGACCTCTGGATGCGCAGTCAGTGCGCTCTCTCTCTCTCTCTCTCTCTCTCTCTCTCTCTCTCTCTCTCTCTCTCTCTCTCTCTCTCTCTCTCCCAAGATTTATTATATACATTGCAGCTGTCATCAGACACAGCAGAAGAGGGTATCAGATCTCATTACAGATGGTTGTGAGCCACCATGTAGTTGCTGGGATTTGAACTCAGAACCTTTTAAGAGCAGTTGGTGCTTTTAACCACTGAGCCATCTCTCCAGCCCATAGCCAATGCTCTTCATCACTTAATGTCCAGCGCACCCCACCCCTCTCTTTTGAGTTAGGGCTCTGTTGGCCTGGCTCTTTTAGAACCTGCTCTACAGACCAGGCTGGCCTGGAACTCAAAGATCTGCTCTGCCTCCTGGGTACTGGGATTACAGGCCTGCATTGCCATGCTGTACCATGGTGGTGAATGCTTTTAATCCCAGCACTGGAAAGGCAGAGGGCGTTCAAGCATTTTCTACATAGTGAGACCCTGTATCAAAAACAGACAAAACCCACAAAAATCAAGAACAAAACAAAACAAAAAAAGAAACATTGAAATAACAAGGCCTGTGGGACAGTGGAAGAGGGCTTGCCCAGCACAAGTTAGACTAGGCTATCTCATTCCAGCCCTTCCCCTAACTTCCTCCCATAACTGGCATTTGTGACCTTCAGACCCCATTCGGCTCATTCCCATAGACCCTGCAAGGCCACAGTGACACAGCTTGGCTCGGTTTGCCACTGGCCTTCTGACCAGGCATGGCGCTCATTCCTGTACTCCTAGCACTAGGGAGGCCGAGGCAGGGGGATTGCAATTTCAAGGTCAGGCTTGGCTGTATGGTGAGAACAGCTTTAAAAGTCTGGGCAGGGAGAGCTCCTGGCCTCTCAATGTTTGATTGGTGGGCTACAGAGGAACATGGCTGGGGCCGGAAAAGCGGGGCTCGTGCTGATGCCTTGTGGACTGAAAACCCTAGAGCCACTCCCTGCCCGGGGAGCCCAGGTGACAGCTCTGCCTTCCCAGCGAGGTAGTTGTGGTTGCTGGTCGTCACTCTGTCCCCCTCTGCAGGGAAAAGCACCAGCTCCTGAGCCGGGCAACAGAAGAAGCAGGCACCTCATCCACAGGCCGTGGCGGAGGTAGGGTTACATCTGAGACTCCGGGTTGATGGTTCAGCTGCCTCTAAGGACACATGGGCAGGGGTTCTCAGACCCTTGAAGCCACATCTGCCCTCTCTACAACGTTTCCCATCCAGCTCCTGAGGACTCACTGGCCCAGCTGCTCCGAGTGCTGCGAGACCTTCGAGAAGCCCACAGCTCCAGCCTGGCTAGCTCGCCATCCAGAGAGCCCCGTCACCTCCTAGAGCTACAGACATGAGGTGTCCGTGAGGCGTCCACTGAGCCTGTCAGGTGTCTGGAGATCCTTAACGTGCTCAGGACCCTGTCCCAGTCAACTGTTCTGGGGAGGGTTGTGACTCAACATGGTCTTCTCCATGTCTTTGTGGGACAACTGTGGCACCTGCTTCTTTGGGAGACCCGACTATTCCTGCAGTCCCTGTGGCCCAGATCCTTCACCCAGGAGACCAGGCTGTCCACCTCACACTGCTTTGCCACTGTCTGGCCTCCTAGGTCATTAATAAACCTGCTGTGACTGCTGCCATGTGTTGGTTGTTGGGATGGGTTCAGAGAAGGACTGAATATGGGGACGGGGGTTTGACTGAGGACTGGAGTCACCTCCCATGTGCTGGAATTACAGGTGTGAGTCATGCAGAGGTTATGCATAGCTGGGAATTAAATCTAGGGCTCAGCAGGCCCCTTTATTTTGGAGACAGTGTCTCATATAGTCCAGGCCGCCCTCAAACCCAACTGTGGAGCTGAAGATGATTCCTGACTCCATCCCCAAAGCGTTGGCTCAACCAATGGCCATGCCTGGATTCAAATGCTATGCTCAAAACCACACTCAGGCCGGCGATGCAGTTCAGTGACAGGGCAACCGCCTGGCATACACACGATTCTGGGTTCCATCTGCAGTTCAACCAACACAAACACACGTGGGCATGATGACACATGCCTATATTCCCAGCATTCAGGAAGCCGAGGTAGCAGGATTTCAAGTTTGAGGCCATCATGGGCTATGTTGTGAGACCCTGTTTCAGTAAAAACAAACAAACCAAAAAGAAAACAATTAATGAAAACAAACAAAAACAAAAACAAAAGAAACCCCAGTCCAGTCAAGGTGGTTATCTCACATGCATGAGGGTCTGGATGCCTGGGTCTGAGCCCCAGCATTGTATAAACAGGGCAGGAGGCTGCTCTACATGAGCTGCCACCCCAGTCCCTAAGTAGAGAATCCTAGGCCGCACCTCAAACCCCTCACTGGGGGATTCTAGGCAGGGACTCTACCACTGAGCCATGCCCCCAGCCCCTCACTGGGGGATTCTAGACAGGGGCTTTCCCACTGAGTCACGCCCCCAGCCCCTCACTGGGGGATTCTAGGCAGGGGCTCTACCACTGAGCCACGCCCCCAGCCCCTCACTGGGGGATTCTAGGCAGGGGCTCTCCCACTGAGCCACGCCCCCAGCCCCTCACTGGGGGATTCTAGGCAGGTGCTCTCCCACTGAGCCACGCCCCCAGCCCCTCACTGGGGGATTCTAGGCAGGGGCTCTACCACTGAACCACGCCCCCAGCCCCTCACTGGAGGATTCTAGGCAGGGGCTCTACCACTGAGCCACACCCCCAGCCCCTCACTGGGGGATTCTAGGCAGGTGCTCTACCACTGAGCCACGCCCCCAGCCCCTCACTGGGGGATTCTAGGCAGGGGCTCTACCACTGAGCCACACTCCCCAGCCCCTCCCTGGGGGATTCTAGGCAGGGGCTCTACCACTGAGCCACGCCCCCAGCCCCTCACTGGGGGATTCTAGGCAGGGGCTCTACCACTCAGTTACACCCCAGCCTCTCAGGGAAGGATTCCTGGCAGGGGTCTAGTGCTGAGCCAAACCCCAGATCCTCTGGAGTAATTAACTCTTGATTAGATCTGCTCCACAATGTTCCCAGAGCCCAGCCTCTCCCAGGCTGCTAGGGTGACACAGAAGACAAGGAAGTCATCCTAACTGCCATTCCTCACGCTACTGAGGTCTTAGCCTCTTGACTTGACCTTCCACAGTGACATTTTCTCATCCTATAGCTCACGTGGGACACAGTGGTGGTGGCCAAACTCCAGGTGAAACCTTAATACTAAACTAGGCTCTGAGAAGTACTAATTCATTCCACCCTGGGATTATATATTGGCTCGCAGAGTTTTAGTACAAAAGCCCTGACTTGAGAGCCATGCAGCTAGGCCAGGCCCCGCCCTGCGATGCCAGTCATGATGAGTGCTGAGGAAAAGTAGACAGGATGTTTGTTCGGTGTGCTGCGTCAGAAGGGCCAGATAAAGGGGTCTGGTGACTTCCTGTTACAGAGCTCCTCTAACCGAAGCAGCCACCATCGTCATCAGTTGTGCCTGCCTGGAAGAGTCCACCTCTGTCTTGGTGACTGTGGGTCTTCCCTCACAGGAATGGATAAAGAGGGTCATTTGTGTGCAATTCTGCTCTAACTGCATTTGCCCTTTGGGGGTCTCAGGGAGGTGACTTGAGTATATAGGATGTGGAAGGCCGACAGGAGGGGCCCCATCTATGTGACTACAGGTAGCCATCACCCATGCTATACTTCTTTGGGGTCCTCTATACCCTTGCCCATAATTCCTCCCTGTAAGATTGGGAACTTCACTGACTCCCCAGGGGGAGCTTTGGTGGAACTGTCCTTTGGTTTATCACTGGGACCTTAGGAAACGGGGTAGGTGTGAAGCCCACTCGGGAGGAATTCTGCTAACACTCTCAAGTCTAACTTTCGGGCACTGGGTAAGCTTTCGGTTAAGGTACGGGAAGCACTGAGAGGGACTAAAGGTATGATAATCATGTGGTACTGGTCTGCCTTCTCATTGTCTCAGCCTTGGTTCGCACAGAGGGTGGCCCGAAGAAATCTATTGCTTGAAGAGTTAAGCTGGGTCCCATGCGTAACTAGTACTCCTGATGACCTCCTGGGGTAGATCCTGTCCTCAAGGATCTGCTGTTCCTAGATTATCATGTGGCTGCAAGCTTAGGGCTGTGACTGGAGAACCTTGGGCTGTGGCAGCAGCAGCTTCTGCTTCCTCTTCCCCCTCCTCCTCTTCCTCCCAGTTGGAGACCTGAGAGCTGAACAACGTTCAGCTGAACCTACATTACCTTTGTCCCTTCGGCCTTGAAGGTGGATGAGCTGGCTTAGGGATCACTAGTTCGACATTTCAGGAGTAAGTGATATGCCCATGTGTAGAAGGATGTGTAACCCAGCATGGGGAATGGCCCTGAGCCTTCTGGGAGCTGACATCATCGTCTTCACTTGATTCCTATGACATCATCCAAGCTACACAGTGATGCTTTAGTACTTAGATACCAAGGGATAGGGTGGCTCATGCCCGTGACTCCAACGCTTGGGAGCCTGAGTCTGTATTAGTTACTGTTTTTGTTTTTGTGTCTAAAAACTGGACAAAAGTGCTGGTGGCCCATGCCTTTAAATGGCAGCACTCTTGGAGACAGAGGCAGGCAGTTTTCTGAGTTCGAGGCCAGCCTGGTCTACAGAGAAAGTTTCAGGACAGCCAGTGCTGCACAGAAACACTTGTCTCGAAAAACCAACAAAACCAAGACAGCGACAACAAACGGACAGAAGCATCTTACGGAAAGGTACAGCTCATCACAATGCAGATGTCATAGCAACAGGATTCATAGCAGCTGATTGTGTCTGCAGCCAGGAAGCTGTAGTCTGACACCTTAGCCTCTCGGGTGATGCCACACACATTAATGATGCCTTCCTCAGCCAAACCTGTCTAAAATCTCAAAGACATAACCAAAAGTTCGTTGTTATTATTTTTTATTTTTTCGTTGTTATTATTATGACTACGATTATTATTATGCATTGTGAGTGCATACGTGTTCAAGTGCATGCCTTGAAGGGAGGTTGGAGGAGTCTGTTCCCAACTTCCACCTCGTGGGTCCTGAGGACTGAATTTAGGTAATCAGGCTTGGTCACACTCTCCCTTGCTCACTGGACTGTCTTGCTGGCCCCTCCTAGAGGTTTGTTTCCGCGGTAATTCTAAATTTCAAGATGAACCATCACGAAGGCTGGAGAAATGGCTCGGCAGTTAAGAGCCTTACTGTTTCTGCAGGGGACTGGAGTTCGATTCCCAGCACCCACTTGGTGGTGGTGGGGCTCACAACCACCTGTAACTCATGCTCCAGTGGACCCCACTCTCTTATGGTCTCCAAAGGCTAGACCTACATATACGTGCCCACACAGACATGCAAATAAAAATCTTTAAAAACAGGAAAAATAAAAAAGACTGCCACAGAGACTGCTGAAAAATGGCGAGGTGCAAAGCTTTCATCGTGTTTTTAGTTTATCTGTGTGCTCAAGAGAGGATGCACTGGCATCCTCAAACTCCTCCCCAACCTTTACACACCTTCCTGTTCCCCTGGTCCTCATCTAGAAGGCTTCATAAGGACGCTAGTGTCGGCCCACCCGGGGGTCCTGCAGCGGCAGCCACTGGGACTCCTATTCCCATTCAGTCGGTGAAACGGAGACAGTAACAAGTGGTATAAGTCCCGGCGCTGGAGTATGCGCCAAGACACTCAGACAGGGCTTCTAGACTGACGCATGCCCACAGCTCGCAGTCTCCTGGGCCTTGCCCGCGCCTGCGTAAGGTCATCCGGCCCGCCAGGGGGCGCAGGGCCAGGTGCTTACTCTGAATGGCTGAGGCTGAGGCTGAGTAACCCGGAAGTGGTCGCGCTCCGGGGTTCTGTGGGCGGAAGGCGGCTGCGGGTTGGTGTCTGGGAGTGAGAGCGCCTTGCTAGGATGAACGCCCCTCCGGCCTTCGAGTCGTTCTTGCTCTTCGAGGGCGAGAAGAAGTAAGTGGAGACCGGCTGAGGCGGGGACGGTTGTATAGGAGCCTGCCGGCCGTCAGCTTCAGCAAAGCGCCGAGTTGCTCCTGCCTGGGGAAACCGAGGCGGGCTTTGCTTTGAGCATTCTGTTCTGCTCAGTGCGTGTCTGCCCAACTTCAGGCAGTGGTGCGAAGCATTTGCGAATGCATGCATTTTTTGCAGTGGGAAACTGAGGCTTTGGGACATTGACTTGCTCCAGACACTTGGCTCATGATGGCAGCTGTGAAAGGACAAAGACACAGTTCCTTACACTCCTCATGTCTGTATCAGCCAATCAATAAATAATGAAACTCCCCAAGGAGATTTTCCGAGTTTGTCTGAACAGTGTACAGTGTACACTGCAGACCTGTAACTGACACTTTGTATTCCCTAAAGACTTTTTTTTTTTAAATTATTTTATCTGAGTACACTGTTGCTCTCTTCAGACACACCAGAAGAGGGCACAGATCCCATTACAGATGATTGTGAGCCACCCTGTGGTTGCTGGGAATTGAACTCAGGACCCATGGAAGAGCAGTCAGTGCTCTTAACCACTGAGCCATCTCTCCTGCCCCCTAAGAGATTTCTATGCAGGGGTTTTTGTTTTACATTTGATAGCTACTTCAGCCTTCTTGAGAGCTGAGAGCCCTGTTGTTATCCCATCGGCATGAGCATTTGGCCATGTCTGGAAGCGGTTCTGGTTGTCCTGAGTGGGTTGCTATTGGCAGCCGGCGGGTAGAGGCAACAGATGCTGTTAGCGACCCTAGATGTAGTAGACAGCCTCTCAGAAAAGGAGGATTGGGTCCAAAATGCCTGTGACCCGGGCTGGCAGGATGGCTAGGGTACAGCGCCCACAGGCAAACCTGATGACCTGATGACCCTGGGACCACTATGGTACAAGGAGAGAGCTGACGATCACAGGCTGTCCTCTTATAGGAGCGTGGACAAAGGAAAGAAATATTTGTGTACTGAGTTTGAAAAATTCTGCTTTAGAAAAAAGCAGTAATCCTTAGCTGAGTGGTGAATTTTTTTTTTCTTTTTTTCGGAGCTGGGGACCGAACCCAGGACCTTGCGCTTGCTAGGCAAGTGCTCTACCGCTGAGCTAAATCCCCAACCCCTGAGTGGTGAATTTTAACCCACTTTTAATCCCAGTACTTGGGAGACAGAGGCAAGAGGATCGAGGCCAGCCTGGTCTACAGATCAAAGTTACAGGACAGTCAGAGCCACACAGAGAAATGCCGTCTCAAAAAAAAAAAAAAAACCAACAAAAACAAAACCTGCTTAAGTAACTGCTCCCTGGTGTATAGATAGGAGGCCAGCACAGGGCAGATGTGTTTTCTTGTTTGCTTTTGTCATTTGGGGATTGAACATAGGGTCTGCCCCATGCTAGGTTGGTGCTCTATGCTAAGCTATATTCCAGCTCCACCCCCTACCCCCAACCCCATTTTACAGTTTTTGATCGGTTCGGGAGATGGCTCAGTGGGTAAAACATTTACTGAGGACTTGTGTGTAGATCCCCAGAAGTCGTATAAAAACTGCTGAGTTCGGGGTTGGGGATTTAGCTCAGTGGTAGAGCGCTTACCTAGGAAGCGCAAGGCCCTGGGTTCGGTCCCCAGCTCCGAAAAAAAGAACCAAACAAAAAACAAACAAAAAAAAAAAACTGCTGAGTTCTGCTTCCAGTGTTCCTCCAAGGACATGGGAAGTGGTTACAGGAGGGTCAGCTAGCATGGTTTATCCCCATGGCAAATGAGACCCTAGCCTAAGCAAAGAGAAAAGCCAGGACGACGGCTGAGGTTTTTCTTTATCCTCCTGCCTTAGCCTCCCAGGTTGCTGGATTACTGGTCTTATCTACCAGGCAGGCCAACTTTGTTTGAATGTTGGGAATGGTAGAGCTGAGAGACCCAGAGGCTTATACATGGGAGGAAAATGGTCGGCTATTGAACCATGCCAGAGCTCTTGCAGGGTCCTTAATGGGTGAGCAGACTGAAAACGGCTTCCAAGAGCTAGACCTATAGCTCAGTGGTTGAGGGCTCTGCCTATCATGCTCAAAACCCAAGGTTCAATTCCCAGTAGCACTGGGTCTAGTGGAGCTTGGACTTGCAGAATGATGGATGTGGGCCTGCCTTGATTGTTAGGGGTTAAGTGTCTCCTGACACCCCCTGCCCCCAAGTCAGGGTTCTCTGTGTAGCCCTGGCTGTCCTGGAACTCACTCTGTAGACCAGGCTGGCCTCTGACTCAGAGACCCACCTGCCTCTGCCTCCTAGACGCTGGGATCAAAGGTGGGCACCACCACTGCCAGCTGGTTCTTGTCTTCTTAGTAAGAACTTAGTCAAGAGCTAGTTTAAGGGAACTGTTCGTCAGCGCATACGTTGGGAAGGGCCAGGTACCTTAATTTCTGAGGTAGTGGGAACAGCCCAACTGCAGGTTCAAGAATGTCTGAGCACAAATGGGGACATTGTGATGCTCAGGGCCAGTATCCCAAGGCTGGATGTGGGCTTGAGCTGTTGCCTCTGTCTCTTTCCAGAATCACCATTAACAAGGACACCAAGGTGCCCAACGCTTGCTTGTTCACCATCAACAAAGAAGACCACACTCTGGGGAACATCATTAAATCGTAAGTCTCCCCCCACACTGGGTGAGTACCACACTCTGCCAGTACCACCAGGGCTCTGTAGGCTGAGCACATGTCCTGCAAATGTCTTCCACTCTCCTCTGTGCTCCAGTAAATCAACCTGGCCTCACAGGTCTGTCCACAGAAGGCTGTTCCTGTGTTGGCTTCTGACACAGGGGCTTGTGTAGTGTAGGCTGGCCTCAGACTGTGTAACAGAGGACGACCTGATTGTGGACTCCTTTCCTCCTCGCCACTGCCTTCCAAGTGCTGGGATCCCAGCTGCCTGCTGGCTGGCCTGCGTGTGTGGTGTACAACTGCAGCGAGCCCCAGCAATTGCCTCTTGGTCTTTTGGTTCAGATCAAGTCAGGGAGCTCTAGCAAAGCAGGGTTTCATTTTAGTGGGCATTAAGAGGCAGCATTAATGCCAGCAAGTGTTGGTGTTGTGGAACACACCCTTAGTTCCTGCCCTCGGGAGGCAGAGGCAGGTGGAGCCTATAAAGTTCAAGGCTAGCCTGGTCTACATAGTGAGCTCCAGCACAGCCAAGAGAAACTCTGAAAAAAGATAAAGAGGCCAGCAGAGGCATCTGCGCTGATGGTGGTTGCAACTCTTCTTTAGCCTCCATCTTTTGTCTGAGGCAGGATTTCTCTGTGTAGACCAAGGCTGGACTCAAAGTCAGATCTGCCTGCCTCTGCTCCGAGTGCTGTGTGCAATTAAAGGCGCGCGCCACCGCTGCCGGGCTAGCCTCCAACTTTTTAAAACTTATTTTGTGTTTTTTCCTTATGTGATTGCCAGTGCCCTCTATGGTACTGAATTCCCTCCAACAGCAATTATAGACGGCTCCCATGGGACGTGGGTGCTGGAGACTGAACTTAGATCCTCTGTAAGAGTCGTAAGTTTAAAAAGAGGGAAAAAAAAGCCTTGTTCCTGACTGCTTTGCCTTGTTAACCGGCTATGCTTGTCACCCGTGAAGGCCAGAAGGCATCAGGTCCTCCAGAGCCGGATGCTTGTCAGGTGCCGTGGAGCGAAGGCTCTTCTCTAGCTCAGCCTGCAGCCTAGGAAAGGTCTGTGTATGCAAGTGTCTGAGCTAAAGAGGATGTCGGCAGCCATGAGCCGCTTGCTTAGGCTCTGTACAAGGGCAGTAGGTGCTCCACCGCTGAGCCATCTCTCCAGTCCAGTCTGCCACTCGTGTTTGGGGGTCCTAGGGGGTGGATCACCTGGGACTGGGTGAGAGGTGAGCCACCCACTACGTGGGTCCTGGCAGAGCAGCCAGTACTCTTACCCACTGAGCCATCTCCAGCCCCCACTTCCACAACTCTTCACAAGGTTGGCTGGGCCTGCTTGCTGTACCTAGGGATGGGGCCGTTGGTTTAGGTGAGGCCTGCAGACACGGTCATGGGTTCTCAACTAATGTGGTTCCCAGACAGGGTCCTTCACCCTTGTAGACACAAGGTTCCCATATGGTCTTGGGTCCCTGTAACTTGATTTTCCCCACTCTAGTGCCTGGAGGGACCTCAGGCCTCATGAATGTTAGGCAAGTTACTCTACCATGGCGCTCCATCCCCAGCCGTGTCTTAAGACGGGCTCACTTAGCGGCCTAGGCTGGCCTTGAACTCCCAGTCCTCTGAGCTGCCAGAATGAGGGCCTGCACCACTCACTTATTCCCAACTGCGCGTGGGGGGCCCTTGGTCAGCACGGCTGCCAGGTTTGACCTCCCTCCCTCACTGTGAACTCCGCGTTTCTCAGGCAGCTGTTGAAGGACCCGCAGGTGCTGTTTGCCGGCTACAAAGTCCCTCACCCCTTGGAGCACAAGATCATCATTCGTGTGCAGACCACCCCAGACTACAGCCCCCAGGAGGCTTTCACCAATGCCATCACAGACCTCATCAGTGAGCTCTCCCTCCTGGAGGAGCGATTCCGGGTGAGGAGCAGGGGTTAGGCGGACACTGGTGGGCTGCTGCTGTGGCTGTGCGTTATGCTGTGTCATTTAGTAGTGGAGCTGCCCCAGCACTTAGAATCCCCGTGACATGTATGCTGGGGCGTAGCTTGGTTTCATGTTTACCTAGCACCATCAAGGCCTTGGGTACAATCCCTAGCACCCCGGGGTGGGGTGTGGGGTGGGGGCTGTCCCTGTGCCACTGGCTACTCTGGCTCATAAGGCCCAAGGACTCCAAGCCCTTGTCTAGTAGCCTAGCCATTCTTCCCAGGGTAGGAATGACAGTTTAGTCAGGTGCCCTCAGTGTAAGGTAAGCCACACTTTTTGATGCTTCACCCAATTGGGTGTGTCCCACACGGCTCCATCCCCGGCCCTCCGCAAGCAGATGCCACAGAGCAGGGTGGGTGAAGTCTGCTGAGGTATCTGGAGCCCCTGGTCTGCCTCCTGCTATGTCCTCTGGACCAGAGTCTTGGTGCCCTGCAGTCCCGATACACTAGGGTGATTCCAGCATAGTCACTGCCTTTGTCCTCCATCAAGGTGGCCATCAAGGACAAGCAAGAAGGAATTGAGTAGCAGCTGAAAGAAGCTCAGTGGCTGTAAGGCTGGTGCGTGTATCTGCCCTTCTCCGTCCACCACGATGGCGACAGCCACTCTCAGCTCTCCAGCTGGGCACAGGACACTGTCCCATTCTGTACATAGACTGTTATTTTCCTAATAAAGTACAGCAAAAGAGGGGCTGTGCGGCATGTGGCCTGTCACTGAGACCCAAACCACAGGCTGGGCAGAACCTGGGACTGCTGGGCCTGCCTGAGTTAAGCAAGGTAGGAGCCCCAGTGGAGCCTGTGTGACTGCACTCACTTCCGACAGTAGAATTTAATAAAAAATACTCACTGGTACAAACCCCTCTAGCACTAGGCCCAAGCTAATAAGCCATGTCCTGACACACTGCCTTGGGCGGGCTAGCATGTCTTCCAGATGGACACGATGTTGGAGTCCGTCAGAGCAGTGAGGTAGGTGAAGGCTGCATTGGCCACGACTGTGTTTACCATGGTCTTGGTCACTGGTTGGCCCAATGCTACTGGCTGAGGCCACTTCAGGATCTTAGGAGGGAAAAAGCAAATGCTAGGCTCCTGCCTATCCCACAGCAGCCAAGGGGTAACCAGGGTCTGCAGGGAGCCAACGTCACAGCAGTACCTGTGTTGGGGGCTGCAGAGTTGTTTCAAGTGGAGGTGGCTGCTTCAGTAGGTGTTCAACATCGTAGATCCACACACTGCCTTCCTCGTCTCCACACAGCACGAGGTTTTTGTCTGCCAGGACGAGCGGGAGCCTGAGATGGGGCCGGGCGAGGGCAGGGGCGGGGGCAGGAAGGGAGTGTAACGGGGTGGGCAGGCTCACCAGGACAGGTGCTCAGTGAGAAGTAGGCCAGGCTGGTGGGTGACCACTGCAGCTGGGCCAGGATGACTACAGGCAACACCGACTGGCTGCCCCGGCTTGCCCATGTCTGGCTCCAGCTCCACAGGTAGATGGTGCCCTGTCCACTCCCTTTGGAGGCTGCAGGGAGAGGGGACATGAGCCCAGGCTGACTGTGTGCCCAAGCGGGCTGTCAGTATAACCTCCCTAACAGGCGCCTCAGTACCCTCAGAGCTGGGCCCCAGCCCAGGGGTCCCAGCTACGTTCACTCACCCACCACATCTTCGTTCACAAATGCCAGCCCATCCACTCTTTGTCCCGACACCTCGGAGTCCCCAGAGAAGACGAAATTCACCTCACACACCCTGTAGAAGACACTATCCTTACCCAGGCGCTAACAGCTACCACCTCACCCAAGAAGCTGTGGTCCTGCTTGGGGCTTGGTTTTTGGCCCAGGGAGCTTTAGCTTTGTCTTAAAGGGAGTCACAGGGATGGGAACATAGGGTCAGCAGGGGCTGGACATCCAGGGCTATAGGCCAGGAAGTGCTTTCAGTGCCCCTCCCCCCAGACCAAGGACAGAAGAGCTGTGTGAAGGGCGGGGCTCACTGGTGTTGGTCATTCACTCTACTCAAGCTTTCCCTGCCACAGGTCCCTTCCCTCTATAAACCTTCAAGGCACAAAAGTGGCCAGGCCTCACTGTACAAGAAAAAAAATCCCACCAATCCCCAACACCCAGGAAACACCCATCCCCAACCCTATATAAACCCTGTGTTCTGCCCAGTTCTCTGCTGCTTCTGGCCTCAGCAGAGGCAGCCACCCCCACCCCCTCGAGTTTCCCTCCCAGCTAATCTCTTGTGTGAGGTTTGTGGTGTGGTGTGAATAAGAGATTTGCTGGCAACACCGAGGAGATGGGCATAAAGCAGCAGTAGCTGAGCTCAGGAGAGAGTGGAGGAGAGGAAACTAACCATGGGGAAGATAAAGTAATTTAATGGGTTAAATAAGTTATAAGCTAGTCGGGGAATGAGCCAAAGCTTGAGGCCTAGCCATTTACTAAAGTCTCAGAGTTGTCCTTCCAGGAGGAGAGGTAGAAAAAGGAAAATAATTGTTTTTTACAGAGACAAAAAACAAGAATACGTGACAGCAGCTCAGACCTCAGCAGCCAAAGCAAAAGCCCAGGCTCCCAGGCTCTCTGGCCCCCATAGCCCGAGAACCTCCATGACCCTGCTTCACATGTGATCAGGACGGTCTCTGGGCCCAGGCCTGTCTGAACCCTCATAAACCACCTGGTCCATGTCCAAGGTGCCATCAAGAAGGTTACTGGGGTTTTTACTGCCCCATGTCCCTCATGGTATGAGGACATCAAGCCCAGACCACCCTTCAGCTGACCTCCTTGATCTGGCTATGGATGACTGAAGGGCCCCGAGCTCTCCTGTCCTGACCACCACCATCTTTGACAGGGAGCCTTAGGGGGTCATCACGGTATCAGAGTGATGACCACTCTCCTTCCTTCTGGACACCAAGTTACTTGAATTCTGTCCTTCTTAGGGATAGCTGGCTACTTACACTCTTGGACTCCATTTTGCTCTCTTCTTGACTGCCCCCTACATAAGGCAGCCCTTGGACCCTCATATGAACCCTTGGGGTACCCACTACCAAGCCATTTCGTAGCTCTAACAGGCCTTCCTCCAGGATCCTGCCCTACATTGTTCTGGACTTAACCTGCACCTTTCTCTGTTACTGAAAAGGAGAGAGATTCCCTCAGGGTCCTGGGTCACCAGCTTGGACTTTCCTTTGCACTCACGGCATCCTGATCAAAAAATTAGACCATGCTACCCAAGGATGGGCACCTTGTCTGCAGGCTCCAGCCGCAGCTGAACAACCTGTATGTGAATCAAAGAGGTTAACCTTTGGTTCACCTATCACTGTCTTCTCTCCTCACCACCTGCCCCAGCTCCAGACATACAAGGCTCTCCAAACACTACCCCTCCCGAGTTCTCTCTCCTCTCTCTTCAGGTAGCACTGGTAGAGGATGCAACACTTGCCTTTCAGCCATGCCCACCTCTTACCATATCAGATCTTCTCCCCTGACCAATCTCGAAATTCTCCCCATCTCATTCTTGCATTGAGACCCTCAAAGAATGACTGTTTTACCCTATTCACACAGCACCACAGGCTACCTACACATGGCACACAGATGGCAAGTTGCTTCCTGCACAAAGAGGTAGGAGAAGCAAGATATGTTGTTTCAGACAGCATAGTGGCTGAAACATAGGCCTTCCTGCACGAACCATAGACCAGCAGCTGAGTTAACGCTCTTACACCTTTCGACTAGCAAAGGGTAATCCCTAAGCCTTTATACAGACTCAAGGATGCTCCTCACATCCGCTTGTCACATCCTCACATCCGCTTGTTCACATCCTCACATCCGCTTGTCACATCCTCACATCCGCTTGTCACATCCTCACATCCGCTTGTCACATCCTCACATCCGCTTGTTCACATCCTCACATCCGCTTGTCACATCCTCACATCCGCTTGTCACATGCAGCTATTTGGAAGGGGCACAGACTGCTACAGCTAAAGGAGAGATCATAACCAATTCAGACCAGAGGCCTCCCATCTTTCCACGGCCATAGGACCTGTCCACTGCCGACCATACCAAGAGCACAATTCTGATGTCCCCAAGGGAAATAACTGAGTTGGGAAGGCGGCTCGAGCTGCGGCCCCTGGAAGCCCCAGTCCTTGTACATGGCCAGAGGGCACTCACTCTACAATCCACATCTCACCTCATAGCCAAGCTTTGTCTCACTCCCCAACACTCACTCATAGTCTACCTCGGAGGATCTAAAAACTATAGTTTTCTAAAAACTATAACTCTTTCTTGTAAAATCTGCCAAACTCAGAACCTCACCTCTGGACTTCAGGGTTTTCCTTTCCCCACACATCAAGCCAGAGAGTCCCTGCTTGGGTCAGACTAACAACTTGACCTCGCCCACATGCCCATGGTTTAGACGTTTCAGATGCATTTTGGACCTGAAGGACACATTCTCAGGATGGGGAGAGGATTCCCCAGCGCTAATAAAAGATTACAGTTTCTGGTCTCCCTGGGAGATCATGCCTCATTTCAGAGCTCCAACCTCCCTTTAGATATGATCCTAATATTACTTCTCAAACTTTTAGCTAAAGCCTTTAACATCCTGTGGCATTTCCGTATCCCCGGTCATACCTAGTCTTCAGGCAATGAAACAATCACTCTCTCAAAAACATTCTTATCGGGGGCTGGGGATTTAGCTCAGTGGTAGAGCGCTTACCTAGGAAGCACAAGGCCCTGGGTTCGGTCCCCAGCTCCGAAAAAAAAGAACCAAAAAAAAAAAAAAAAACATTCTTATCAAACTCTCCCAAAAGCTTCATACAGATTGGTCTCTCAAGAACCCTTGCCAATCCGTCACTGGGTTTGTAGCGTCACGGCATGATAACAGAATGGCCCAAGTCATCCCCTTTCTTGCACTCCTGGGCATAATTGCTGGCATCACCACTGGATTTGCAAGGCTGACTCCCTCCTGGCTATTTACCACAGACTTTCCTCTCAGTTCATCCAGGATCTCCAACTGGTGGCTCCAACCATCCTTATCCTCCAGGGTCAAACAGACTCACAGGCTACCATAATGTTACAAAGTCAGTGAGGATTATTAGATTTACTAACAGCAGGGAGAGGTGGGTGGTCTTTGTCTCTTTCTCAGGAAGGAATCTTGTTTCTATGCCAAGAGTCAAGTACTGACAACTTGAAACAATATCCAAAGATATCAGAAACAGCTTGATGCCTCTGGGCCAAGAGTTCACTGACAGACCAGTATGGAACCCTTCCTAACCCCTCTTCCTTCCTTTTCTTAATCCTACTAATTGCACCCTGCCTCATAAACTTTCTTCAACAACAGATACGAAAGATTTCTAACCAGACTTTTCTTTTTCCTTTTTTGTTTTTAAAGGTTTATTTATTCATTATATATAAGTACACTGTAGCTGTCTTCAAACACACCAGAAGAGGGCATTAGATCTCATTACAGATGGTTGTGAGCCACCATGTGGTTGCTGGAATTTGAACTCAGGACCTCTGGAAGAGCAGTCGGTGCCCTTAACCACTGAGCCATCTCTCCAGCCCCTAACCAGACTTTTCATTAGCTGCTATTGCAGGATTATTGGCCTCAAGCTACTGAGCCAGAGATCTGCAACAGATTAACCCTGGTGTGAAGACCACATTTTTTCCAATGACCTCAGTGTCCCTAATCATCAGGATGTAGTCTAACGAACCCCTACTCCCACCCGTTTATCAATAGTAAATTAAAAAAAGGGGGGGGGGAGGGTGATGTTGACTATTCAGGCCTTTCTCTGCTGTGGATTCCTTTTGTATACTTTGAAAACTTTGACAGTCTTCAAGTCAGGAAAGAGGCCAGATCTACCCCCCCCCTCCCAAACTGAGGAGGTCTCCGCAAACTGAGGAGGTCTCCCCAAACTGAGGAGGTCTCCCCAAACTGAGGAGGTCCAGGCCCTGTCCCCAGATTTCCCTAGCCCTGGATTTCCAAAGGTTTTAATGATCAGGCTACATGATCCCTCCAACCCCAGGCCTCCTGGGAAAGCTCCACCTGTGGCCCGATGTCCCTCCCCCTGCACCCCCCACCCCCCCCAAACCCCATACAAAACCCGTGCTCTGCCCAGTTCTCTGTGCTTCTGACCACCATTCTAGGGTTTTCCTCTCCCATTAAATCTCCTTTGTGAAGAAGCCACAGCCAGGATATCTTGCCCAACAGTGGTAACACTTTCCCATGAGCAGAGCTCTTGCTGGGGAACCCCCCTCCCCTTGCAGAGCACAACTGTTACAGGTTTGCTGAGGAAACCAGCTGCAGCCTGAGCATAGATGTTACACGTGCACCGAGGAAACTCTTCCAGCAGCTGGAGCAGAGCTTCTGCAGGGGAGGCCTTTCCCTTCTAAGCTGCAACACTTACAACTGGCGAGAGTGCTGTGCAAGCTGTGCTCTGAATCTAACCTCCAGAACCCACATAAAGGTGGAAAGAGAAGCAGCTCCAGGAAGTCCTCTAACCTCCACCTGTACACACACCACACCCCCCATACACACACGTCAAACAAAACCAAAACCTGTCTACACAGTGAGGTCCAGGCCAGCCAGGGCTACATACACAATGAGTCCTTGGCTCAAAAAAGCTGGGTGTAGCCCCATCTGGGAAGACATGGGCCTGCCACTACAGAGGCATCCTGGCCATCTGCCCAGAGGACCGACGTGGGCTAGGGCACATCCGAGAGGATGGAGCAGGTGAGACCACAAGGCACGGAGAGTGCATGGGATCTGGAGAGGGGAGGTAGCCAGAACAAAACAAAACAAAACAAACCCCAAACCCCAGGGACAATGGGCGAGGAGGGAAACCTATGTCCACCAAGCGGCTGGATGCCCACGCCTGCCCTACTTCTACTGACCCCCTAGAAGCAATTATTCCTGTTGGCATCCTGGAATCCTTTTGGGGGCTGTTCCTTATGCTGAGAACCCTACTGACACAAGGTACGCAGGAGTACTTGGTAAGACACCCTAGGGAATGGTGAGATGGCTCAGAAGGTAAGGGTGCTTGCTGCCAAGATTGACGACCAGAGTTCAATCCCTGGGACCCACGTAGCACAGTTTGGAGGGGAGAGTCAACTACTACCTGTTGTCCTCTGAGCTCTGCATGCATGCTATGGCATGAGTGCCCTGCTACACAAACCAGTGTAACAAACTTCACTTTGCAGAATGGAACTTGAACCTCACACTGCTGTGTGAGACTGGTCTCAGAGAAAGCATACTAAGGAGGATAGACTGAAGGCAGCAGGTGTCCCTGGATGTTTTTGTTCTTCCTAATGTAGCCATATTGAATGCAATTTGCTAAATGAGTGCTGGGTAGGAGGCAGAGGTAGGTGGACCTGAGTTCGAGGCCACTGCACCTGGTTTATGCGGCTCTGGGAGCTTCGTGCACGGCTCAGCCCTCTACAGACTGAGCTACAACCTCAGCCCTCATATTTAATGTTAAGCCCCCTAGCCCCCACCCCATGGGCCGGACCCCCATGCTGAGCTGCCTGAGGACTTTCCACATGGACAGATGAGCCACTAAAGTTTGTCACCAAAGCTTCTCCCTGGGTACATCCTGTCTCCACAACCCTCACTGAGCGCTGGGATGGTCATCATTTGCCCCTTCCTCACAGACATGGCCATCATACAGGGTGGTGAGAACAGCCCCTGAACACAGCTTCTGGGGCAGCCATGGCACAGTACTGTGGTGCCGAGTGTCCACGTGCACACAGCCCGGCCAGCTTTGGGGCCCAGCTTTGCAGGCACCCCCTGCATCCTTACCTTTGCTTCTGGGGCTGGTCTAGCCGAACATCCCAGCAGCCGCAGCCTCCCTCACAGCCAGCCAGCAGGAAGCTGTCCGGGCAGGTGGCAACAGGACAGAGGCGCAAAGGGACGGAACTGCAGTTGAGCGTGAGGAGCTGGCTGCCAACGTGAAAGGAAAGCTGTGAGTCATGGGCCATGACCTTCACCCCCCAGCAGTGTTCCCCTCTCCAGCCCAGTCCACGGCCTCACCTAGCCTGGAACTTGTAGTCGTGGTTGGGTACCCCAATGTCCCAGAGGATGATCCGTTTGTCATAAGAGGCAGCTGGGGAGGGGGTGGAGGAGAGAGGCAGCCCTGAGGAAATGCCATCTCCTCTTGCAGATTGCGACTGTGGGTCCCGCAACCAGCTTATCAGAGGCAGAAACGGCAGACTGTGGCTAGGATAAGAACTCATGGGCCCACAATCCCCATAGTCCTGCCTGAGCCTCGTGTACAGCTTCATAGCCATCTCGAGAGCACATCTGTCACCTCTGTTGGGCTCACCATACCCACGGGGCAGGGTTAAATCCCCTGGTCCTAGGCAGGGACACAGAGGAGCCCAAGTTGCTAGGAAACTCCGAGGCCACTAGCATGCTAGAAATAAAGCTAGGATGGAGATCCTGGTTGGCCAAGAAGCTACCTCACTTCTGAGTAGTGCATCCTGGGCCCGACATCCGAGTCCTTCCACCTCAGAAGGGACCCTAAGGTCACCAGGCAGAAAGACTATAGTGCTGGGAGAGCCCAGAGCTGAGGGTCTTACTGAAGAGGTGAGTCTCATGGGTGGGGCTGAAGCAGAGGGTGGCGATGGCCTTCTTATGGGCCCTGATGACGCTGCAGCAGAAGCCCGCACGCACATGGAGCAGCCGCACGGTGCCCCGAAGGCCTGCAGCTGCCAGCATGTTCCAGCGCTTCTTGTGGCCTGCCTGGGTGACCACCGTCAGGGCTGTCCAGGCCACCGAGAAGAACTCCTGAGGAGGGTGGAAGGAAGAAAAGGGTCAAGAGCAGAGAACGGGAACCAACCTGCAGGCAGGGCTGGTCAACAAAGAAAAGCTCCCAGGAGGGCTGAGCGCTGCTGGGAGCCCCGAGTGAGGAGCTGGGGTACCTGAGACTCTGGGTTCCATCCCCACCAAAACAAAGTCAGAGGAAACACGCAGCCCAACAAGGACCTCCAGCCTCTTCAGGGAGGGAGCCCTGGCACCCACTCACCTCGCCCGGAACCTTGTATTTATGGAGCACGAGGCCTGTCTGGCAGTCTATCACGCAAACAGCTTCTCCGCCACATGTGGCCACGGTCTGGGACGTGGCCCCCGAGTGTCCTGTTTTATGGGATCAGCCACATAAACATCTTTTTTTATAAAGCTCCTCTCCACTGTCCTCCTTTCTGGCTTTTTTTTTTTTTTTTTTTTTTTTGGTTCTTTTTTTCGGAGCTGGGGACCAAACCCAGGGCCTTGTGCTTCCTAGGCAAGCGCTCTACCACTGAGCTAAATCCCCAACCCCCCATTCTGGCTTCCTTGCCTCTCAACCATTATTATGATTATGATTATTAAATTTCTTGTGTGGCACAGGGAATAGAAGCCAGGGCCTCACACATGATAGGCAAGGCTCCTACCACTATACTAAATCCACAGCCTTCTTTTTAACCGTAAAAAAACAATAGTGGGGTTGGGGATTTAGCTCAGTGGTAGAGCGCTTGCCTAGCAAGCGCAAGGCCCTGGGTTCGGTCCTCAGCTACAAAAAAACAAAACAAAACAAAACAAAACAAAACAAAACAATAGTAATTATGTGGTTATGTACCTGTGTCATGATGGGGGATGTGTGCGCATATCAGCGCAGACGCCATACAGGCTGGCAGAGGGCATCGAATCCCCTGGAGGTGGCATGACTGGAAGTTGTGCACTGCCCATGGCAGATGCTAGGAACCAACCTATTCCGTCCTTTACAAGAGCAGCAAGCACTCTGGCCCAGGCAGCCTTCCCCAGCCCTTTCTATCTTGAGGTTATCTCATTGAGTTTCCCAGGTATCCTTCCATTCCTGCTGAGCACTACCCTGTGACCCAAACCTCCCACCGCCCACTGGCCCAGCACGCACCCTCCTCCCGGGCCGGCTCAAAGGCACAGGCCCACAGCTGGGTCTCCAGGTCCTTAGGGCTGTTGTTTCTGCTGTGGCACTGCAGGAAGTGCAGGGGCTCCAGGTGTAGGGCGGCCTGTGGGGGCATAGGTGGTCACGGTTGGCCCCTGGCCTGCTCCCTCTGCCACGCTCCCCCTGCCACCTGGAGAGCTTACCTGGCCTCCAGCAGCATCCATAGGACTGTCCTCAGTCTCGGCTGGTGGGGAGGCCCGCACTCGCTTGGTGGGAGGAAGGCTGATTTCGTCATCATCTGGACGTTTTGTTACCTTTCTGGCCTGTGGAAGGAAGTGTTCTCCAAGGGTCTAAAGGTTAAAAGGCTGAGTCACCGGCCTATGGGGCTACTGTGGAGTACAGTGAAGGTGAAGGGACTTAGGCATCCCTTTGAAGGGGACACTGTAACACTGGTTTCCCTCTTTCTCTCTTTGGTTCTTGGCTGCCACAAGATTCACAGCCCATCCCCGTAAGAGCCCACAAGATGTGCAGACTTAGAACCAAGGAACTATGGACTGAAACCGTAAACCCGAACCAACCTTTCTTCCTTGTAACCTTGTAAACCTCAGGCCTTTTGTCACAGCAAGGGAAGGCTGACTGTCATACGTGGGCATCACCTGAGTTTACATAGGGGACCTTCTGTGTTCTAGCGCAGCAGACCAGGGCCCTCACAGCCATGTGGATGGAAACACTCACCCTGAGCTTGGAGCCAACTGCTGCCTGGGGATGTTCCACTGATGCATTAGCTTCGTGGGCCTGGGCCCCACCTGAGGCCACCAGTTCCTCAGCAATCATCCGCACCTGGGTGAGGCCAGGCCACCAGCAGGCTGAGCACGGTCTCAGGTGCCCTTCCCCTTCCCAAATACCTGGTCAACAGGGAGCGTGTGCCTCTCGAGGTAGGAAATGGCCTCCTTGGGCACAAGGACTACCATCTCTGACATAGCTAACCCCGACAGTGCCCCAATCCTTCACAACCAGGGACTCTCCAGTACAACTGAGGGTCAGGCACACCAAACCCCCAGCACAATGCCTCCCCACCCCCACCCCATCCCTACCCCACCTCCATGTCATACCCGCCACTGCGTGAACTCGAAGAGAGACTCGGGCCCGTAACGCACATCCCTGACTGCGGACCTCATGAAGTCGGCCTGCACTTTGTCGGCTTCCTCCTCAGGGTTCACAGTGGCTATGAACTTCTGCCAGAGGGCTGTGACCTGCCGTAAGAGGGACCAGAAGAGGCCCAGTGCGGCCTGGGTCTTCTGGCTACACACAGTACCTCCACCCTATTTCCTCCTGACCACACAGTATAATGACTACGCTACCTTCTAGAAACTTCTGTGGGCAAGACCTCTTATTTTGCTACCAGCCTAAACTGAAGTCACGTGACTTGAAACCAGTTTGGTTCAACTGGGCATGGTGGTGATGACAAACTTGGGAGACTGAGGCAGAGGAATCCTGGGACATCTGGGCTACATAAGCAAGACCCTGTGTCCAAAAAAACAGCTCACTGCAGAGTCTAGCCTCCCTGGTGTCCCGCTGTGCTTGCTGGAAACCTTCGTGACAGGGTCTCCAAACAGGAAGAAAAAAAAAACCAGACTCAACACTTCAGACTTGAGGCTGTCTGGGCCAGGATCTCTGTCACACACCTCCAAAAATCTACTTCTGTCCCCCTCAATACCCAACTGATATGACCAAGGACCCCACCCCCACCTCATCATCCTTACCCTGTTGGTCAGCTCCCGATCTAGGCTCTCTACCTGTGAGCAGGTGGAGGCCGTGTCCTTGCCATTGACCTTACGCAGCTTGGGCAGGAGAAAGGAGACTTTGAGGTTGTCACTGACCTAACAGAAGGAGAGAAGGGAAAGCCAGGAGTAATGACCAATGCCATTAATCTCAACGTTCGGAAGTTTGATGCTGGTCTAGGTTACAAAGCAAGATTCTTTGCCTCAAACAAACAAAACAACAAAAACCCAAATGGGGTGGGCATGTTGCTCAGACTGCTTTGCCTAGCAAGCGCGAGGCCCCAAGTCTGATTCCTAGCACTGCATAAACCGTGCCTTGGTGGAACATGGTCAAAACTCAGGAGGCAGGAGGATCAGGAGTTCCAGGCAATTCATGGATCCACAGTTAATTTGAAACCAGCTTGTGCTACATGAGACCCTGTCTCGAAACCAAATAAAAGAAAGAGTGAAGTCTGTGTCTGCCTCACAGAATCCTGGTCCTAAGCATCCTGCTGATAGAACCCTCCCTCCTCTCACCGTCAGGAAAGGGTTGCCTTCCAGACTGAGCTCCTCAAGTTCCGGGAACTGGTGCAAGGTGGTGACGTCCCCTAGCTGGTTGTTGGTACAGCGAAGGATTCGCAGATGGGACAGGCCTAGGTTAGCAGGCAATGTTTCCAGCAAGTTGTTAGAGAGGTCAAGTTCCTTCAGCTTCTTCAGGCGTCCCAGGAGATTGGGATCCAAGTGTTCTGAGAGCAGCTCCAGCCCTGACAGACTGGGATGAGAGCAGAGATCGAGAGAGCTCAGGGGGAGGGCCAGACACTCCCACTGATCATCACCCCTTCTGTCCCAGAGGAATTTCCACCAAGAAAGTTCTTGTGCAAGTATGGGCTTATTTATTTATTTTTTTCAGACTTGGCTATCCTGAACTATGTAGACTAGGCTGGCCTCAAAACGTTCATTGTGTAGTCCAGGAAAGCCTTGAACTTAGTCTCCTGCCTCTACCCACGTGCTAGAAGGACAGGCATGTGCCACCCCTTGGGAGCCGTTCAGGCGTTGGTAGGGATGGAACCCTTTGGACACTCAGGCTTTGTGCATGTCTAGTAAGCAATGTACCACTGAACTGTGCTAACAATTCTAGCCTTCTCGCTTTCTAAATTACGTTTCTATTTACTATAGAGTGTCTGTGTATCTCTCTCTCTCTCTCTCTCTCTGTGTGTGTGTGTGTGTGTGTGTGTGTGTGTGTGTGTGTGTGTGTGTGAATGGGCACAGTCTAAAGTGTGAGTAAGTAGGTCAGGTTTCCAGTGGGGTTCTCTCTTTCCACTGTCTGGGTCCAAGGGACTGAACTCAGGCTTGGTGACAGGCACCTTTACTTGCTGGATCATTTCTGTGGCCCGCCTTCCCTCCCTTAAAGAATCCTTTATTGCTGGGCATGGTGGTACAAGCCTTTAATCCCAGCACTTAAGAGGCAGAGGCAGGGGAATCGCTGTGAGTTCGAGGCCAGCCTGGTCTTCAAAGCCAGTTTCAGGACAACCAGGGCTTTTACACAGACAAATCCTGTCTCGAAATTTTAAAAAGAAGAGGTTTTTTTTTTTTTTTTTCCTTTTGAGACAGGGTCTCATACCACAGCCCAGGCTAGCTGCCAACGCATGACGTTAGTCTTGCGCCCGGCCGTCGAATACCAGATCACATAACGACTTTAGAACCCGAGGTTTCCAAGTTCCTTGATTGCTTTTACTCGGTCCTGCTGGCCCCTTCCGAGCAGGATTCTTCAACAGCTCAACAATCTTTCCACTCTACGCAAGGCTAAAGGCGTTCGCTCCAGGTTCACTGGACGCCGGGATGTGGCTGCTAATCTCCCGCATCTCCGTTAGGCGCGAGATAGAGATTCGACTAGGGCCCGAACCCCAGATAACAGAATAACCGGGACAGAAGGAGGGGAGAGAGGAGTCTGAGTCTTGCATTCCGCCCACTAAACCACCGGGGCGGGAAAGAACTCCACGCCTCCGATCCGCTTCAACCCGGTCTGCTCTTACTTCAGACTCTGAATCTTCCCCAGCCTGTCGGTCTTGGGTCGCCCACGTTGCAGGAGCAGCTGCGGCGTGAGAGGAGCCATGGGTGGTCGAGGGCTCAACCGAACCCACGCCTCCACGAAGTCTGGTCACTAAGGCCGGATGCTGGGGAGCCCAGGAGGTGGCGCACAACAAACCCTTTGAGAGTCCAGGGGACCGGAAGGAAGCAGAACGCCAGCCGTACTCCCTAACCCCTGCTTCTGCGTGCGAGGACTACAACTCCCAGAGGCCCCGGTGCCTTGGGCCTGCGCCCTAGCTGCTCCGAGGGTGCAATGGCGGCGGTAGCGGCTGAAGTTTCTCATTTGCAGGAGTGCGGCTGTAAAGGTATCCGGACCTGTCTCATCTGCGAGAGACAACGCCAGAGGGACCCGCCCTGGCAGATCTCCCTTCAGGTACGAACTGGGAAAAGTCATACCCAGGAAATCTATTCATCTTAATGGGAAACTGAGGCCAAGGGATCAAAACCTCGCGGTAAAGGAGTTGGTTGAAGCGCTTATTATGTTCAATATTCACAAAACCCAAAAGGTGGAGGCTTCCCAAGTGTCATCAATTGATGGAGGGAAGGGCGGGGAAATGCTGATGCACGACGAGATCCCTGCATTTGAAAGGCCGAGAGGCAGGAAAGTCAGAAGTTGAAGCCAACCTCAGCCACACAGCAGGTTTAAGAGTTGCCTTGGAAGTAGGGAAGCAGCCGTAACACATCACCTCTATGACTTTGCTGGGGGGCAGTAGCAAATAACTTGGAGTTAATACCTGGAAGTCTTTGTGCTTCGGGAGCACAAAGGAGTCCGCATGGAAATGGTAGGGATTGGCTGTTTGTATTGGAAATTCTGATGAAAGCCAGAGAAGAAAGACAGGCAGGGAGTGAGCGACTTAAGACAGCACAGACTTTGGTTTGGGGGAAATTATTTTTCGGGGGAAAACAAACCTATAAGAATCAGCTTTACAGCCGGCTAGTGGTGATGCATCCAGAGGCAGGCGGATCTCTGTGAGTTCCAGGCCTGCCTGATCTACGTAGGGAGTTCCAGGAAAGCCGGTCTTGAAAAACAAAAACAAATCTGTCTTACAAGGTAGTAATAGGGTCAGGAGATGGGTAGGCCGGGAAGGATGTTAAAATGTTTCCCTTTTAGCCCTCTGTTGACCTTGGCTAACACCTTGCACGGAAATGGGCAATGAATGAATGAAAAGTAACCATTTGAATGGCTCTGGCAGCCCTGTAGCAAGTTGCTGGGGTGCATAGCCAGGGGAATGCTTGAGTAGAGGCCTGGGATAGGGGCTGTGCGTGACTGAGAGGTGACACTTAAGAGATCAAAGGGGCCTGAGCACAGAAGGCCTGGTGCATTTGCTGCACAGGTATTAGAAGGACGCATGGTGGGGTTGGGGATTTAGCTCAGTGGTAGAGCACTTGCTAGGCCCTGGGTTCGGTCCCCAGCTCTGGAAGAAAAAAAAAGAAAGAAGGACACATGGTGGGGGAAGCTGGGAAGCCAGTGGGGCGTCTCTCTGTTGGCACTAAAATGCCCAACATCTTGTGGAAAATGATGTGAGGTGCCTCACCAGTAGACTGGGCACATGATCCGGTATGTTCCTGGGTCTATATGCAAAAGAAAGTTTTTTGTTGTAGTTGTTTTCTTTAGTTGGAGGCCCAAGAACCGCCCCCTACCCATATGCTAAGATTGCAAACATGTCACCACGTCTGGATCGTAGCAGCATTCAGAGTGACCAAACACCCAAGTGTTTATTATATCAGCTGGTGAACTGGCCTGTGGGAGTGCAAAGATAGCCATGCCGCAAATGTAAAACCAGACTACGCTGAATAAAAGCTTGTCTCAAAAGAACAAAGGAAAAACAGAGGCAAACGGTAAACTAATAAATGAATAAAAAAATCCTGGCTATCCATACAGTAGATACAACCTTAGAAAGGAAGGAAATTCTGGTGCGAGTTCCCATGGATTCACCTTGGAGACCTGATGCTGAAGGAAAGAAGCCAATCACTGGCTGAAGGCATGGTCTGGAGGTAGAGCCCCTGCCTAGCATCGCCCAGTGTGGGGCTCTAGAGATGGATCCACAGTTTTGTTTTGTTTTGTTTTGTTTTGTTTTGTTTCCGGAGCTGGGGACCGAACCCAGAGCCTTGTGTTTGCTAGGCAAGCGCTCTACCACTGAGCTAAATCCCCAACCTCACAGTTACAAACTCTGTTGCAGGAGACCTAAGTCTGGCTCCCATCACCCAAGTCAGGTGCATTACATCTGCCAGTCCCAGAGAGAACTGGCGCCCTCTTCTGGTCTCACAGAGCACCTGCACTCATGTGCTTTGCTGCACACAGATACAAACATAAAGATGTAATTTTAAAAAAATAAAAGAGGGGTTGGGGATTTAGCTCAGTGGTAGAGCGCTTGCCTAGCAAGCACAGGGCCCTGGGTTCGGTCCCCAGCTCCGAAAAAAAGAAAAGAAAAAAAAAAATAAAAGAACTTGAAGAATGCCCTAGTGAGGGGCTCGGGATGGGCCTTGGTGGAACATGCTAGGCCCTGGGTTCCAGGGATCTCATATAAACCCAAGCTGACCTTAAGCTCACTCTATAGTGAAAGATGACCGTGAACTCTTGGTCATCCTGCCTCTACAGGATTACACCAGGATTACAGATCTCTACCACATGAAACATGTTTTCTGCAGTGCTGGGGATGGAACCCATGGCTATACCATCTGACCTACAGCCTCAGATTTATGAGGCTCTTAAAGAATTTATTTCACTTTATTTTATATACATTGGTGTTTTGCCTGCATGTCTGTCTGTGTGAGGGTGTTGGGTCTCCTAGAACTGAAGTTACAGACAATCGTGAGCTCTCCCGGTCCTCTGGAAGAGCAGCCAGTGCTCTTACTGAGCCACCTCTCCAGGCCCTAAGATGGCCTTTCTACTACTGCATCTCTCGATCTCAGAGGAGGCAGGGACAGGGCTGAGGAAGACACACATCTGTGGTTTCCAATAAGCATTGTCCAGTGGACCACAGCCTTAGGGTTAGCCCTACTTCTCAGACTCCTGGTGCAGGCTCCTGTCCTTGTATCCTCTTGCTCCTGAGGGGTCAGGTGATACCCACAGCACCAAGAATAGTGCCCACATCCCCCAGCCTGGGGCAAATTCCTCAGAGAACAAGGATACAAATGAGAGAGTGAGAATTCCACATTTATTTCAGAGGGCTGCAGGCCTGAGGCTGGGTTCAGTCTGCGTCACTCCTGGGACCCAAGACACCTCTTCAAGTTGCTTTAGTTCCAAGAAGAGAAGAATCCCAGAAACCAGAGGCTCCGGGGGTCCAGGGCACATGGCTACTGTGGGTCTTTGCTGGTTCCAGGGTGCTGCTGTTTGGAATGTGTGTGTAGAGGCGCATGTGTGTAGGTGGAGGGCACAGGATGACCTCAGATGCCCACCTCGCTCTTTTGAGAGAGGGTCTCTCACCGGCCTGGAACTTTGCAAGAGTCCAAGCTAGGTTGCCGTTGATCTAACCTTGCCTCCCCAGCTCTGGGATTACAGGCATCGGTGACTACACCTAGCTTATTACATTTGGGTTTTAGGGGATGGAACTCAGGTCTTTGTGCTTCTTGAAAGGGAAGCATGACGCAAGCTTACCCACTCTATACCCCTCTCTGTCTCTTACAGAAAAAATGCTGTTTCCTCTACTGCCCGGACACAGGCTGGGCCATGGGGGCCGAGGGCTCTGACTTTGAGGGTTGGGCGTTCCCCTTCCCGGGAGTGACACTCACACAGGACTTTGTGACCCCGGAGGAAGAAGCCGAGATGGTGCGTCTCATGGACTGCGACCCTTGGAAGCCTTCGCAGTCCGGGAGGAGGAAGCAGGTGCGGTGACCTGAGCTGGGCTAAGGGACAGTCCCTTTGCCAGCAGCCCCTGGCTGTCTCCTGTAGCCACACCCTAGGGATTTTTGGTCACAGGGGGTATGGACTTCCTCATCCATCAGGGCTGCCCCTGTCTCTATGCAGCCACCTCATTGGTGAAGGGATGCTAAGTTCTAGACAGGATCTCTATCCAGCATGGCTGCCAGAGGCCTCGGGTACCACCCGTTTTCATTGCAACTCTCACCCTCACTTCTATGTTGGGACTCCTGAGGGACCTGGTGCCCTCCTATTTCTCCCCTTCCTCATTATCTCTCCCTCACTCACCTTCCACAGTGTAGTCCGTTCCTATAGTAGCTTCAAAGGTAGCTTCACCCTTTGTTCCTGGCGTCATAGCATTGGATCAGAGTTCTGGCGACATCAGCCAGTTGGAGGGCCCTTCAAGTTTTGCCCTATGCCGGGATGGCCCCAGACGCCCACTCTGCCACTTTACCCCTGATCCTCCAGACAGACAGAGCCATGGGGCTTCCATGGGGACCTTGTCTCTTTCTCTGCCCCACCTCGTTCTCCACCTCCCCCCCCCCCCAAGAAGTCCCCACCCCACCAGGGTCTCAGACCCCAAGCTGGTCTATGAAGGTGAATTCTAATCCTCCTGCCTCCACTTCTCGAATGCTAGGACTATAGGCTCTACTATGTTGGCATTTTTTTCCTTTCCCTTCAGGACAGGGTCTCACTCTAGTCCAGCTGGCTTTGAACTCTGCAGTCTTCCCTCCTCAGCTTCCTGGGTCCTGGGATGACACTCGAACACCAGCCACGCCCAGTTTGTGGTTGGCATGGCTGAGCCACCTCTCCTTCCTTCCTGTCTCCACTCCAGGACTATGGCCCCAAAGTCAATTTTCGGAAGCAGAAGCTGAAGATGGCGGGCTTCCAGGGTCTCCCTGGCTTTAGCCAGAAGGTAGTCCAGAGAATGGGCCTTTACCCGGGGCTGGAGGACTTCCAGCCTGTGGAACAGTGTAACCTGGACTACAGCCCTGAGCGGGGCTCTGCCATCGACCCCCACCTGGATGACTCCTGGCTGTGGGGCGAGCGCCTGGTGAGCCTCAACCTCCTGTCAGCCACAGTGGTGTCTATGTCCCGAGAGGCCCCCGGCAGCCTGCTGCTCTGCCCAGTCCCCTCTGTTGGACCGGATGCTTTTGAGGGCAACAGCGTGGCCCCTAGCAGGTCCGTCCCCTGCCAAGAGGTGGAGGTGGCCATCTCAGTACCCCGCCGCTCCCTGCTGGTGCTTACAGGGGCCGCCCGGCACCAGTGGACGCACGCCATCCACCGCAGACACATCAAGGCCCGCCGTGTGTGCGCCACCTTCAGGGAGCTGGCCAGTGAGTTCCTGCCTGGAGGGAAGCAGCAAGAACTGGGCCAAGAACTGCTGCGGACTGCACTGTCCTTCCAAGGGAGACCCGTGTGAATGCCTTCCATGACACAAGAGCTGTCGCTGGCTGACAGCTTGGCTCCAGCGTGACCAACCACTGGAGGGGCAAACACTGAGGTCTCCCCACAACTCAGTAAACTCACGGGGTTTTGAGACAAGTGCTCATAGAGCCCAGGCTAGCTCCAATTCTGTAGCTGAGGATGACCTTGACTTTTCTACCTCTACTTCCAAAAGCTCTGGAATTACAGACGTACACTGCCAGGCCTGGCTTTATTTTTGTTTTGTTTTGTTTCTCTTTCTGAGACAGGGTCTCTGGCCTGGACAGGTCTCAAACTCTGTATTCAGCCAAGGATGACTTTGAACTCCCAATCCTCCTGCCTCTACCTCTTGAATGCTGGGATTGCCAGCACACCGTCATATTCAGCATTTTCGGTGCTGGGATGGCAGCGCGTGTCCTGCCTACTGAGCTGTACCCCTCCTGTTGGGGTTTTTTGAGTAAAGGTGTCAGGCGGACTAGACTGGCCTGGTACTCATTGTGTAGCCTGGCTTTGAACCCCCTGATCCTCCTGCCTCAGCCTCCCAATTGCTGAGATGGCCGTGCACTGGTTAGGTTTTAGTAGGAGTCATCTGACCCCTGACGTTGCGACAGTCACACACCCTGCCTGGAACTGGTCTGCTGGGCGTGGACTGTGGCCTCTCCAGGTGACGCAGTATGTCACAGTATGGAGGGATTCAGTCTTTTATCTGGGACGAGCACGATGGCTCAGTGGCTAAAGGCGCTTGCCACCAAGCCTAATGACCTGAGCTCAGTCTCTAGAATCCACATGATGAAAGGTGTGTCCCCTGATCTCCCATGTACGTTACCACTCTGATAAAATCCATAATGAACGGAAAACTCTGGTCTCCTGTGAAATAATGATACTTCTCCTTTCCCATCTCCGTGTGAGGTAGTTGTATTGTAGACCAGGCTGTCCCTTAACTCATAAAGATCTCTTTACTTCTACTGCTGAGTAAGTGCTGGGATTAAAGCTATGAACCAATCCACACCATGCCCAATTCTCTCTCCCTCCCTCCCTCCCTCCCTCCCTCTCTCCCCTGCCCCTCTGAGATAAGCTCCCCATTTGTACTACAGGCTAGCCTCAAAATTGACTGGGCAGGTCCCCAGCATTGAGCTTAGTTTTTAAAATTACATTGACTTCCTTATTTGGTTACTTAGTTATGGAAGCATGGAATAGCTCGTGTATGGACGACAAGTGCAGGCCAAGGTGGATGGTGGAGTTGTGTGGCTGGCCTGCACGACAGCCCTGCGTCCCAAGGCTTTGGAGCTATGCACTGCACTGCCCCACCAGGAAAGGGTCACAGCCTTTTCTTTCTTGTGACACCAAGTGTTGGGAGGCTTGTGCTTCTGTGTGTGCAGATTACATACTTATGTGGGTACACGTGCATTTGCTACGTGCATGCATCTGGAGCCAGAGGTCAGCCCCTGCGGTTCATATGTATGTGGTATGCACAAGAAGGTCAGAGAACTGTTTGAGGGAGTCCAGTTCCTGCCTTCCTCATGGTGGTTCTGGGGGTTGGACTCCATTAGCCTCGGCAGCAAAGACCTTTATGCACTGAGCTACATAGATAGCCTGTCAGCCTTGTTCAGGCGCCATGCATTTTGTAAGACACGGTCTCCGAAGTACACTGGGCTGGCTAGCACCAAGCTCAGGGTCCCGCCTGTTTGTTCATCTCCAGCCCTGGAATTTACACCTGCCGCCATATCTAGCTGTGGGTTCAGGGATTCGTGCTTGCAGGGTCAGCACTCATGTCTGAGAAAAACTGTAGTGACAACTTTGGAATTTTGGTTTCTGTAGAAAACACAGATATAAGAATATATATATATATGTGTGTGTGTGTGTGTGTGTGTGTGTATGTATGTGTATATATTTAAATCCCAGGGCTGCTTCAGACTGTCCACAGCGGTTGACTGTGATTTGGCTCGTGCCCCAGCAGGGCTGTGATTTTGCCAGTGGCAGGTGGTTTCTGTGATTGTGTGACATTTGGAATTCTGGGAACTTTCCAGAGGTATGTCAATGCTAGGGCCCCAATAGAGGTGGCTATTTGTCATGGTGTGTTAAATAATTGTGTGCAAAGAAGAAATAAGAAATTAATGGGCTGGGGAGATGGCTGAGGGGTTAAGAGCACTGGCTGTTCTTCCAGAGGTCCTGAGTTCAAATCCCAGCAACCACATGGTGGCTCACAACCATCTGTCATGGGATCCGATGCCCTCTTCTGGTGTGCAACCAGAACACTATACATAGTAAATAAATAAATCTTGGAGGAGGAGGGGGAAGGGGAGGAAGAAGAAGAGGAGGGGGAGGAGGTGATGGTGGTGGCGGTGGTCGTTAGATATCCTGATGGCAAAGATCAAACTTGCCCCAAGGAACTTAACACCCAATCAGCAAGAAGAAGTAAGGATACCATCGCCCCTTTTCTGACCCCTGACTTAAGTCAGGAATCTCTTTCCTTTCCTCTCTTTCCTTTCTCCTCTCTTATCTAGTGTTAAGGAATTGGAAGGGTAGAGGAAAGAAGAAACCACAAAGTAGCTGAACACCAGCTACACTCCCCAGCCTCTGTTTTACTTTTATTTTTGAGATTATCATATTTTATTATATGTTTTGCGTTATGTATGTCAGAGCACCATGTGTGCAGTACCTACAGAGCCCACAAGAGGGCACTGGATCCCCTGGACCTGGAGTTAACAGTTGTGAGGCTCCTTGTGGGTGCTTGGATTCAAACCTGGCCCCTCTAGAAGGTCAGCCGGTGTGCAGTGCTACAGAGCCATCGCCCCAGCCCCAACAGCTCTGTTCTTCTTGACCTCTCAGAAATACTTGAGAGTTAGAGACTGTCTAGGAAGTCTGTACCAGGGTCTGAGTCACCAGCCAGGCCTGACAAGCCCTGGAAAGGCCCTGTGTGAGGCAGCTTGGTTCCCTACTGATTCAGTGAGTCTAGGACCCATCAGAATAAATAGACTCCCAGACTACGATGACTGCTGCCCCTGCATCCTTTTATGCAGAGTATAATGAGGGGCTGGGGGCATGGCTCAGTGGTAGAGCCCCTGCCTAGAATCCCCCAGTGAGGGGCTGGGGGCGTGGCTCAGTGGTTAGAACACCCTCCCCCACTTTGGCTTCAGCCTATGCTGTTTCTCACCCGGGCTGAGGTCTACATCTTAGGCTACATTTTCCTACCCTGAGCCATGTACACCTGACTCCAAGCAGCCTCTTGGCTGAAGTCCTAGAGCATGAGTGTGCTAGGGTTTCTAGTGCTGCGACAAAGCACCATGACCAAGAAGCAAGCCGGGGAGGAGAGGGTTTATTGGGCTTACACTTCCACATTGCTGTTCATCACCGAAGGAAGTCAGGACTGGAACTCATGCAGGGCAGGAACCTGGAGGCAGGAGCTGATGCAGGGGCCATGGAGGGGTGCTGCTTACTGGCTTGCTCAGCCTGCTTTCTTATAGAACCCAGGCCCACAATGGTCTGGGCCTGTCGCCCATTGGTCACTAATTGTGGGAGCACTTTACAGTTAGTGCCATGAAATTGACAGTTCCTAGGAGGTGACTGTGTCGGTAAAGTGACATGAGGACATGAATTGCCTCTTTACACTGGCATATGCTTGTCTTAGTACTGGGGAGGCAGAGACAGGAAGACCCCTGGGCTTCCTTGGTCATACAAACAGCCTAACTGGTGAATTCCCAGGCAAGTGAGATACCATGTCTCAACCAAAGTTGGTATCTGAAGAATGACACCTGAAGTTGATCTCTGGTCTGCACATCAGGTACACACACACGCACACACACACACACACACAGACACACACACATACACATATGCACTCATGCACACACACCATGTGCACACATGCACACACACATACACACACACGCACATGCTCATACACACAAATACACACATGCACGCATGCACCACACACATGCACACACACACGCACGCATGCACTCATGCACCCCAAGAAGAAAATCTTTCCCAGGAGGGGCTTATATATCTGGGCAACTTTTCCAAGGAGTGTTTGGGGTGTCTTGTTTGTTGGTGGCCCCAGTGGGTGGCCCGGATGGTAGCTATAGAGACCTAAGGGACCAACACCTCATAGGCTCCTCTTCTAGAAGCTTGTGAAATGTACCTGATCTCATCCAGATGGGTTCTGGTGAACTCAGCCACCCACATTAAGCCTGTCTTTCTCCCTCCCCTTCAGAAAGGAGGCCAGGAAGAGGCACTGTTGCCAAAAGGAAGGCTCTCCCGGGGTCCAGTTGACAGGAACCTCATTTGGGTCCCAAAAGCCTGCTTTCCATCCTGGACGGGCCCTGTGGAGCAGTGACTAGCAGTAAAAGGCTTCAGATAGAGTCCCCATGCTAGGATTGGGGATCAGCAGTGTGGCAGGCACTGGGATGGACCCCTCTGAACCATGGTACACACTTCTCAAGAGCACAGAGGTTTTAAAAGCTGTATTAGTTTATTCAGCTCAACCCAGGGCAACTGCTAAAAAAAAAAAAATCCACACACAGGAAAGGAATTATTTACTGCGGAAATAAATAGTGGCACAATCTTGAGTCCTCTGCGCTCCTGTAGTTTATTTTCTGTAGACTTTCCCAAAAGACACCAAGACACCAATCATGGTCTGCCTTTGCAGTTTCTTAAGTTGAAACACTTGAATTTGGAGACTTTGTGGCCAAGGGTACAAGGAGGCCATGTTGGGAAGGGCCTTGGTGTGTCTGAGGACACTGGTCCCTTGAGCACCAGGAAGGGCTGAATCTTGGATAGATGAAATTAGGGCAAGCCTGTGCCGGCCCCAGGGGGCCCACAGTAGTTCTAGCCACGTGGCTGCAGTTAGAACAGGATTCAAAATCAGGTTATGCCTCCAGAAACCAAACTTCCAGCCTTGAGCCTACTGGCTTCTGCCACTGTTCACGGTAAGGGCTTATCCTTCAACTCCTGACAGTGCTGTGGGGTGGCCCTGTGACTCCTGCCTGTGAGTCACCACATGGGCAGATGTTCATGCACAGATGGTTGTCCCATGCTTGGCACTAGGAAGACTAACGGGATAATGGGAGTCACACACTGCACCAAGTGCCGGACCAAATGGCCTCAGAAAATAGGCAGAAGGAATGGACCCAAAGCCCAACAAGAATCCCCTTTTTATGTCGTATATGTACATGCACATCTGTGTGGGTGCCTGCAGAGGCCAGAAGAGGGTGTTGGATCCTCTAGGACTTGACTTACAGGCAGTCGTAAGCTGCCCTATGTAGGTGCTGGGAGATGAACTCTGGCCCTCTGCAAGAGCAGCAAGCATTCCTAACTACTGGGGCCATCTGCAGCACCCCTTTTTTTTGATACAAAATCTGTCCAGCCCAAGCTAGAACTCATTGTGAACTTGGACTCTAGATCCTCCTGCCTCCTGAATGCTTAGATGACAGACACACCCGGCCATGTTTGATTTATGAGTGCCGTTTCAGGACGTGCCCGAGTGGGAAGCGGCTCACTCCAAAAGGTCACCTTCCCTTCCCCCTGCCTGCACACCATCTTATGGTGATTCTGATAATCAATTCTTTTTCTCATTATATTTACTTGGGTGTGGGTCAGAGGATGGGGGCGGAGCTCAGGTCTCCAGGCTTGGTGGCAAGTGCCTTTACCCACTGAAGCCATCTCGTCCACCCAGGATTCTAGCATTCTTCTGCCAAACAAACAAACCAAACTAGGCTGGGCTTCCCAAAAGACCCCAGGAAAACAGAAATCTGATATACAAGGGGTCTCAGACAGATGTCTGCAGGGGCTGAGGGTTTTCCCTGGAGTCACAAGACACCATGTCCCAGTTCTCCACTGATGTCACAGCTTACAAGGAAGATCTCCACAAGGCTCCCCAGGGCCCTCTTCATGTTAAGTTTAGGCTTGGCAGTATGTCCCATTTCCAGAGACCTCGGGATGGTGGTGGGGCCCTCCAGGATCCCATGGGCACCAAATCCAGACTCCAGAGAAAAGCTGTTGTAAGAAATGGAAATGGCGCTCATGGGAGCCCAGCGGCCATTTATATACAGAGTAAGAGACCACAGCCCCCCCTAGGTAATGCTGCAGAAATGGGGGAGCGTTGGCTCCCACGCAAGCTGCTGCTGTACCGCAGGGTATGCATGACAACACCAGCTGGGCCAGATGCCCGTAGTGACAATGCCAAACTCATGCACAGCTGTGTAAGCATGGGGCAGGGCCCTGCATGGAGAGCCCAGCAATGGGGTGTTGAGGTCTCCCCTTCTCTGCCCATGGCCTGCCTACATTAGGCTGGGGCTGTTCCCTGCCACGCCCATAGGCCTAACCACAGGGCTAGCCACAGGCCTAACCACTTTGCAAAAACAGGAAGTCTCCACAGTTTATCCTCTCAACATCTGGGGGCTACAGACAGAAGGGAGCTGAGCTGGCTGGCCTCTGAGATGGTGCCCCTGCCTGTGTTGGCACAGTCTAGGTGGGGGGAAGGGTGGCTGGCTCAGGTCTGTAGCTAAGAGATGGACACCTCTGTGTGGGAGAGTCTGCTTCATGGTGTGTGTGTGTGTGTGTGTGTGTGTGTGTGTGTGTGTGTGTGTGTGTGTCCATCTCTGACCTCCGTCAAGCCTGTGGTGGGGGGTTCTAGAACATTTCTCCTCAATCATGCCAGGCCTCCCACACTGCACCATCTCTCTAGGACCAGGCAACCCAGATCCAATAACAGTATCCGTCACCCGTGTTGAGCTGCTGTGTGCCCCAGGATCCTGAACACCCTGTGACCCTCTCCAGAGTTGGGAGGAAGGAACCAACCTGAGCTACAGATCAGTTAACACATCCCTGTCTCTCTCTTTTTTTTTTTTTTTCTGGAGCTGGGGACCGAACCCAGGGCCTTGCGCTTGCTAGGCAAGCGCTCTACCACTGAGCTAAATCCCCAACCCCCACATCCCTGTCTCTTATCACAACCCATGCTGTCCTGTGCTAGCCCTGGGCCCACCTCTGCACTCTCAAGCAGCCTATTCTGTGTGTGTGTGTGTGTGTGTGAGTGTGTGCATATGTACGTTTGTGTCTGCTCTTGTGCATGCATGTGCATGTGTCTGACTGTTTCAGGTAGCCTCAAACTCACCATGTAGCAGAGAACATCTGGTCTACCCTCCTCCACCTCCCTAGCACTGCGATGTCCCACTGGAGCCCAGCCTCACAGCAGGCTTTGGGAATTCGCCGTCCTACCCTGCCAATCACAAGGTCCAGATGTCTGAGATCTCCAGTGCTCTCTGATCTGTTTGGACCAGGAAGTCCCCAGGGCCACGTGGTTGTGTTTTTTCTTCTGGCCTCCATGATGAAATGGATGCTGTTCTCACTCCTTTCGGACCCTGATTCATGCGAGGACAGGAGTATGGAGTTATTGGAGCAGCATCTGGGCAGTCTGTGTAGCAATCCCCACTGTGGCTCTTGTGATGCGTGGCGGATCTCATGCAGCCCCCTTGGCTACTCCTACCGGCTGCGTGGTGGCCTGAGGGTTGCTCTCCGGTGCAGGCTGGTATCAAACCACAAAGGCCTCCGTCCCTCACACCACCTGTAGGCTTCTCTCGTGCCCATCCAGCTGCACCTTGAGCTTGTGCAGTTCCTCGATCTCACGGTTGTGGCGCTCTGTCTTATGTCGCACCAGGGAGCGGTAGAAGTGGATAGTAAAGACCACGAAGATGAGACCCACAGGTACCATGATGATGGTGGACACCAGAGCAGCCTGCCAGCCCGTGTGGCTATGCGAGCCTGGCTGATCCTTGGCATCCACTGGGAGGAACTTGATCCAGCAGAGCAGGACCACCTCAGCCAGGAAAAGCAGGATGCCCAGAACGGTAGAGAAGCCCCAGGCAAGCTCGATGTACGGGTGCATGCGCTCGTGCGGCGACTCGCTGATGGAGTTGAGGTTGTGGATGTTGCTCACGGCTTCCACGTTGGGCAGGATGCATGTGCTGATGAGCAGGGCAAATAGGTGCACGGCTACCAGCACCGTGGTGCAGGCGCTGAAGGCGATGAGCAGGGGCTGAGGGTACTGGTACTTGGTCTCCAGCTGCACCTCCACCATGGCCACCTGTGGGCACAGCAGTAGTTGGGTCAGGCAGGCAGGGATGCATCCCACCATGGCCATCAGTTGGGTATAGCAGGGTGGGCTAGACATTCTAGGTAAGGGTTTCGCTGCTGAGCCACGCCCCCAGCCCTCCCCCATGGGATTCTACTGGTTTTTGTTGTTATGTTTGTTTTGGGTGTTTCTCTTTTTTTTTTTTTAAGAGAGGACTCTAAGGAAACAAAAATCATTAAAAGGCAGGAAGGCTGGAATGTGGTTTGGTGGTAGAGTCCCTGCCTAGAATCCCCCAGTGAGGGGCTGGGGGCGTGGCTCAGTGGTGGAGCCCCTGCCTAGAATCCCCCAGTGAGGGGCTGGGGGCGTGGCTCAGTGGTAGAGCCCCTGCCTAGAATCCCCCAGTGAGGGGCTGGGGCCGTGGCTCAGTGGTAGAGCCCCTGCCTAGAATCCCCCAGTGAGGGGCTGGGGGCGTGGCTCAGTGGTAGAGCCCCTGCCTAGAATCCCCAGTGAGGGGCTGGGGGTGTGGCTCAGTGGTAGAGCCCCTGCCTAGAATCCCCAGTGAGGGGCTGGGGGTGTGGCTCAGTGGTAGAGCCCCTGCCTAGAATCCCCAGTGAGGGGCTGGGGGTGTGGCTCAGTGGTAGAACCCCTGCCTAGAATCCCCCAGAGACATATGGTTTTTTTTTTTTTTTTTTTGATTCTTTTTTTCGGAGCTGGGGACTGAACCCAGGGCCTTGCGCTTCCTAGGCAAGCGCTCTCTACCACTGAGCTAAATCCCCAGCCCCAGAGACATATGTTTTGCCTAGCATGTCTATGGATTTCCAACACCTCAAAAATAAATAAGTAAATAAATAAGGAAAGGGAGGACACAGGGCCTGCAGCATGCAGTTTGTGTCTGTTTTCAGAGGAAGGCCACCCAGGAACCATGCTTCTCCATATTTATGTGGAGACCTATGAGTGGACTGTAGATCAGGAGGAGGAACATGACGAGCTGAAGGTTGGGCACCAGCGCTTGCTGCTGGACTGGGAAATTGCTCAGCACATCCACTGAGGGACACTGACAGAAGAGGCTGGTGTACGAAAGTGCCTGTCAAAAAAAAAAAAAAAAAAAGAAAGTGCCTGTCTCTCACCTGTCTTCATCCTTGCCTGATGTGGCCTCAACCTTGGCCACCAAAGTCTCCCAGCTGCCCCGAAGTCTGAGTGGGGGCCTGATTTAATGGCGGTAGAGAGAAAAACCCACTTGGTTCACAGCTCCACTTCATGACTTTTCTTTCCTCTTTTTTTTTTTTTTTTTCTTTTCTTTTCTTCGGAGCTGGGGACCGAACCCAGGGCCTTGCGCTCGCTAGGCAAGCGCTCTACCACTGAGCTAAATCCCCAACCCCTTCTTTCCTCTTTCAAAAAGTTTTTATTTTATTTATTTGTGCGTGTGTGTGTGTGTGCGTGCGTGCGAGCGAGTGTGCGCGCACGTGCACCTATGCATGTGGAGGAAAACCTGCAGGAGCAGCTTCTCTTCCTTCTACAGTGTGGGTTCCAGGACTGAAGCCAGGACATCGCACTTGGCAGTGAGCATCTTTGTCTGCTGGTCCTGACTCTGCTCTTGCCTCTACTGTGAATATTCAGGTTGCTTCCTGCCACTTCCCCTGGGCATTTTCATATACTAGAGGAAACTTCCAGAAGCGATGCAAAGGGTACCAGGATGTTTCTTAAAGGTCTCTTCCTATGGTTCCGGAAGCATCTGCCAGTACTAAAGGAACTGCATGAACACAGTGGGAAATGAATCATTACCAAAAGCATGGCTGCCACGGCCAGCCTAAGGTCACAACGGAATCCCGGTCACCTGCACGACCTTGGCCTCCCTCCATGCCTGTCTACGCACTGCAGGCTGCCATGATGTCCAGACCTTCCCCTCCCTGTCTCCAGAATGCACACTCCCTGTCTGATCATTCGCAGAACCTGCCTGGAAACCTCACAAGTGGTATAAGCTTTCGTTTGGGTGAGACACTATAAAGTCTTCCAAAGTTGGAAGAGCCAAATGGTCTCGAGGCCTGGATCCAAAAACGACAGCTGCAGATGGGAGTGAGCTCCGCGCATCTCACAGAGAAAGGGACCAAGCCGGGGGTGCAGCTCAGGCGTACAGAGCTTGCCTGACAGACATACATGGGCCCTGGGCTCCATCATCAGCACCACACACACACACACACACACACACACACACACACACACACACACACACACACACAGATACACACACGCACACACACACAAGCAGGCACACAAACACATAGACACAGACACACAGACAGATTCAAACACATACAGACACACACACAGGCAGACGCACAGACACACCCAAACATATACAGACACACAGACACACAGGCAGAGACACAGGCACACAGAGATACACTCAGACACATAGACACAGACACACAGACAGACACACAGACACACAGAGATACACTCAGACAGACACAGGCACATAGACTCATACAGACAGACACACAGTCAGACACACATACATAGACAAATACAGAGAGACAGAGAGACAGACAGACAGACAGACAGACAGACAGACACACACACACACACACACACACACACACACACGTGTGAGGGAGAAAAGAAGCTGAGTGTAGTAGTGCCCGCCTTTAATCCAAACACCAGGAAGCCAGATCAGGAGAATCTCTAAGCTGGAAGTCAGCCTGGTCTACAGTGTGTTCAAGGACAACCTGTCTACCTGGTGAGACTGTCTGAAAATTCAAAAACAAGGAAAGGAAGTAAGTCTCATACATGCTCCTTCAAATTGAGCTTGAAAGTCCATTCAAGTGGCGCACGCCTTTAATCCAGCACTCAAGATTCAGAGGCAGACAGGTCTGTGAGTTCAAGGTCAGCCTGGTCCTCACCGAATTCCAAGACAGTCAGGGCCTTGAACTCTCAACCCTTCTGCTGCAGCCCCTAGAGCTGGGCTGACAGGCATGTGACATCACATCTTGTGCCTGCTGAGTGGCATTCGACCGCAGAGCCCCATCCCCACTGCCAGCCCCCTGGATCTTTCTGACTGTGACAGTTCTCTGTCCCTTGAAGTCACTGGCCATCAGAGGAGTCTGTGGACATTTTGTCAATCTTTGAACTCCAGTCTCACAAACCGATTCACAGAGCATCAGGAGAGAGTGGGCCCGATTCCCAGCTTGGTGGTGGTGATAGCTGGTATTGGATGTCTGACCTGCCTCTTTCGCCAAGGGTCCCAGGTTCTGTCAGAGACCAAAGCCACCTTTGGACCCTATGCTCTACATGAACTGTATGTAACCTTCCCCCGCAGGCCCTGGGGGTGGGGGGCGGAGGTTAAATGAGCTCTGAAGCCAGGCATGGTGATGTAGACTTTTTAATTGCAACAATTAGGCAGGAGGCTCGTGATTCTGAGACTGTGCATTGCACACTGACCCTGCACCTGGCAATTGCTTTTTTTCCTGTCTTTCCTGAAGCATGGTCTGATTGGTAGGCCAGGCGAGCACTAAATTCATTGTGTAGCTGAGGTGAGTTTGAGTTTCTGATCCTCCTGCCTCCACCTTCCACGTGCTGGGGGTGCACGTGTGCACCTCTCTGCCTGGGTTATGCAGTACTGGGACTCTTGTAGGGTAGGCAAGCATTCTACTGACTGAGATACAAGCTTAGCATGATAAAGCCATTGGGGAAAATGATATATACTAGGGACATGGCTGGGGGTCCGGCAACAGCCAAGCATGCTTCTGGTAGTTTGAATAGGCTTGACCCAGGGAGTGCCACTATGAGCAAGTGTGGCCTTGTTGGAGTGGGTGTAGCCTTGTTGGGGCACTTGTGTCACAGTGGGCTTTAAGACCCTCCTCCTAGCCCGTGTCTGGGCTCCTGGTGCATATGCATGTGTGCATACCGGCACACACGTATGTGAATATTTACACACAGACACACAAGTATTTTTTAAAAGGTCCTAGAGCCGGAGAGATTCCTTAGGGGTTAAAATGATTGCACAGGAAGCCTGAGGACTAGCGTTTGGATTCCCAGAACCCATGTAAGTGCTAGGTGGGTGTGGTAGGCCACATACAATTCCCTGGAAGGGGAAACAGGATCTGCAGAGTCAGCTGGTTAGGAAGACTGACTGTGGGGTTGGGGATTTGGCTCAGTGGTAGAGCGCTTGCCTGGAAGCGCAAGGTCCTGGGTTCGATCCCCAGCCCCGAAAAAAAAAAAAAAAAAAAGGAAGACTGACTGTATCGATGGACTCTGGGTTTGATTGAGAGACCCTGTCTCTGGGGGCTGTAGAGATAATATGCTCGGTGGTTAAAAGCAGCGTCTACTCTTCCAAAGGACCCAGGTTCGATTCCCAGCACTCACATGGTGGCTCACAACTGCCTACAACTCTAACTCCGAGGATCTGAAGCTCTATTCCACCCTTCCCGAGAACCAGGTGCTCGCGTGGCACAGAGATACACACGCAGGCAGAACACCCAAAGAGAGAAAAGCGAAAAAAAAAAGAGACTCTGCCTCAATAAATAGGATGGGAGAACAGTGGCATGATTCTCAACTTCAGTCTTGGGCCTCTGTATGCACGTGTTCATACATAATGTGCAATCTGAGCACGTGCACACACGTGTATACATGCTACACACGCATGCACGCACACATACACACACACACACACCACAAATGGACAAAGGGGAAAATCAAGATGAAAAAGGTCCCATAGAACAAAAAAAGAAAGGAAATAGAAAATACAAAGACCCCTAGTTCAATCTCTAGTAACAAATAAAGGAAACGAAACAAAAAAAACTCAAGTGCTGCTCAGAGGTAGGTAGCCTGGTCCTCCCTGTGGAGGGTCTAACTCTCACAGAATTGGCTTGCTTCTGCCACATCAGCTGTTTGTTTGATAATGGAGGCTGTGGCCTGGAGATAAAAACCAAGCCAAAACAAAAAAACAATTATTTGACTTGAAGTAAATCACTCCCTACCCAGTGGCACCCCACTGAGCAGTGGGACCCTCACGGCTTGTCCCCTGGACCGATTTCCTATGGGGTGTGGGGCAGGAACTCTGAAGTCCATGGGCAGAGAGGACTGACTCTTGTCCCAGGGTGACTAAGAGACTGGCAGCAGCCAGGAGTCAGGCTAGAAGCGCAGGCGACAGCCACACTTGGCCAGCATCTCCAGCCACAGCTGGTCTGGCCACTTGCCACAGATCCCCGAGTTCCCGCTCGAGTTCCTCGGATTCCCAAACTCGTGGGTGAGGCCAGAGATGGGACAGAAGAAAAACAACACAAAATGCTGCCTCTTCCAGTAAACCCTGCTCCCTGAAGCTGTTTTATTTTTGAGACAGGACATATATACCAGGTTAGCTTTGAATTTAGAGAAATTTGTCTGTCTCTCCCTCTTGAACGTTGGTTATTTTATTTATGTTGGTGTTTTTGGTGTGTGTGTGTGTTCATGTATGAGTGTGCACAAATTTGTCCCTGTCCACGTTCATGTGCAGGCCAGAGATGGACCTCAGGATTTGCTCTTGGGTGCTATCCACCCCCACCCCTCATTTGTGTGTGTGGTGAACATGGGTGTGTGTGCTTGTATGTGTGTTTGTACATGTCTATGTATGTGGGTGCACATGCATGAGGAGGCATGAGGCTGATATCTGGAATCATCCTCCATCGCTCTTCCAAATTTTTCATTGAGGCGGGGTCTCTCAAGCAAACTTGGAGCTCACCAATATGTCTGGCATTCCTGGGAGCCAGTTTGCTCTGAGGATCTTTTCTGTGTCTGCCCTTTAAGGCTGAGTTCCTAACAGCCACCCCCGCTTATCTGCACTTGCGTGGGTCTCTGGGATCTGAACCCTGGTCCTCAGGCTTACAAACACTGTAACTGCTGAGGAATCCCTCCAGCTCTTTACTATTTAAAAATTAACTGTGTGTGTGTGTGAGTGTGTGTGTGTGTTTGCGTGTGTGTGAGTGTGTGTGAATGTATGTATGTGTGTGAGTGTTTGCATGTGTGTGAGTGTATGTATGTGTGAGTGTGTGTGAGTGTGTGTATGTGTGTGCATGTGTGTGAGTGTGTGTGAGTGTGTGCATGTGTGTATGTGTGAGTATGTTGTGTGAGTGTGTGTGTGTGGGTGAGAGTGTGTTTGGATGAGAGTGTGTGAGTGTGTGTGCATGTATGTATGTGTGAGTGTGTTGTATGAGCGTGTGTGTAGGGGTGAGAGTGTGTGAGTGTGTGTGCATGTGAGTATGTGTGTGTATGTGTGAGTGTGTTGTGTGAGTGTGTGTGTGTGGGTGAGAGTGTGTGTTGTGTGAGTGTGTGTGTGTGTGTGTGGGTGAGTGTGTGTGTGGGTGAGCGTGTGTGTTGTGTGAGTGTGTGTGTGTGAATGTATGTATGTGTGTGAGTGTTTGCATGTGTGTGAGTGTATGTATGTGTGAGTGTGTGTATGTGTGTGCATGTGTGTGAGTGTGTGCATGTGTGTATGTGTGAGTATGTTGTGTGAGTGTGTGTGTAGGTGAGAGTGTGTTTGGATGAGAGTGAGTGTGTGTGCATGTATGTGTGTATGTGTGTGTGTGTTGTGTGAGTGTGTGGGTGTGGGTGGGTGAGTGTGTGTGTTGTATGTGTGTGTATGTGTGTGTGTGAGTGTGTGTGGGTGAGTGTGTATGTTGTATGAGTGTGTATGTGTGTGTGTGTGGGTGAGAGTGTGTGTGTGTTGTGTGAGTGTGTGTGTGGGTGAGAGTGTGTGTGTTGTGTGAGTGTGTGTGAGTATGTGTGTGTGAGTGTGTGTGTGAGTGTGTGTATGTGTGTGTGTGTGCACCTGGGTGTGTCACGTCAGTACGAGTGCAGGTGCACACATCTTGCAGAGGTCTCATTTTCACGAGCTTCCATCCTCAGACCTCTCCTTCCACTGTGGGTCTGGCGAGTGAACTCAGGTCCTGACGTTTGTGTGGCAAGCACCTTATTGGCTGAGCTGAATCCGGCTTCTTTTGAGCCCTGGGTTTATAGTCGTGACCTGGAGAGGAAGTGTCCTGGAGCCCTGCAAGACCTCAGGAAACACATTTGCTGGGGCTACTCTTGCCCTGTCCCCCTCCCCAGTCCCCGCACTCACCATGGCAAAGCCGGACAGGAGGGCAGAGGTCCGGCTGGAGGCCTTCAGCTTGGCCCTGCTCAGGTACAGCTTCCTCCAGGACAGGGCCTGCACCGAGTGGTGGTTGGATGTGACCAGTTCCAGGTAGCTGCGTCGGACCCAGTCTCGGTAATCCATGCCCTTGTGGCCGGGTTCAGGGCAGGCGGGGGCAGAGGGGTCCATGGGCACATTGAGCTCGGCACTCATGGTGGGGACCAGGCTGGAGGAAGAAGGAACGTGATATTCTGGAGCACCTTAGACGGTCCTTGTGCAAAAACCAGAGTCTGCGGCCTTTTGTAGTTCTGTGTCTTAAGATACATTGCGTTTCTTTATGTGTGTGTGTGATGGTACGTGTGCATGCCTGTGTGAGTATATATGCACATGTGCACATGAGCCTGCACACATATAGGGGTCAGAAGAGGGCATAGGGTATCCTTGTCTACACTGCCTACTCCTTCCAGGGTCTTTTTTTCAAGCAAGGGCTCGCTCCGCTCCACCAAGCTGGGATCCAGTCAGTGCCCCGCCTCCAGTGTTCTTCTGGGTCTGCCCTGCTCAAAGCTGCAGTTACAGACACGGGTAGGAAGCCCGACTTGTTAGGTGGCTGCTGGGACCTGAACTCAATTCCCTGTGACTGCTCGGCAAACATCTGTAACACCGAGGACACCTCAGCAGCCCCATGCTTTGGTTCCGGTTTTGTCTACCTTTTTAAAAGCCTGGTGGTGGTGGTGCACACCTTTAATCCTTGCACTCAGGAGTCAGAAGCAGGCGGATTTCTGAATTCGAGGACAGCCTGGTCTACAGCGTGAGCTCCAAGACAGCCAAGGCTACCTACAGAGACCCTGTCTTGAAAACGAAAACAACGAAACAAAAAGATGTATTTGCTCTATTCTACATGCATGAGTGCTTTCTCTGCAAGTACGTAGGTGTGCATGTGTCACTGGTGCAAGACGACGCCCTGGGACTGGAATTACAAGTGGCTGTGAGACACCGTGTGGGCGCTGGGAATGAAGGGTCTTCAGCAAGTCGGGAAGAGCTCTGAGCCCTGAACCCTCCAGATGCTTTTCTTGTCTATTTTAATTTGTGAGTGTGTTGAGAGTAAGCATGCACACACACACACACACCACACACAGACACACACAGACACACACAGACACACAGACAGACACACACACACACACACACACACACACACACACACACACACACCCTGACACAGTAGCAGTGGGTATGAGAGGACAATCTGCAGGGGTCGGCTCTCTCCTTCCTCCATGTGGCTCCCTGAGATCAAACTCAGCTTCTCACAATTGGCAGCAAGCCCCTTTACTTGCCAAGCCATCTTGCCAGCCCTAGAAAGAACCAAAATCTAAATTCCCCTGTTACTGTTTGGAGACACAGTTTCGTGGAGCCCAGGTAGGCCAGGAACCTATCGGTCTGAGGCAATGATGACAGGATCCCTCGGCTGCCACCACCTCAGTGGCTGAGAACAAAGGCCTGGGCACCATCACCCTGGTTTGGGCTTGGTAGGGTCAAGCATGAAACCCGAGGCCTGTAGTACGCTAGGTGGACACCTTCTAACCAAGCTACATCGCTAGCATCTGTGTTGTTCTGTTTGTTAAATAGAAATCTTAGAAGCATGCGCATGTGTGTGCTTGTGTGCTGCATTTTATGTGTACGAGTGAACGTGTTTGGTACCTGTGCAGACAAAAGCCAGAGGCTGACACTGTGTGTCTTCTTCCGTCAGACTCCAATTGATAATTGAGAAAGTCCATTGAATCTGGACTCTGCCAACTTGGCTAACCTGGCCATCTGTGCAGTCCCAGGTGTCCTCCTGCCTCTGCCTCCTGAGCACGGGCATTACAGGTGCAGAATGCCTGATGCCGGGACCTGGACTCAGGCCTTCACGCGTACACAGCAGGCGCTTTATGACTGACTCATCTCCCCAGCCTTGTGTTCTGTTTTGAGATAATAGCTTGCTCTAGGCTAGGCTGGCCTCAAACTCATGACCCTACCTCAGCGTCTTGGCGTCTTGAGTGCTGGAATTACAGGCCTGCGCCATTATGCTTGGCTTCCAAGTCCAATGGCAGAGGCAAGGGCTCAAAAGTAGCTTGGGTATGGAGCTCTGGTCACTAAGGCAGCCTTGCAAGACAGAACACAGAGCTCTCGGCAGAGGAGGGTCAGGTATGCAATACCAGGCACCACCATGGCCACGCAGTTGCTCTGTAAATTTGACTCATGATGGGACCTATTTTGTGTGACTGGATTTCAAAGTTTAACAGAAAGTACCCACTGACTGCCCTGACTGACAGTCTTCACGGATCAGGGAACTGACCCACTCAGAAAGAGCCAGGGTGCTGGCGGTGGAACGGGGCTCTGCAGTACAGTGCTTGCCAAGAATCCATTGCTTCTTGGCAGATTCTAGACAAGTGATCTTCCTTTAAGCTATGCCTCAGCCTGTCAGTGGGGAACTCCAGGAAGATGCTCTACCACTGAGCCAGGCCCCCAGTTCCTCACTGGGAAATTCTAGGCAGGGGCTCTACCACTGAGCCACGCCCCCAGTCCCTCACTGGGGGATTCTAGGCGGGGCTGACCACTGAGCCACGCCCCCAGATCCTCACTGGGGGATTCTAGGCAGGGGCTCTACCACTGAGCCACGCCCCCAGCCCCTCACTGGGGGATTCTAGGCAGGGGCTCTACCACTGAGCCACGCCCCCAGTCCCTCACTGGGGGATTCTAGGCAGGGGCTCTACCACTGAGCCACGCCCCCAGCCCCTCACTGGGGGATTCTAGACAGGGGCTCTACCACTGAGCCACGCCCCCAGCCCCTCACTGGGGGATTCTAGGCGGGGCTGACCACTGAGCCACGCCCCCAGCCCCTCACTGGGGGATTCTAGGAAAGCATGAGGTACACTATCTGCTCAACTGATCTCAATCTCCTCCCCTCCCCTCTCTCATTTGCTAGCATGTGTGTCTGCTTGCCATGTACATATGTGGTGCCCAAGGGAGGCCAGAAGGGGACAGATGGCTGTGAACTGCCATGTGGGTACTGAAGATGGAATGGGATGCTCTGGCAGAGCAGTCAGTGCTCTCTACTGAACCAACCGTCCTGCCCTTCTGTTCCCTTTTTCCTTTGTTTAGCTTTTATTTTGAGGCAGAGTTTTGGTAAGTTACTCAGGTTGAGCCTCCTGCCTCAGCTTCTGGTTTAGGTGGGATTGAAGGTTTGCTTACTGGACTCTTGAACACAAGGTCCCTGAAGACCCAGAGCTGCTTTCCACGTGAGTGAGGGATATTTCTCAGCAGCTACTAGCTTCTCCAATCTAATCAGAGTCGTGATGAGTCACCACCTACAGTCGCTTTATAAGCTGAACTACACCCAGGCTGCAATGGAAACCCTTTAGCAAAGTGAAAATCAAGAGTGAGCTGAGACAGGTGGATATAAAATTGGAGGTCATGCTGTGCTGTGAGGTATGGTGTTGTGTATGTGTGTGTACATGTGCGTATGTATATGTGTGTGTGTGAGAGTGTATGAGTGTGAGTGTCTGTGTGTGTGTGAGTGTCTTGCGTGTATGTGAGTGTGAGTGTCTGTGTATGTGTGTGTGAGTGTGTGTGTGTGAGAGTGTCTATATGTATATGTGGGTGTGTGTGTGTCTATGCTCTCCACCTTACTTTTTAGACAGGCTCTCAAGTTCCCAGGACACTCCCATCTCTGCCCCGCAGTGCTGGGATTACAGGCAGGTCCTCGTGTCCAGCTTTTTAAGTAGGCACTGGGGACCACAGAGATGGCTCAGTGGTTAAGAGAACATACATACTGCATTCCTGAGGGCCTGAGCTGATTCTCGGCATCCACCTCAGGCAGTTTACAAACGATGTATAAGCCCAGCTCCAGGGGAATCGGACATCTGTGGTACTTGCATTCATGTGCATATACCCACACACAACAAAAAATAAATCTTAAAAAGAAAAAAAGATGTCTAAACCCAAATCTTCACTAATTCTAAGCAAAGACTGGTATGGTTTCTTTCAGGGTAGCCTGTGGTGGCGCACTGCGGGTGGGAGCCAGCTGAGTAATCGCTCCAGGACAAGCCTGAAGGGCAAAGGTACCTTGTGGCTGGCTTGGCATCAGACAATAGCTCCAGTGTTCAGGGCCACCAGGCCCCACGAAAAGCTTCCCTGAGGCTGTTAGAAAACTGTAGCCAGGCAGGTGGTGATAAAGGCCTGTCGCCTCTCGCCCCATGGAGGCTGAGTCAGGACGAGTGAGAGCTTCAGGCCAGTGTAGGCTGCAGAGTGAAACTTGCGTGCGTGAGATGAGTGTGAGCATGTGCATGTGTGTTTGTGTGTGTGCGTGAGTGTGTGCATGAGCGTGTGTGTGTGCATGAGCGTGTGTGTGTGCATGAGCATGTGTGTGTGAGTGCATGACCACGTGTGTGTAAGTGCATGTGTGTGTGTATGCATGAGCATGTGTGTGTATGTGCGTGTGTGTTTGTGTGTGTGCGTGCATGAGAGTGTGTGTGTGAGTGTGTGCATGAGAGTGTGTGTGTGTGCATGAGCATGTGTGTGTATGGCATGTGTGTGTGCATGAGCATGTGTGTGTATGTGCATGTGTGTGTATGCATGAGCATGTGTGTGTAAGTGCATGTGTGTGTGTAGCATGAGCATGTGTGTGTATGTGCGTGTGTGTGTGTATGTGTATGTGTGCGCATGTGTGTGTATGAGGGAAGAGAAGGAGGGAGAGAGGAAGAGAACACGCACTAGTGAAATATCTTGGAGGTAAGGAGATTGCCATCAATCCAGGGACCAGTATTCCACCCCTGGGGCCCAAAAGGTGGACAGAGAGAACTGACTCCTGAAAATTGTCCTCTGATCCTAACAGGCGTGCTGTGGCATACAGCAAAACAAGCAACGCAATTTAAAAGAGACAGAAACCGGAGGGAAAGAAACGAGGGAGAGACAGACTAAGAAACAAAACGTTAGGATAGAGTCCATGGTCCCATAAGAGGCTAGGGTGTTTATGAGGGTCAGCGGTGAAGGAAGTGCCCCTCGACACACCATGTCATACACCTAAGAGGACCATAAAGGAAGACAGCAACCGGAAGGGTCCTTTGTCCTGCCTTCCTCCTTGTTCTCAGGCAAGCTGTAGAAACCTCAGCTGTCATCGCCAACAACAAGGGTCCCCAAGGAACTGTTCTGTGTTCAGTCAAGTCCCTCGAGGGGACAGCCACTGAAAACAACTACCTTCGCTTCTTTTTTGTTTGTTTGTTTTTCTGTGTAGCCCCAGCTGTCCCGGAACTCATTCTGTAGATCAGGCTGGCCATGAATCAGGGAAGCATCTGCCTCCTGAATCCTGGGATTAGAGGTGTGAGCCACCGCTGCCCGACATGGTTGTTTCTGTGCATATGTGTAAGAGACAGGGTCTCACTAACTCTGGCTGGCCTTAACCTCGCTAAGTAGCATCCATATGTTCCAGTTCCACAATGATCTGCCCATCACTGGCCTGAGCCACCATACAAGGCTTCTAGGTCTGTTTATAAGAATGCCAACTTGAGGACTGGGGTCACATGTCACCACCTGCAGCCAAAGGTGTCTCCTCCCTTGGAGAAGACTCAGACAAATACTTCTCATCACCCCATAAGTTAGCTCCAAATGATTGAACATGTCACAATTTGGAAATGAACTTTTTCTTTTCTTTCCTACCCGTACAACACAGAAATAAGACTGCAGTCTCGGGGGCGGCAGGAGGGGGGATAGGAGAGAGGATAGAAAGGGAGAAAAAAAAACTGTGAAAAACAACTTTACTTCCCTCAGCGGATGCTCTCATGCTTAGGCATCAAAGGTAAAGGAGAGGCTGGGGGCGTGGCTCAGTGGTAGAGCCCCTGCCTAGAATCCCCCAGTGAGGGGCTGGGGGCGTGGCTCAGTGGTAGAGCAGCTGCCTAGAATCCCAAGTGAGGGACTGGGGGCGTGGCTCAGTGGTAGAGCACTGCCTAGAATCCCCCAGTGAGGGGCTGGGGGCGTGGCTCAGTGTAGAGCCCCTGCCTAGAATCCCCCAGTGAGGGGCTGGGGGCGTGGCTCAGTGGTAGAGCCCCTGCCTAGAATCCCCCAGGGAGGGGCTGGGGGCGTGGCTCAGTGGCAGAGCACCTGCCTAGAATCCCCCAGTGAGGGCCTGGGGGCGTGGCTCAGTGGTAGAGCCCCTGCCTAGAATCCCCCAGTGAGGGGCTGGGGGCGTGGCTCAGAGGTAAAAGGTTGGATTCCCAGCTTGGTGTAAAACTCGATGGAGTTAGGAGGATTAGGAGTTCAAAGCCATCTTCTGCTATATACTCTAGCTCAGTCTAGGCTGTAGGAAATTCTGTCTCAAAAGCAAACAAGCAAGCAAAACCTCCAAACTCAAACAAAAAATTATGGTGAGCCACAAGCCTGGAGTCAGTGTGTTTTATTGACAAAGGCCAAGGCCTCAGACCCGTGGGAACTGGCAATGCCTTCCGCCAGGTGAGGCTCTGAGGCATGGCAAGGGCTTTCTCTGATCCAAGGAGAGTTTATATAGGATTGAGCAGTGTGCACAAACTGACAACTGCAGTTTCCTCCTCCAGGGTGAAGCAACCAGGGAGGTGGTGGCCAGGTAAACTCAATCCCTTTAACACCCTTGCTAGGGTGCAGTGTCAGAGGACAGAGATTGAGGCTGCCAGCTACTTCTCAGGTTCTGCAGCTTTGGGGACATCACTAGGGTAAGGGACAAAGATGTGGCCACACCCTTACAGAGACATCCTCCTGAGCAGCTCTCCATGTACTGTACATAATAAACTCACTGAGGTCCTGGGTTATTGTATCGTTCGTACTACTCCATCACAGTGAGCATGGACCACCTAATCCCAGCCTTCCTGTACCCATGTCTGTGTGTCCGTCCCTCCTTCACTCCCTTGCTGCTCCAGTCAGATTTCCAGGACCAAGCCATGTAGGATGAGGTGAAAATCCAAACCAAACCAAAATCCCACAAGAGAGAGAATCTCGACCTTCAAAGAAATGCCCGATAGGGGAGCCATAGAAGCAAGAAACATGCTTCTCTGGTTAGCTCCCTGCCTGTGGTCAGGTGGTAACAGAAGGGCTCACTACCTGTCACAAGCAAGCCTAACACTGGGGCATCTGGAAATGGGTAGAAAAGGCAACGTGTCCTAGACAGACCCTTTGCTCAGTAGAAGTGGTGTAGAGAGTAAAATAATATACTACCCTTACAAAGGACCAGAGTCAGGTTTCCGGAATCCCAGTTAAACAACTTACAACTTAAAAAGCTCCAGGAGGTCTACTGCCCTCTTGTGGCCTCGAAAGGCACCTGTACTCATGTGCACACGCCCCCACATAGACACAGAACCAAAACAGAGCCTCTCTCCGAGACAAGCTGTTGCCCACAGAGAGGGTTCTGAGAAATAGGAAGTTGAAGCCATGTTTAGGAAGGCTCTCATCCTCCAGAGAATCGAGCAGGGAGCTTGGTTGCTTGAAGACAAGGAGATAGAAGACTCTTGGGGACTGGGACAACAGGGCTAGTTGCAGACAGACAGTAGGACTATGCTGGACTTTCTTCAGCAGTGCCAGAGCACAGGGACACGATGGTAGACTGCAACGGGAAGTCAGGTATTGCCAAGTCTCTTGGGGATAGACTATCTTTCACCCAGGGAGATGGCTTGGGGGAGAGGGGCGGTGCTCAGTGGTTAGAGCACTGGCTGCTCTTCCAGAGGACCCAGGTTCCATTGCCAGCATCCACATGGCAAACAACTGTCTGTGACTCCAGTTCCAGGGGATCAAAGGAAGGAAAGGATTCATAATGTGAAGAAGGTGGTTTCCCTGGGGGACCTCAAATGAGGAAGGCCCCTGGGTTCCGGTCTGAGAGTGCAGCTGAGGTAGGGTAGCCCGGGAGTGGGAGTGACTAGGGGTGGGCATGGAGGGCTATCTGCCTCCAGCTGAATCCTGATAGGCCAGCAAGTCTTATACGGACAGGCACTCTCTCTTCCCCTGTACTAGCCCAGGAGGCTCAAATTCATGCTCTTTTCTCCTCCTCTTCCTCTTCTTCCTCCTCCTCTTCTTCCTCCTCTTCTTCCTCCTCCTCCTCTTCTTCATTTTAACTTTTGTTTTTTTGTTTTTTGTTTTTTGTTTTTTTTTTTTTGGTTCTTTTTTTTTTTTCGGAGCTGGGGACCGAACCCAGGGCCTTGTGCTTCCTAGGTAAGCGCTCTACCACTGAGCTAAATCCCCAGCCCCTAACTTTTGTTTTTTTTTTGCACCCTCTGGATGTCCTAGAACTTGTTCTATGACCAGGCTGACCCCAAACTCAGCGATCCATCCACCTCTACCTCTGAGCTGTCATTACCACCCAGCTCCTTCCCTCTTTCCTTCTCTTTTGGATAAGGCCTTATGTAGACCGGGTCAGCCTCCAACCAAAACTGTAACCAAACATAGCCTTGAACTCTGGACGCACCGAGGGCTGTGATCACATACCTGATTTACATGGGGCTCGGGATTGAACCAGGGTTTCCTGCACGCTAGGTAAATTTTCTACTAACCGAGCTACATCTGCAGCTCCCTACTGACTCCCTTTCTATTTTTGGTTTTGTTTTGAGGCAGGGTCTTGCTGTGGAGCCCAGGCTGGCTTGGAACTTGGGATTGTCTCACATCATCTCCTGAGCACTGGGATCGTAGGATTTCCACCGCAAATCCATTCCTTACACTCTGAGGAACTATCTTGGTCCAACCCTTGCCCCATGGGGAGGAGCAGTGTCTGGCCTACAAACTCCAAGGCTGGAGGGGGAGCGGCGAGCAGCGAGACAAGATGGAGCCCACATGTGTCAGACATCACCAGCTCTAAGAGTACTAGGCAGACTGAACCTTTATTATTGTTGTTGTTATTATTATTATTATTAATTATTATTATTATTCTTTTAAAAATAAGCAGTAGAACGATTAGGTCTGATAGAAAAAAGCCGGCGAGACTGTTAGACAGCCTTTCTCTTGCCAGGTTTGTTTTAAACTGTCCCAGGCAGCAGGCTATGGAGTCTGCCTGTTTTAACTTCCTCCAAACATCTGGGGCACAGGAACTGTGTCTTGTCACCCAGGCGCCTGAGAGGTGGCAGCGGCCTGCCAAAACCAGCCACCTGCATCCTTGTCCTATACTCTAGGGACCTGAGAATCAGCTGGCAGCCCGATGATTGAAGTCTTCTGACACTGCACCGTACCAAGGATGTCAAGGGATTTAGGTCACCCGGCTACCCCTCTGCCTCTTATCATCCTGTCCCTTTCTCTCCATGCCATGCCTACCCAGGAAGAAGCTCCATCTCCTCCTGTCCGGTGTCCCTGATCCAATTTCCTCACGCCCCTTAGCTAGAAGGGGACCCTCTCCTGTTCTCCTTCAGACCCTCCCGAGACGCAGATGGACGCTCTCGCCGCCGCTGAGCACTCACCCTGGCTGGCTAGCCCTCAGCGCGCTTGGCTCCAGTTCTCCGCTCCGGCTCGTGGCTAGCGTCTGTGTCGGGGCCGGGTGGCCCGGCAGCCGGGCCAGGGCGGAGGACCGGCCCCCTCCCTCTTTCCGCCCGCAGCCGCTGCCTAGGCAACACTGCGCCGCCGTCACGTGACCCATCCGTGGGGCCCGCCGCAGACCATGTGACCTGAAGAGCTGGGTGGGGATCGACCCCTCCTACAAGATCTAGGGGGTCTTCACTTCAGCAAAGTGCTATCAGCCCCTGTGGGGCTCAGGTGGGTGGGTCCGAGCGTGGGAGAGCCCTGCTTCTAGCCAGTGACACTAGGGGATGCCCAGCATCTGTTCTTGGCCGCGTGGAGAGGTGGGGACAGGGTGTGAGCGTTGCAGGGTGGGTAGAGGCGTGCAAGAAAGGCTCAGCCTGGCTACATCCTGGTTTGCCCAGCTGGTGCAGCGACACCATGCACAGAGCTACTGTGGTCACGCAGGTGGCTCTTGGTTCCAGCAAGGCCGTGAGGACCAAACACTGCCTTACACTAGAGCGCAAGGGACATGCACTAACTGCTGAGCTCTGGGCACTTCATGGGAGACAGAGAAGGGTCGTTTGGAGGCTGCGGCGAGGCACGCCCTTTCCACCCCCTGCTGCAGCCACCCTCCGTCACTGCTGGTGAACTCTGGGGTTTTACAACTGAGAAACTCAAACAGGAACGGCTCTGCAGGAAGTATACACTAAGCATACACGCAGCGCCTCAGTGGGTGCCTCGCGGCCTCTCAGAGTGTTTCCTATTTGCCTGATACGCTTCTGCTTGCGCGCTCCATATAGGATTTTTCCATCTGTCGCCAAAGCACTGGACTACGACACATTAACCCAAAGGAAGGAAAAATTCTACTCGTGTCCAAGTTTCCTGACAATTGGGAGTGTAGAGACGCTACTGTGATCAGTTTCGACTGGAGTCGCCGAACCCACTCACTTGGGACGGGTGAAAGCAATTCCTCCCTCCTGGTGCTGACCCCACTTGGCAGCGTGGGCCATCCCAGGACCTGCTCTGCTCCCCGTGTGCCTGCATAAGGGTCTGAATCTGAGGGAGCCACGTACTCTCAAGGCAACTGCCAGGCACCTTGCAGAGCTCAAGTTTGAGTAAATGAAAACAGGAAGGAGACACTTGGTAAACCCCCAGCCATTGCATCACGGATGACACTCTTTCGACAGGGTTTTTTTTTTTTTTTTTTGCTTCTTGCGGTTATTAGGAGGCCTGGCGCTTTGGAGTAGGACTTTCCAGCGCCAGGCTGTGAGGCTCCTCCACAGCCAGCACAATTATCTGGCATGCCTGGGCAAAAATGAAATGCCAACTGTAATTACCAGTCCTCCTAGGAGCCACTTCGCTAACCAAACACAGGCAGCAGCTCTTAGTGCTGTTTGGCTCACTTCGTCCTTGGAATGGAGGAAGCCATCGTATCTGTTTTGTTGAAAGGAGGGTCGGGCAGTCGTGGGGAGGGGGTCCACAACCCCTCTACCCCCTTAGGATCCCAGGGCACCGACTAGGGGTTACACAGAAGGAAGGAGGTTCAGGTCCACATGCAGGGTCTCTCCTGAGGGCGCCACATTGCTGTCTGGGCTGTCTGCCTGACGTTGGTTAGTCTTGGCAAGTTATTTCCTTTACTTAAAAATTTTTTAATTATATTTTATTTATTTAGTGGGGGCGGTGGTGTGCACCACAACACATGTGTGGAGGTCAGAGGACAACTTGTGGGAGTTGGTTCTTTCACTGCACCATGTGAATTAAACACAGCTTGTTAGACTTGGCACTGAGTGCTTTTCAGCTGTTTTTTTCTTTTCCTAGAACCTCAACTAGCCTGTCCTGGAACTCCAATTCTTGAACACACATAATGAATGTGTACAGCACGCTCACCCTCAATACATGAACCCCAAGTCTTATCATAGAGCATGGTCTCAGGACTTGTGTGGTCAGCGTGTCCAGTCCACTAGCTCCACACTCTGTCCCCTTAATGGACACGCATGGCTTACCTGGTACGTTCCCCTACCACAGCCCACTGTAAAAATTTAATATCAGGGGTTGGGGATTTAGCTCAGTGGTAGAGCGCTTGCCTAGCAAGTGCAAGGCCCTCGGTTCGGTCCTCAGCTCCGAAAAAAGAAAAAAAAAATTAATATCAAATATCCTGACACATTGCTCAGACTTCTGCGGTTGGACAAAACACCTGAGGTTGGTTACGTTATGCAGACAAGCAGTTTATTTGGCTCCCACTTACTGAGATACATTTAGCAGCATGATGGGACCCCCCCTTCCTTATATGGTGAGGGTGTGTACCCATTATACTATCTATGGTCTCTTCCTTATAAAGCCACAAGAGTTCCGTGATGGTGGCCCCACCCTAGTGACCTCATCACTTTGCAAAGCCCCCGCCCCTGATCACTTAGGTGGTTAACCTCCCACCCTCACAATGCTATTAATTTAAGATGTGGAGGATTAAGCGGCTTGGATAGTGATGGGGAAGAGAGTTATATTTCTAACTCTGACCTTTCTTGATTGCTTTACGGCCTATCAATCCTCTAGGGGGTCTTGCCAAGATCCACCCTTCTCCAGGTTGAGACCTTCCAGCCATCTTGTTAACCTTTGACCTCTCCTGTCTCCACCTCACTTAGTGGAGATGTCGTCATTTCATTCCCCTCCACCCGAAGCAGTCCACCTGTACAAAACCGGAAGGTGTCTCAATGCTGTCGCATGGCTTTTTCTTTTTTCTTTGAGACAGGCTCTCTCATGTAACCCAAGCTAGACTCAAACCTGCTGTATACTTAAAGGATGACTAACCTGACCCTCCTCTTCTCAAGGGCTAGCCATGGGGGTTGGGGATTTAGCTCAGTGGTAGAGCGCTTGCCTAGCAAGCGCAAGGCCCTGAGTTTGGTCGCCAGCTCTGAAAAAAAGAAAAGGAAAAAAAAAAAAAAAAAAAAGAGCTAGCCATGCCCTGCCTTGGCTGGTTTATTTGGTGCTGGGAATGGAGCCTTAGGCTTCACGTAAGCAGGCGCTCTACCAAAGAAGCCTCTCTCAGAGCCTTGTCGTTCCTATCCATGGTTGTTCTTTGTATGTGCAGGGTTGTTTCTTGCTTTTAAAGACTTTATAAAATTGTTCTTTATTTTCTTTGTGTGTATATTTCATTTGCATGCATACACATGTGTGCTTTTCAGATTCCCTGGAATTAGAGTTGCAGATGGTTGTGAGCCATTATGTGGCTCTGAGAATTGAAGCCATGTCCTTTGTAAGAATAGTAAGTGCTCTTGGGGCTGGGGATTTAGCTCAGTGGTAGAGCACTTACCTAGGAAGCGCAAGGCCCTGGGTTCGGTCCCCAGCTCCGAAAAAAAGAACCAAAAAAAAAAAAAAAAAAGAATAGTAAGTGCTCTTAACCACTGAACCATCTCTCCAGCTACTTTTAAAGATGTGTGTGTGTGTGTGTGTGTGTGTGTGTGTGTGTAAGGATGAGTTGGGGCCCCGGGAGCTGGAGTTACAGGCGGCTGTGAACTGCTTGATGTGGGTGCTGAGATTCAAACTCCATCCTCTGCAAGAGCAGCAGTCGCTGCTAACCACTGAGTCATCTGGCCAGACATCACAATCCATTTTACATCATCCTTGGCTCTTGTCCTCCCTGGGAGCGAAGTCCTGCTGTAGGAAGTCTTTGGCCTCTCCCCATTTCCTCTGCCCCACCTGTCTCTAAGTCAGGATGTTCACCCCTCTGGATCTTCACTGCCAGGGCCTTCCTCTTAAGGCCTTCCAGTCCACACTCCACTGTGGAAGATCCCCTCAAGAAGCCCTCGAAGCTCCCAGCCTCTGGTCGCCACCATACCCCAGGCTCTTGCTGTCTCTGGAGTCCCAGGGTGAACACTTGCTCTGCTTTTAGTAAACATTTACTACGTTCTATGGAATGAGGAAGCTGAAAAGGGCCTCTCTGGACTCCCTCCAGGCTGATTTCTAAGAGTGTTCTCTTTATGGAAATACATGCTAATATATGGTAATTACAGCTCACTTTAGTGGAGGACGCCGGAGAGTAAACAGAAATTAAGTTCTGAAGGAGAGAAAAGGCCTGCCTGGTTCTTGGGCCAGGAGGGAAAGCAGTTTCTGCACAATCTCCTTCTGTGCTGCCTTGGGGAGCTGCCAAGTCCCTGGTCCTGCAAAGGCAGGCTCAGATTGCCAAGTAGAAGTGCCATTCCTTGTGAGTTTTTGTTTTAATTGTTAGGGCTGGAGAGCTGGCTCAGTGGTTAAGGACACTTGCTGTTCTTCTTAAGGACCCGAGTTCTGTTCCTCACACCCACATGGTGGCTCCCAACCATCTGTAACTCCAGTTCCAGGAGACCAATGCCCTCTTCTGGTTCCATGGGCACCGGGTCATGTGGTGCACATATACACCTCAGGTAAAACATACACGTTAAAGAACAACAACAAAACCCAAAAGTTTGTCAACTTGACACAACTTAGCATCACTAGGGAAATTTGAATGAGGGACTGTCTATGGGCACACATATGTGAGAAACTTTTTTTTTTAATTTACTTTTTTTTTTCTTTTTCTTTTTTTCAGAGCTGGGGACCGAACCCAGGGCCTTGCACTTGCTAGGCAAGCGCTCTACCACTGAGCTAAATCCCCAACCCCTTAATTGACTTTTAAAATGTGGGCTGAGATACTGTCCTGTTGTTGTGAAGAGACACCACGACCAAGACAACTTATCAAAAAAAAAGTATTTAGTTGGGAGCTTGCTTACAGTTTTAGAGGGTTGGTCCACGCCATCATGGAGGGAAACATGGCAGCAGGCATGGTGCTGGAACAGTAGCTGAGGGCTCACATCTCGTCCACAAGATGGAGGCAGAGAAAGCAGAGTTGGGAATGTTGTGAGTTTTTGAAACCTTAAAGCCTCCAACAAGGCCATACCTCTTTTTTGTTTGTATTTCGAGACAGGGTTTCTGTGTAGCCCTGACTGTCCTGGAACTTGCTCTATAGATCAGGCTGTACTCAAACTCAGAGATCCACCTGCCTCGGCCTCTCAAGTGCTGGGGTTAAAGGTGAGCACCACCACCACTCTCAAGGCCACACCTCTTAATCCTTCCTAAACAGTCCACTGAGAACCATACATCCAAGTATATAAGCCTATGGGGGTCATTCTTATTCAAACCACAGTGTGTTATTAGTGTTTGCCTGAATGTTTGTCTGTGCACCGTGTGTGTGCCATGCCTCAGACACCAGATGTCCCATTCCCTGGAACTAGAGTCACAGTTGTGAGTGAACATGTAGATGCTGAAAATTGAACCCAGGACCTCTCTCTTAGCTGTCGAGCCACCCCTCCTCTCCCAAATTGTCTTAAGTTAACTGACGTGGGAAGACCCAGCCCACTGTGAGTGGCACCATTCCTTAGGCAAAAGGGTCCTGATCTGTGTAAGAGTGGAGGAACTGAACTCAGCACTAGTTAGCAAAGATGCATTAACTTCTCCCTGCTCTTGACTGTAGACATGATGTGACTGGCTGTTTGAAGTTCCTGCCTTGAAATCCACACTGTTGGTCTGTAACAGCTTTTATAGCTAAAAACAAAAACAAACAAAACCTTCCATGCTTAAGTTATTTTTTTCTCAGGATTTTAAAAAACATAATAGTATCTGAAAACAAAAAATATTCCTTTAGCTCAGTTTGACAAATTTTCTATAAGATTAAAGCTGTAAACAGATAAATTTTAAAAATTCATGGCTCTTTGGAGGGCAAAGGTAGAACATGCCTTTAATCCCAACACTTGGGAGGCAGAAGAAAGTGGATTTGAGTTTGAGACCAATCTGGTCTACACAGTAAGTTCCAGGCCAGCCAAAGCTACACAGACCCTGTCGCAAAAAGGAAAAAAAAAAAGGCTATTTACTTCAATTCAGCATTTCTAAGGTGGGTGTAAGTAGAATGTCCTAAGACTCTTGCTCAAATGTCCTCTGGCCAGTCCAATTCTCCTGATGCATGATACTGGGCTCTCTCCACTTCCCCTGCTGCCATGACTAGAGCCGTAATGAATCCAAACTTTGAGGTTATCACTATGGAGTCTGGATACTTACTGGCTTTTTTGAGACAAGGTCTCATGTAGCCTAGGCTGGCCTTGACTTGCTATGTGGCTGGCTTTGAACTCCTGATCTTCCTCCCTCTACCCCCCAAGTGCCATGACCCCAATTCATTCATTCATTCATTCATTCATTCATTCATTCATTCATTCGGGTTTTTTTGAGACAGGGTTCCCCTAATTTATTATTTGGTTTTCAAATAATAAATAATGTAATAATGCTAGCTGCCCTGGAACCCTATCTGTAGACAATGCTTGCCTCAAACTCAGAGATTTGCCTGCCCCTGCCTCCTTTAAGTTGGGATTAAAGGCATTCACCCCCTGCCCAATGATCCCCGATTTATGCAGAATTGGGTTTCAAATCCAGAACTTCGTGTAGCTTGGGCAAGCACTCTATCAACCGGGTCACGACTCGAGAATCTAGAAGTCGTTGTGTAAGGACAGGTGTGCTAAGACTCAAGAGCAGCTTTCAGCCGTTGTTGCCCTCCTCCATGTGGATTCTGGGGGTCACACTCAGGTCACCAAGTCTGGCAGTAGGTACTCTTACAAGCCATCTCAACGGATTCTTAAGTGCTCTTCCATAGTTACTGCATATGTGTCAACTTTCTGGTAGCATCCCGCAGACAGGTTATGCTAACACAGCTTGAAGAAGTCCTGGTTGGCTTTCAGTCTGATCTCCTTAACTGTTTCCCAGGCATTTACTATCGTGTCCTGAACTTCTTGTTGGCACCAGGGATCACAGCCACTACCAAGGCCCTGGCTCTCGAAAGCTGAGGGTTTGAGGCAGTGGAGGGAGGGGACTGAGCATGTGAGGCAGTTGTTTCTGATGGGAGGACTGGCAGGCTGTGATGCTCAGAGGCCATGTTAGTCATCAGGCTGCAGACACTAGTGGTGTGGATGGGACATGAGGCAGAGCCCACAGGAGTAAGCAGGTTCAGGACCAGGTATGGACTCTGATCCCCAAGGTAGTGTGTGCATGGAAAGACGGGGAAAGAACATGCCCAAGATGAGATTCCTTCTCTCTTACAGTAGGCTTGAAGTATCCACCATACGCTCCTGAGAAACCATTAAGTGACCTTGGAACACAGGTTTGCAGGTCTCATCCCCAGGCTCAGAATGTACCAGTTAGCTTGACGTCCAAAGCAAGACAGGCTCTCTTGGGCCTTCCTGGTGTGGACAGGGTGGAGCTGTGTCACGCAACTCTTAGGGGATTGAGCAAGGAAGACAAGATAGGAAACAGGCAAGTATTTTCAGGAATGCTGATTGTCCATGACTGAACAAGGTCATCGAGGGGCCAGTGTGGGAAGGAAGGTCCCAGTGGACACTGATTGGGATGAGAAGGGGCGTGTCCTTGTTTGCTTCTCTGTTGCTGTGTGAAACACTAACCATGAAAGGGTTTATTTGGCTTACAGTTCATCAAGGGAAGCCAGGCAGGAACTAAAGCAGAGGCCATGGAAGGACACTGCTCACTGGAACAGAGACCATAGAAGGATACTGTTCACTAGAACTGAAGCAGAGGCCATGGAAGGACACCGCTCACTGGAGCTGAAGCAGAGTCCATGGAAGGACACTGCTCATTGGCTCATTCACTGCTTTTCTATACAGCCCAGGCCCACTTGCCTGGGGATGGCACTGCCCACAGTGGACTATGCCCTCCCATGAGCCAAGAGAATGCATCATAGATATACGTCCCTAGGCTTATGTGACGAAGGCAATCCCCCAGTTCAGCCTTCTCCCCAGGTATGTCATTGTATCAAGATGACAAGTACTAGTACAGGGTGAAAACCAGGACACTGGGAGTCAGCCTTAAAGAGAGGATATGGAGCAGGCTTAGAGGCTCATGGAGACAGGGTCCTTGCTACTTCCTGTTTGCTGCTGGCGACAGATGATGTTTAGTACACAGACGAACCACATCCAGCTGGAGTGGGCTGGTAGCAAGCATGGGAGGCAGGTTTCTGTGCTATCCATATTTGAAGAAATGGCTGCTGAAAAGGCAGGTCACACTGAAGGCCTAAGGGGCGGAGATGCACCAAAATCACACAGGTAGGGGGCTGGAGAGATAGCTCAGTGGTCAAGAGCCCCGACTGCTCTTCCAGAGGTCCTGAGTTCAATTCCCAGCAACTACATGGTGGTTCACAACCATCTGGATAGAGATCTGATGCCCTCTTCTGGTGTGTCTGAAGACAGCTACAGTGTACATACATACATATATATATATATATATATAATAGAATAAATCTTAAAAAAAATCACGCAGGTAAAGCACAAGTGGGAAAAGTAGGCGGACTGGGCTGAGCTGTGGGAATTAGAGCAGCAAGGCACGGGGGCAATGGGAACGCTCACACGCTCTGCAGAGGAACGTGAGTGCACATGCGCACGCACACAGCTGACACTTATACTCTAACTCACATCAACTCTGCATTCCTGAGTACTAAACCCTGATTCGGGGTTGAGTTTTCCAAGCCTCCAACCACATTTCCAAAAGCCGACTGACACAATATACCTCTTTGTGAGTGTGGTTGCTTGAAGTCTCCATACTTACTTTTAAAGTTACATTTATTTGTGATGCATTCCTTTAATCTCAGCACATGGGAGGCAGGCAGATCGCTGTGAATTTGAGGCCAGCCTGATCTACAAAGCCAGTTCCAGCACAGGCAGGGCCACACAGAGAAATGCTGCCTCAAAAACCAAATAAAGACATAAATATAATTACATTTACTTTATTTATTTGCATGTGTGGAAGTCAGAGGACAACTTTTGGGAGTTAGTTTTCTCCTTCTGTCACATGGGTTCCAGGGATCAGAGTGGCACGCTGAGCAGAGCCATTACCAGCTGAGCCATTTACCTTTCCCCACTGACTCATGAGCACGAGGCTCAGACAGCAGTGCGGCCATACTGCATGCTGCAGGAAGCTGATCAAATATACTTCCTCCACTAGTCATGCCTCAGACTTCCTGCTCTGAGGTATCCTAGCACAATGCCCGGAGAGACCTTTTAAACAGCAACTCTGCCAACAGACCCAAAAGCCACAGAACACTGGGCACTAGACAGACCATGGGAAGGACACGGAGAATATGAACTAAAACCAGAAGTGGGGTTGACTTCTCAGCCTTAGCTGGGAATGTGTCGACAGGCCACTAAGACTTTTTGACATGTGTGCAAGCATGGATTTGTGGGCTACACACCAATTTTAATGAGTAGGCAATTTACAATATGGACTCCATGCATAAATGGGGATCAGCTCTAGTAGATTTTGTGTTTTGTCTGCCTGCCTGTCTGTACGTCTGTACACCACATGCATGCTTAGTGCCAATGGAGGTTAAAAGAGGGTGCCAGGTCCTGGGGTTAATGTAATGGGTGGTTCTAAGCTGTTATATGGGTGCTGAGGACTAAACATGGGTCCTCTGAAAGAGCAGTAAATGCTCTTAACTGCTGAGCCACCTCTCCAGCTCCTTACTATAGTTTATACAAGGACTGAGGAGATGGCCTATTGTGTAAGAGTGAATATGAAGTATGAAGACATGAGTTCAAGTCCCCAGCACCCACTAAAAAGCTGGTTATGCATACCCATAACCGTAGTGCTGTGGGGGTCAGAGAAGAGAATTGCAAGGGCCTGCCACCACTCATTCCAGGCTGAGACCCCATCTTTAGGGAGTAATGTGGAGCATGACAGTGATGCCCTTTGGCCTCTGGAATGTATGCACATGTTCATCACCACACAGCGTCACACAAACAAAAGCCCACATACATATGCACGTGCGCGCGCGCGTGCGCGCGCACACGCGCACACACACACACACACACACACACACACACGTCTTCAGCCTGGACAGTACCAGGCACCCTCTCCTGCTGAAGTGAGGCTACCAGCAGCTCTCCCCAGGACAGCACACCCATGATGGTCCTAGTCACAGTGGCTGGTTCAACCCCAGCACCACTATCTATAACAACAGAAACCTTATTTGGGAAACCCCATGAAAGATCTAACAGAAGGGTAAAGAACATTCTACATTTAGACCAGGGTGTCAAACAAAGTGCTTAGGACAGGGCTGTTGAGAGTGAATGAAAAGGGTGAATCAGGACCCTCAAAGACATTTGTGCCTCCTAAGGAGCCCAGGACAAGAGTGCTCAGCTTCTGAGGTCAGGAGAGACTGGCTATGTTTGGGGTGTGATGGCCATACTCTGAGGCTTCCTCAGACAGCTATGCTATCGAGGGCCTGGAGTTTGCTGCCAGGATTCTCTCTACCCATGAGCCCTACAAACACCTAACTGCGTGGTCCTCCTCTCTGTGGCTTTGGGGTGGCTGGCACATCACCCACCCGCCTCAGTGACGCTACCTAATTGCTCCATTTCCCTAAGCAAATTAACAGTCTGAAGACAGACCCAGAGTCAGCTAACCTAGAGGACTGATAACCCCTTAGCCAGAAGCTTCTCCCCCAGATGCTTCCTCCTCGACGTCAGCAGTCAGCCTGGAGTCCTTCGGTTTAGTCATTCCCAAGCTGCTGGACACATGTGCTGAGTGCAGTTCTGGGCCAGGCAAACCAGCAGAGGCAGGAATGGACTTGTCCCAAGCTCTGAGGCAGCAGAGGGTAAGGCTTTTAGGCCCAGCCCTGCTGCTCGGCAGCCCTCATCCCACAGGAGCAAAGCCTGAGAGGTCTAGGCTGCAGGTTCAGAGCAAGACCCATAACACAGATGGGTAAAGGGAGAACTAAAAACAATCACATAAGCACAACACCAGTCCTAACAGATGTGAACATCTCATGTGACTCAAACTGCTAAAGGGACAGAGGCTTGCACAGATGTCACATGGCTCAGAACGGGACCATGGAATCTGTGCTACGGAAGTAAAAGGAGAGGGATTCACCTTCTCCTGTGGGAGGTTCCCACATTTCACCACTCCAGCTCATTCAGCAAACCTAGAGAAACTCAGCGGGAGAGCAGGAGGGGGATCTGTGGGGAAAAGGGGCCCAGCTGGGGGTGGTGGTGGTAAGAGAACGTGAGTAAACACGGTCCCAATACACTGTAAACAAATGAGCTGTTGAGAAACAACAACAAACTTAAAAAGTAGAAGATATTCTACTTTCCGTTCATTCAAAATGCTACCAACACCCATAAAAGGCGCACAGCACACTCGGAAGCTGGAGATATTCCAGACCCCAAAACCAGAAACTGCCTGCTGCCCCGATGGCCTGAGGACGCAGGCAGTCCTGGGCCACCGCTCTCCTCCCTGGCAGGATGCCTGGTCCTCCATACCCTGTGGGTGCTGCTTGCCAGTACACACAGCAGGTTTGAACCAGTCACTCGAGGACACTCAGTGGTAGGACTGGCTGCCTCCAAATCCTGGTGACAGGAAGACTTTTTTTTTTTTCCTTTTCTTTTTTTTCCGGAGCTGGGGACCGAACCCAGGGCCTTGCGCTCGCTAGGCAAGCACTCTACCACTGAGCTAAATCCCCAACCCGACAGGAAGACTTTTGATACCTAAGAGTTCTACCCTCTCTGGTCCCTGGGCTGTCTAGGACAGAGGAAGGCTTTTGGCCGGTATGTGTCTCTGTCTCCCAGTTCTCTGGGACACTCGGTTTTCCTGGACCTTCTCTCCTGCCCTTACTGAAGGCCCCGTCTGGCTCATACTTGTTTTAGGAACTGCTGGGTGGGCACTGATCTTTGGCTTCCGATCCAACCGCTTCATAAACAACAGGGCTGTGCACCTGAAGAGCCAAGCCCATGTGCCTGGGGAGTAGGTCTAGAAGAAGGTCTGCACAAGATGATCTGCCAAATCTCTGTCATCTCATGGCTTCACTGAGGCTTTGGTAATCCACATCTTGCACGTATGGACAAGACCTATAGGTTTTCTGCTCTTTACTAAATAAATATTCTCTTCACAGAGACCAGCCCAGAGCTCACTGCTGTTCAAGCAGAAGGGAACAGGCGCCAGGCGAAGGTGAGGCACTTACTCCCCTTCAGCAAGAGCAGGGCAGGATACAGTAGGCAATGTCTGCAAATGTCTAAGGGACGCTCCCTCCCTCTGCTCCCCAGGCAGGCAGGCAGGGCTCCAGGAGGCTCCTGCCTTCTCCCAACAAAGCCAGTCTGGCAGCTGGGTCACATACAGCCTTTTCTTTTCTGAGGCTGGTCACAGAATGAGCTGGGCTCACAACTGCTCAAACTCATCGCCCCATGATGACGACGCTGGGCTCTTCTTCCTCCTCCTCTGCTCCAGATGCCTCCTCAGAACTGCTGGTTTGCTGTTCCTGGCACTGACTGGGTTCTGTAAGCACACAACATTCAAGTCATAAGCAGATCGGTGTGACAGAGAGGTAAGGGGATTTTACATGAGGAAGAGAGTCTATACATTGAAGCTATGCCTATAATCTCAACCCTTTCAAAATGAAGGCAGGAAAGTTCAAGGTTACCTTCAGTAACATTGTGACTTTGAGGCTAGCTTGGGCGGCAAATCCTGCCTCAAAAAGAGAAGGAGAGGGGTTGGGGATTTAGCTCAGTGGTAGAGCGCTTGCCTAGCAAGTGCAAGGCCCTGGGTTCGGTCCCCAGCTCCCCCACACCCCCAAAAAAAGAGAAGGAGAGCTGAGGGATACTTGCTCCTTGGCACCAGCCGCCCAGAGCCAGAGGTGGCCTTTGTGCTTACCAGTAAGTGCCCAATGTCTCTGTTGGAAGGTCTGCCACAAAAGCGATCTGCACTGCTCTCAGAGGAGCACCCCCGTCTGACCAAAAAGCCCTGGCTGTACACATTAGAACCCACCACCCCAAAACCAGGTCTGATGAGTGTATGGTCCCTATCACCTATATCAATACTTACATGGGTACATGAAAGACACCCAGGCCTTTCACATCTCCCACTGAGTTGCTAACCTCCCCTGCCTGAGCCTCAGGTTCTCACTGCAGACGGCACAGGGTCTTTAAAGCTATGTACAAACAAAAGTCCATGAAGCAAGGGGCTGTGTCCACAACGTCAATGTCAGTCTCCTGACATTTTTCCCTCAAAAATGGCTTAGGACTCCTCTCCTGATACCTCCCCCCACCCCCACCCCCCAGCTAGGGACCAAACCCAGGGCCTTGCGCTTGCTAGGCAAGCACTCTACTACTGAGCTAAATCCCCAACCCCCTCTCCTGATACCTTATGGGTGGCTCTTAAGCTTCTAGCATTTTCTAACACTGCTGCTAGCACTATGGCACAGCTAAGCTGGCCCACAGAACAGCATAGAGAACGTGTCCCCAGCCCCTCCTGCCTGAGAGCAGGAGAGTGGGCGGGAGCTGGCTGGAAAGAGGCGGGGGAGGTCTCAGCTGACTCACCAGGGACTTTTCAGGACAGTGAAACTACTTTGTATATTCGACTGCTGGACTCACGATACTATGCATTGGACAAGACCCATGTGATGGGACTGGGAGAGTGTACTTCAGAGCTCCGGATGCTCTCGTAGAGAACTCAGGTTGGGTTCCCAGTCCCCACACAGTGGTTTACAACCATTGTTAACTCCAGTTCCAGGTTATCTGACCCAATCTTTGGACCCCTGTGGGCACCAGACATGCATGTAGTTCACATATAGAACACTCATACATAAAATTGAAAAATCTAAGAAAGAAAAGGGCCTCTGTGCTCTGGTGTAAGCCGCTGCTTCCCATAGTGATGCTCAACCAGTGTAACATAACCAAGTGAACAGCGTGCTGGATGTGGGACAGATAGTAAGGCGGAGAAAGCCAGAATGACCCACTGATGATACAGGAGCGCTGGACACGTCAACGGAAATTCATGATTAACCTCCTGTGGACAGATGGTTACCAACTAGTACCCACGGATGTATCTAGGCATTGCTCAGGACACACATCTCCATAAGCTGCACAGTGATCCTATCGACTGCCAGAGGATATCGTTATGATGGTGGGCCCACCAGGTTGCATCACCTAGCAATGTCACAGCCACCAATAGGCACACACTCTAGGACACTCGCACAACAGAACTGCCAGTCAAAGATGAGTGATTCCTTCTACTCTCCTCCCCGTGATCTTGCGCCAACAAAAGATAACAGTTATTTTAGACCCTCACCCCTGCTAGGTTGAGGGCAGGAAGCCCTCCAGAAGAGGCTGGAGTATCTTACAGTACAGAAGATAAGAAGTGCTGGTAACTTGTGGTAGGCAGGCACACAATGACGGGGCTTCAACACAGGGACAACAGACAATTCCAACAAGGTAAAGAAAGACTGGGTCACACACAGTCAGTCTCACAAACACTTAGGTAGACAGAGAGACTGCCTCCTAACTGGATGTTTGCAGAACTCTGCCTTCAGGCTGCAGGCACCTGACCAGACCTCAATTCTTTAGGTATGCGCCGCCCATGGGAGACTTTCTTCACAGTACATTACTTGGAGGAGGAGCAGAGAGTTTTTAGTGAGCAGATCTGATAACTACTGCCTCTGTGGTGTGGCCAACATGAGCACCAACAGCAGTGAGCTGGGACGAGGCAACACCGACAAGTGGTCACGTTAGTCACCACACCGTCCAGTCTGGACATGTCAGTGGTCTGACGACAGTGCGACATGCTCCAGCAGCTCCAGTCCACATGGGAGACATCAGTCAAACCTCAGTGGAGGATGCCTTGTGACACTGGCCCAGCTAAGTCTGAGCAGCTGTCCCAGCCAATGGCATCTACAGTCACACGGTGACTGAGCACACTGTCGGGCTCTGTCTGAATTCTGCAATAGGAAGAAGGGAAGCCAAGGGGAGGAGAGGACCCTGGGTACTAACTGTAATGAGGTCAGGCGTTAAACGGGAAAGTGGGTGCATGAGAACTGTACATCATCATCCCAATGCAGCTTGGTGGTAGACTGCCTGCCTAGCATGAACAGATCCCTGGGTTCAAGCCTAGCAAAACATTATAAAGCAAAGCCTACGTAAAGAAGGTGTGAGGGCCGGAGATGGCTCAGCAGCTAAGCACGTTTACTACTGTTCCACACGACCTTAATTCATTTCCTAGGACCCACAGAGATGACTCTCAACTCTAACTCCAACTCTAAGGAGAAGAATGCCCTCGCCTAGCCTCTGTGGGCACCTACACTCCTATGTCCATACTTACAAACAGTAACCCCCCCACACACATAAAAATAAAACCTAAGAAAAAAAAGAGAGCACCCCCACCTCAAGCAAACCCCAAAACCATATATGTGCATAAAACCCTGAGCCCGGAAGCACACAGCTGTAATCCTACCACTTGGGAGGTGGAGGGAAGAGGATCACAAGTTCAAAGCCATCCTTATCTACACAGTAAATTTGAAATCGGCCTTAAACTTAAAATAAATAAATAAATTAATTAATTAAAAAAAAATCTGGCCAGGTGGCAGCGCTATATGCCTTTAATCCCAGCTCTTGAGAAGCAGAACAGGTTCAAGGCCATTCTGGTCCAGGACAGACAGGATTATACAGAGAAACCCTGTCTGAAAAAACAAACAAGACAAACAACAAATCCCAGTGCTAGGAGCCAGGGGCAGGCAGACCACTGTGAGTTCAAGGCCGGTCAGGGCTACGAACAAAGACCCAATCTCAGTCAGGGTTCTACTGCTGTGGAGAGACCATGACCAAGTCAACTCTTACAAAGGAAAGCATCTAAATGGAGGCTTGCTTAGTTTCTGGGGCGCAGTCCACGATCACCATGGCAGGGAGCAGGCTGGCACGCAGACAGGGGGTGCTGACAGCAGCTGAGCATCTGCGTCCTGAGCTTCAGGCAGAGAGACAGACGGCCTGGGCCTAGCTCCAGCTTCTCAGCGCACGCCCAACAACAAATCCTCCTCTTCTGAGATGGACACACTGACTACCCAGAAAGGTCATACCTAACTAACTGATGGCCAAGCATTCAAACACATGAGCCTCTGTGAGCCATTCTCATTCAAATCAGCACAGACGACCGGTCTAAAACAAAATACTCCCCCAAAACATTAGGAAGGAATGGTAATCTTTTTGGAGGAGGGTGTTTTGGCATTGGGGATTTGAGACAAGATCTTCTAACAGTCTATACTCTCCTCAAACTCCGGGCAAGTCCCCAGTGCTGGAATCACAGTACCAAACTTGCTCTGATATTTACTTTTTAATTATTTCCTTCCACAACTTTTTAAATATTGATTTCTCTACTGTGCATGTGTGTGTGCCAAAGCACACGTGGAAACCAGGAGTCAGTTCTCTCCTACTCTGTGGGTCCTGGGTACTGAACTTGGTCCTCAGGCTTGGTGGCAAGTCATTTACCCACCGAGTCATCTGTCTCACCAGCCCCACCTTTCAATACTCTCTACTATTTAGTTCACACAGTTTAGTTCACACTTTAAATCCAGGACTCAAAGATTTATTATATTATAATATTTATTTATTTTTGTGTTTGTGTAGGCATGTATGTTATGATACATGTGTAGGGGTCAGAGAGCAAACTGAGGGGGTCCTTTCCTTCTTCCGTGGGGGCCTGAGGATTGAACTTCGGTCCACAGGCTTGTGGGTGAGCACCCTTACCTGCTGAGCCAGTGGGGCCCATTGGGAAACTTTACTCAACCTACAGACATACCAGTTGAGTGCAACTGAAGATGACAGGGTTTTTGTTTTTGCCCAGCTTGAATGGACAAGCAACAAACAAAACAAAATACCCTCTGCCCCAAAGCAGAGCAAAACAAAAGCCCCCTAGTACTGTGGAACTGCTGCAAGGTCACGGGAAACAGCCTGTGGTACAAGCTCGGCAGTGAATTCAACAGTTCTGTGCCAACGAAAACAGGGCACATGCGTGAGAAACTGAAAGCAAAACCCAGCAATCGTTAGCTGTTGTTCTTAGTAAGGGTTACAGGTGACTACCATTCTGCACACCTCTTCAACGTCTTCTAAGATTCGCAAACTGGGAAGACAATGGCTTTGTGATCAGAGGACAAAGAACATGACTTTCCAGTTCACTACACTTAAGCCTGTGGCTCTGAACGTTGGCCTAAAGCACACACTAGGAGCCACCCAGACAGACTGCCTCTAGGGAACATATCTAACTCAAAGGGAATCCTATGTCCTATTGATTAGGGGACATCTGGCAGTGCCAGGAGACACCTTTAACGCAATAGTCAGAGGAGATGGCTGCTTCTGATGTACTAGGCAGCAGCGGCTGAGCCCTCCTGACAAAGAGAACCCGAGCCCAAGGCATAGCCAGCACTGAGTCTGCAGAGCTCTAGTTGTGTCCAGTGACAGAGAGCCTTTAAATCACCCCAGAGTCCCTTGGGAGGCAGCTGTGTTAGCGAAGTGAAACTGTGGTTCAGACACATCACTGGGATGCTCATTGCCAACCAGGTGCTGTCATTCAAACACGTGTTCCACACTGCAGGGTGCTGAGTTACTACAGAGCACAGCTGCCCTTCCTGCCCTGCTCCCAACCCCTTTTTAAGAAGAATCAGAGAGCTTCAGAGGGGTGACTGCCAACCCAGCAGGAGTTCTGTGGTGTGCTGAGGCCACCTTGTGATACACTCGGGCAGCACTACATTAACTTCTATTCACTTCAACCAGGCAACTAGAAAATCTTACTCTCTCACAAAATAAAAATAAGGACATAATCAGAAAGGTGGGAAGACAGGCAAGTAAGCCACTGCGGAAGATCTGTGGACTCATTTCCACTCTGTTCACCAATAAAGAGTGCACACAACGAGGCATTTCTTGATATGCACAGGTGGTCCATGCTTGGTGCCAATGACGCCATTTATTCAATGCAGTTCAGAGGATAACCTTAAACTTCTCACCCTCTTGCTTCCTGAGTGCTGAGACCAGAGATACCCATGACCAGGGACCAGTTTTTATGCAGTGCTGGGGATGGAAGCCAGGCTCCTTGTACGTTAGGTAAGCACTCTACAACTGAGCTACATCCCCAGGCCAAACATTTGAAGCAAGGGTTTTTTCCCCCAAGACAGGGTTTCTCTATGTAGCCCCGGCTATCCTGGAACTTGCTCTGTAGAGCAGGCTGGCCTGAACTTAGACCTGCCTGCCTCTGCCTCCCCAGTGCTGGGATTAATGGGGTGCTCAGACAGCTGGAACACAAGTGGGGTTCCCCTCTTCGGCTTCTATTTTAACAGGGTCTCACAGTAGTCCATGCTGGCCTTGAGGCATACCTAGCCTCCAACCTGTTTCAAGCAGCCCTGATGCAGTGCAGAGGCCGAAGGAGTATAAAAGGTGGAAGGCACGAACCAACTCCTGAACGCTGTGCCCTGACTTTCATGTGTGAGTGAAAACACCCATACCAGAATGAACAGACAACGAAGGAGTCCTGTGCTGCATGTTCAACGCCCACTGGGGTCAGAGCAACAACAATGAACCTCTTATGTTCCTGCCACTGCACAGCTCTGCCAGAAGGACAGACGTTAGTATGCATGCTCCGTGACATAGGTGCAGCTGTAACCCTGAGGTGTGCCTCATCCTCGTCACTGCACTCAAAAGAACTAACCTAGATTGGTCACCAGGTGGCACTCGAGTCATACCTGGAGAGCGCGACAAATACTCTGGGTGACTTGGAGGCAGAACCACAACACACAGGAAGGCCAGAACCTGTTCACTGAACACAGCCAAGTTAATGACCCACTAGAAATAGAAACAAGACCATAGCCTCGAGAGATGTCATTCAGAAAACCTAGTGTGCAGGATACACTGAAAAATAACCCGGCTTCTGAAGACCCAGAAAGCTCAACTGAACAAGGCAAGGCCTGGGGAGAGGAGGGCCCAAGGCTGACACACCAGGGGCCAAGGCCGAGACACACAAGGCAAGGGAACTAAGCAGCTGTGATTGGTGGTTTTTTCATGACATACGTCAGGGTCACCTGTGAAGACGCCTCCATCAGACTTGCCTGTGGGATCTGGAAGGGCAGACCTTACTTGGGTGGCAGTCTTTCTACACAGTCCTGGGTGTAAGAAAGCAAGCCAAGCGAGCATGGAAAGCAAGTCAGCAAGAAGCCGCCTCTGGGACCTCCACATTGGTTCCCTGCTTGAGCTCCAACTCTGGGCCCTTCATGCTAGTGTACAACTGTGGGCTGAAAAACCCAAGTTGTTTGGGCATGCTGTTTTATCACCGTTACAGAAAGCAAAGGGAGACAGCATCTATCTGGCTTAAAAATTTTAAGACTGTAAGAGTAGCCAAGTCTTGAAATGAAAGTAGTCAGGCATGGTGAGGCTGCTATAATCTGAGCACACAGACGGATCTCTGTGAGCGCCAAGCCAGCCTGCGGTAGAATGATTCCAGGAAAGCCAGGGAGGGCTACACAGACAGACCCCGTCTCAAAAGTAACATAACAGAAACAAAAAATATTTTTAAAATGGATGGGAAGGTAGAAACTGCAGCAAAGAAATGGGAAGCAGATATTAGAATCTAATGGGAGCTTTGAAGTTCCCTGTAAATCATGTCACTGAGACAAAATTCACAAGGGAGGAGCCGCCACAAATGGAAACATCATGGGGGAAGAGATAGTCTGTGGTTAGACAATTAGGAACTGCAAATGAACAGAAACAATTTTTTTCCACCCAATTTGCCAAAATATATGCAAGAGTGAAGAAACGTCTCCGGAGAGACACTCCTACGTCCTGTCTAAGGTGGAGAGACACTGAGTGGGCTGTGAGAGCGGCCTGTGTTCGGGAGTCCATAGAGCAGCAGCATGAAGTCTACGAAGGGCACGGAGCTAGAAATACACAAGCGTGCAGGTCTGTAATCACACACTTGGAAGGTAGGGGTAGGAGGGTCAGGAGTGCAAGGCCAGCCTGGGCTACCTGAGACTACATCAAGCAAAACAAAACAACAAATAATAAAACACAAATAAAATCACAATAGATAGGGCTGGTAAGATGGCTCAGTGGGTGAAGGCTCTTGCTGTCACGCCTGACCTGACTTTGATCCTTAAAACTCACACAGAGTAGAAGGCAAGGCCCAACACCTGCTCTTAGAAGGTGGAGTGGAAAGTTCAGAATCAACTTTCGCCACATAGTGAGACCAAGCCAGGCTGGCTGCATGGACCCTGTCACAAAAACTAAGACCCAAGAGGATTAGGAGCGGGATCCGCCAGTCAAAGCACTTGCCTGGCTAGCATAAGGACCTGAGCGTGGATCCCCAGCACGAATGGGAAAAGCAAGCATGGCAGTAATCCCAGCTCCAGGGAGACAGAGAAAGGAGGCTCCCTGGGGCTCGCTAGCAGCCAACCCAGCCAAATCAGTGATCAAATCCAGGTTTACAGTGAAGTCCAGCAATTTAAAGTGGAGCCTGACATCGGCCTTTGGCTTCCATGGGCATGTGCACACATGTACAAGCACATGTGTGTGTGTATATGTAGTATATATAACAAAACAAAAGGCTTCTGCTCCAAATGATGGGAGAGACCTTCAATCCTTCCTCTTGGGAAACAAAAGAGGCAGAGAACAACTGGAGGGCAGTGGAGGTAGCTGAGGGAAGGCAGTGCGAGGACAGGGTAGAGGGACTACATGGGAACCTGAATGCAGTAAGCCGCCCATTAGCCACTCTGGGCGGGCAGCTTTCCTCTCTGCTCAAGCCTTGCCAGTTGGCTGGCTTTTCTTTTTGGTTCTTTTGAGACAGGGTTTCTCTGTGTAGCCCTGGCTGTCCTGAAACTCACTGTGTAGACCAGGCTGGCCTCAAACTTGATGCCAGCCTCTGCTCACAGTGCTGGGATTAACGGTGTGTGCCACCATGCCTGGCTCCACCATGTGGCTTTCTGACACCTGCAGTTAGTAATGTCAACTCTTCGCTGCTATGGTTGCTGCCACTGCCACCTCAGTGAGGTGACTGGCACTGAGAGAAACGTGGACACGACTCACCTTCCTTCTGTTTCTTCTGCTCAAGTTTCATCTTCTTTGCCAGTAACTTCTTCTCTTTTAACTTCTGCCTACGCATGGAAGACAGAGACAGTGGTTATCTTAGTGGCTGTTTTGAAAAAACGAACATCGGGGTTGGGGATTTAGCTCAGTGGTAGAGCGCTTACCTAGGAAGCGCAAGGCCCTGGGTTCGGTCCCCAGCTCTGAAAAAAAGAACCAAAAAAAAAAAAAAAAAAAAAAAAGAAAGAAAAGAAAAAAGAAAAAACGAACATCTATTTATGCTGTCTTTATAACAGCACATGTGACAGAAACAGGAGCTGAAGAGATGGCTCAATGGTTAGAGGACCCAGGTTCAGCCCCCGCATCTGTCAGACAACTCCTGCCTGCCTGCAGTCCAGCTCCTCTTCCAGCCCCGATGAGCATCCACATGCAGATGTGCAAAGCCGCACAGACATATAAATGACACAGCCTTCCCAGGTCAGCCTGTGAGACACAGTGAAACCCTGTCTCAAAGAATAGACAAGTGAGACAAGCGGAGCGGATGTGTGTGTGTATATACGTGTGCGTGCACGTATGCACACACACATACCTTTAATCACAGCACTCAGGAGGTAGAGGCAGGTGGATCTCTGAGTTTAAACCTGGTCCTCACAGTAAGCTCCAGGACATCCAGGGCTACAAAGGGAAACTCCATCTCAAAAAAAACACACACTCAAAAACAGGGGTTGGGGATTTAGCTCAGTGGTAGAGTGCTTGCCTAGGAAGCGCAAGGCCCTGGGTTCGGTCCCCAGCTCCGAAAAAAAAGAACCAAAAACAAAAAAAAAACAAAAAAAAAAAACAAAATGAAACAAAAAGAAACACTAAAAATTAAAGGAGTCTTCCTGACCTCCACACATGTGCCAGCCCCACTCCCCCCCCAACACCACACACATTAACCCCCCCACACAAATGTCTAAGTAGACTGCTCAGTGGCTTATGTCTCCTGCTGCCCTTCCAGAGGTCCCGCACCTGTGCTGTTGGGCACTTACAACCACCTGTAACCATAGCCCCAGAGGATCTGCTGCTCTCTTCTGGCCTCCCCGGACACTGCACTCACGAGCACATACCCACACCCAGACACACAGAACTAAAAAATAAAGTGAATCTTTAAAAAAAAGTTGTTTTCCTAAGCTCTCCTAGAATGTGGTTTTATGTTTAATTCTAGCAATCTAATAAAGATTTTTTAAAAAGAAAGAAAGAAAAAAAAAGAAAGAAAGAAAGGAAGGAAGGAAAAACTCTCAGAATAGATAACACAAAGTTCAGTTATATAACCTGCAGGGTCTATGGGTAGGCAGGCCCCAAGAGAAGCAAGGCTGAGAGGAGTGATCTCTTGCAATACCTCAGAAGCCACACATCCCTTATTGTCCCTTAGCCTGTTACAGATCTCTCAAAGACACAAGCTGGAACTTGGTGACTATGTGGGTTTCTGTGTCACCCTCACTTCTGCACTTAGCTTCTGTCTGTCCTTTGAGTCAGTCTTTCTGTGTAGCTTGGGTTGGTCTCATGCACTTCATTCCTCCTGCCTCGGTTTCCTTTCTACATCTGAACATTGAATTTATGAAACTTTTTAAAGATTTATGTATGTGAGTACACTGTAGCTGTCTTCAGACACACCAGAAAAGGACATCAGATCTCATTACAGATGGTTGTGAGCCACCATGTGGTTGCTGGGAACTGAACTCAGGACTCTGGAAGAGCAGTCAGTGCTCCTAACCACTGAGACATCTCTCCGATCCCCATGAAACGCTTTTAATGAAACTTCTCATGTGACTTGTATGTGTGTGTGTGTGTGTGTGTGCATGTGCATGTGAGTGTGCATGCACTTGTATACACACGGAAGCAAAAAAAGGGCACTCGATCCCTTGGAGCTGTAGTTGCTGGCACTTGCAGGATGCTTGATGTGCTGAGTCAACTCTGGGATCTGAACTCTGGTCTTCAGGATTAAGGAGCAAACACCATCGGCTGCTAAGCTATCTTTCTAGCTAGTAGTCTTTCTTCCTTCTTTTCTTTCTTTCTCTTTCTTTCTCTCCTTCCTTCCTTCCTTCCTTCCTTCCTTCCTTCCTTCCTTCCTCCCTTCCTTCCTTCCTTTTCTGGTTTTTCAAGATAGGGCTTCTCTGTGTAGCCCTGGCTCTCCTGGAACTCACTCTGTAGACCAGGCTAGCCTACATTCAGAGATTCCCCCTGCATGTGCCACCATGCCCAGCTTGAGGACCATATAGGTTCCAGGGACTGAACTCCTGGCTCAAACAATCCTCCTGCCTCGACCTACCTAGTGGCTGGGACCGTACGCCCTTAGCCTAATGCCAGTTGCTAGGGAACTTCTGCCTTATCCACCATCTGCTTTCCCATTTCCAGCCTGCAGGCTTCCAGGATCCCAGGACAGAGCTCTTACCGCTTCTTCCGGCGCTTTGCAGTCTGCTCCTCTGCAGCGATCTTATTCTTTTCCAGTCTCTTCTGAAACTCTGCATCCAGTTTTTGCTGAAAAAACAAACCACTGCCCCATCACTCAGACATACTTTGGGCTGGACAGGTTCTACGTTTAAGAGTTCAAACTCCAAGGCATACCACTAGGGGTGCCATGTATCACACAGGTCCCCAGAGCCCCTTTAACCTTACAAGATTGTCCCAGGCGGGACAGGTAATCAATGCTCGGCTCTAGATGGCAAAACAGAGACAACACTTAAGAACGATGAGGCCTGCAAGAGAAACTAGGGTGGGAGCTGGTGTGGGTGCATTCAATAAATGGAGGGAGGGGAGAAAGCAAGACAGAGAGGAAAGCAGGGAGAGGAAGGGGACTAGAGGACCGCAGTCTAGGAGTTAAGTCCTAGGTTAAAGAAGCAGAACGATAAGGATGGGGAGGAGGCTCAGTGGGCAAAGAACTTCAATGTGCACTGTCCTCCAGGCCAAACAGCCGCCATCCTTGATTCATCTGTGCCTGTTCACTGTTGACACTCACCACAGAAATAGGGGACAGGAGGATCATAGGACCCTCATCTGAGTATCCAGCCATCCTTCCCAACCAGTTTATGTAGTTCTGCCATAGGCTTGAGGTCCTCGGGAGGGGCTACAGGATATAGGCTGGGAAGACTGTGGAAAAGAGGCCTTCTCTCTGTGCTAAGGGGAAACCATCTTTCACATTGGGCAAGGACTTTGCAGTGCAGTGCCTCTGGGTCCCCCATGCTCTCATCAGTAGTTCCTCACCATGATCTGTAAATAAGCACTAGGAACTCACTGGTTCTCAGGGAGAATTTAGTTTGTTATAGGGACCTTGGGGGGGGGGGGGGGCTAGATAGTGCCTAGTCCCCTCTAACGCAAACATTCTTGAAACACCATGAAATGTAAGGACATGAGTTTGGGCCCACAGAACCCAGGAAAGAGATGGTCTATAACCGTGGTGCTCATGAGGCTAGACAGGAGGTAGATGGAATAGCCTGAAGCTCCAGCTTCAGCCTGAAGGCAGCTCAGTGAGGCCCACATCCACAAACGCCAGAGTAAAGCAGACCCAGGATGCTCACTGACCCTCTGCTCTCTCTGTGACTCTGCAGCGTTGAGGACTAAATCCAAGCCTCACACACACGCCAGCTTTACCACCAAGCCACACCCACAACGCCTGCTTAACAGCTTTGTGTGTGTTTATGTGTGTCTGCACATCTGCATGAGAACTGTGTTTAGGATGGCATATATGTGAGAGCACACGTGCGCACATGATTTGAAAGTCAGAGGTCAACTTCAGGCGCCACTCCTAGGGAGCTGTGTGACTTGTTTTTGGGACCTGAGGATCACGGGCTAGGCTAGTGGTAAGTAATGCTCAAGAATCTGCCTGAATCCATCCCCTCGGTGATGGGATTATAAGCAGACACCAGCACACCTGGCTGCTTTCTCCAACCACCTGGGTTGTGTAGACTGAGGTCAGGTCCTTGTCTTGCAGGACAAGCACTTTCCTGAGCCGTCTCTCAGCCATCCTCTTGTTGCAGTTTTAAGACAAGATTTACTATGTTGCCCAGGCTGACCTTCTACCCTGAGCCTTTAGAGAACCTGGGAATACAAGTCCATGCCAATCTGCCCAAAGGTGCATTTTTTTTTTTTTACTGCTGTTTACTGTTTGTTTTTTGAGTCATAGTCTCTAGTTTGTAGCCCTGTTTGGCCTGGAACTCACAGAGATCCTCCTGCTTCTGCCACTTGAATGCTGGGATTAAAGGCGTGTATCACCACAACTGGCACTTTGCTTGTTTTTTCTTTGAGACAGGGTTTCTCTGTGTAGCCCTGGCTGTCCTAGAATTCACTCTGTAGACCAGGCTAGCCTCAGACTCAGAGATCCACCTGCCTCTGCCTCCAGAGTCCTGGGGTTAAGGATGTGTGCCATCTCTGCCTGCTGCACCTGGTACTCTTAATGGTTCTTAGAGTACAATTTCTAAAGCAATTCTTAAACTCTTAAAATAACACATTACTTGTCACCTGACATGAAGAAATGTAAGCCCCAAGAAAACTCAAACCCTCTCAGTGTCTGCACTCAGCCCAACAGAGAAAAGAGAGGAGGAAATCCCCAACCATGTGGAAGCCCGCATTGCCGTCCCGTTACTAGGCAAATGGCCTAGAGAGAGGAGGACTGTGCAGTGTCCTTCCATACACATGCAAAGTCCTACAGGTCACTGTTCTAGTGCGAGCAGCCCGCAGTGCCAAGCCTGACCAGAGTCACTAGGCTCCATGGCTCACTTGCCTTCTCAGCCATGGCATCCATGTAGTCCTGCCGCTGGTACTCTCTCCGACGTAGGTGCCTGTACACGTGGAACTCTCCACTGCCAGCCCCAGCACTGGAACCTACAGCCAGGAGAATCCAGAGTTCTAGATGAGGAGGCCTAGGGATCGAACACACTAGCAGAGCACTTGTCCCGAGTTTAGTCTCTAGGACCACAAAGGAGGAATGCAGTCACCAACACAAGCTACACGTAAGCCAAAGAGATGCTAAGAACTCTAGTGGAAGGTACTACATGCCCTGGGTCTTTCCCTTGCACTGTAGCAAGGATAGTGCGGGGCCCATCGTAGGTGTTGTTACACGAGTTGTCGGAACACTGACTATGAAGTCACTGAAAGTCCCACCCTAAGCTGCAGTGGTGGTACAAGTCTACTAACCTAGCCCTGAGAGGCTGAGGCAGGAGGACTGAGAGTTCAGGGCCAACGTGAGCTACACAGCAAACCCTTGGCTCAAAAGAGAAGCAAACGTCTGCTCTATGTGACGTGATCATGAGAGGATCGGACTTCAGTTCAGCATCCCGCCATCCAGGGAGGACTTTCAGCATCCCGCCATGATTTCACAAGTGACCTGCTGGGTTCCTAACGGCTGATGAACTTCTGATACCGAAGGTGAAAAGAAGTGGGTAGGAACAATTTTTCTTTCTTTTTTTTTTAAAGATTTATTCATTTATTATATATGAGGATACTGTCGCTGTCTTCAGACACACCAAAAGAGGGCATCGGATCTCTTTACAGATGGTTGTGAGCCACCATGTGGTTGCTGGGAATTGAACTCAGGACCTCTGGAAGAGCAGTCAGTGCTCTTAACCACTGAGTCATCTCTCCAGCCCAGAACAGTTTTTCTTAAACAAATGGTTTTGACTATAGAGAGGTTCAGAGTTGGTATTAGAATGTTTCATGTGGAATGAGGGAATGTCAAGTGGATGTTTGTTTATTTATTTATGTTTCTGTGCAGCCCTGGCTGCCCTGAAACTTGTTCTGTGGACTTGAACTCACTAAGATCCGTCTGCCTCGGCCTTCTGAGTACTGGTATTAAAATTAAAGCATGTGCCATCACCACCCAGAGGTGGCTCTTTTTAAAAAGTGATTTTTATGTGTGTCTGCCTATGGGTTTGTGCACGAGTGCAGGCGTCCATGGACTCAGATACCCACTGAGGCCAGAAGAGGGTTTGGATGCGCCAGAGCTCGAGTTACAGGCAGCTGTAACTGCCTATGAGCTGGCCAATATGGATGTTGGGAATTAGACTAGGGTTCGCTCCAAGTAAACACACTTAACTGTTAACTCATCTTTCCAGTCCTACCTTTTACTGAAATAGGGACTCACTATGTAGTCCTAGCTGGCCTGGAACTCTCTATATAGATCAAGAAGGCCTCAAACCAACAGAGCTCTACCTACCCTAGCTTCTGAGAGACTGTATTCCAGTGCACACACTATGCCTGACCTTTTCAAAAGCTGACATTATGCATTTGTTTATGTGTAGAGCAGGAACGAGCACCACAACACGAATACGGGGGTCATGAACAACACAGGACTTAGTCCTGACCCAGGGGATCCTACTCTGGCCATCGGGTTTGTGGCAAGCACTTTTCCCTGCTGAGCCAGCGTATCAGCCCAGCTCTCTGTCTCTGAACTATTTGCATCTACTTAGTACAGGTTAACCTAAATCTGCTACGTAACAAATGTGTTTTCACTTAGAAAAACTTACACCTGGAGGCTGACGGATGGCTCTGTGGGTAAAGGCACTTGCTGCCAGGCCTGACAAACTTAATTCCATACTGGAACCCATATGATGGAAAGAGAGAACTGACTCCTCTGACCTCCACACAGGCACCACAGTGTGCACACATGCATGTGCACAAGAACACACAAATAGATCTTTAAAAAGCATAATTTGTCATTTCAAAGAATGAGAAAATCAGGTACAATGGTTCTGCTGGCTAGTTTTATGTCAACTTGACACAAGCTAAAGTCAAAGGTGGGAACCTTGATTGAGAAAATGCCTCCAGAAGATTCTACCTATAGAGCATTTTCTTAATTAGTGATTGTGGGGGAGAGTCCAGACCATTGTGGGTAGTGCCATGGCTGGGCTGGTGGTCCTGGGTTCTATAAGAAAGCAGGCCGACCACGCCAGTAAGAACACCCACCATGGCCTCTGCATCAGCTCCTGCTTCCAGGTTCCTGTCTTGACTTCCTCCACTGATGGACTATGATATGGAAGTATAAGCCCTTTCCTCCCCAAGTTGCTTTTGGACATGGTGTTTCATCACAGCGGTAACCCTAACTAGGACAGTGGTGAAAGCGTCTGGTGCCAGCACTTAGGAGGCAGAGGCATGAGGAGTATGAGTTCAAGAACAGCCTGGTCCACACAGTCAGACCCTACCTCAAAAAAAAAAAAAAAAAAAAAAAAAAACAAACACCTTTAGCATAGAGGGGGCCTGGTAGATCTTCCCTGACTGGTCTGTTTGTCTGATCATGTAGCCCTTTACCAGCTTTTTAGCCTCAGAATAGAAATGGTTTAACCATGAGAAACCAAACCAAACCAAAAGAATTAGTGGGAAACCATTATCTAGTGACAAATCATAAAACACAGCACTCCCTCACTGTAAAGACAATATTTTTCCTATCAAAGATCTAGTTGGCAAGCAAAGACAATAGTGTTTTATATTTCCCTTTAAAAATTATACTCCCTCCACACACACCCATAAGAGACATTACCCATGACATCTCGGACAAATTCTGGAGGAGGTCGAGGAGCCCATTCATTCATTTTCTCTGGAATTGGAACTGCTTTGTCCTGGAACAATTAATTAAACAGGAAAGCATCTATAAACATTTGCTGAGGAAGCTACATCTCTTTTTTTTTTTTTTTTTTGGAGATGGGTACTGAACCCAGGGCCTTGCGCTTGCTAGGCAAGCGTTCTACCACTGAGCTAAATCCCCAACCCGGAAGCTACATCTCTTATGACTAACTCAAATGAGCATGCTTCTCAAATCTGGAGCTGACTGAATGTTCTGCTGCCCTGGCCTTACTTCATCCTGTATACCATGGATTTTTTTTTCTTTTTTTTTCGGAGCTGGGGACCGAACCCAGGGCCTTGCGCTTGCTAGGCAAGTGCTCTACCGCTGAGCTAAATCCCCAACCCCTTACCATGGGGTCTTACGTGGGCCAGAGTTCTCCTGTGCTACACAAGTCTGGAATCTACGTCACTGAGAGGAAAGCCAACCTCTTATAGTCAAAGATATGAGCTGTTTTTATGAGGCCCAGTTGAGAGGTAAAGAGTGATGTGGTCCAAATTTGGCGTCCAATGCCTTTTTAATAAGGGGTGCTATTTGAAGAAGTTGAACACTTTTGTTAAGCCATCGATTCTGTTTTTTGTTGGTTTCTGAGCTAGGCCTCATTGTCTAGATGATCTGAAACTCACTAGGTAGAACACGCTTGCCTCAAATTCGTAGCAAACTTCTGGTGTCAGCCACCAGAGTGCTGGGACCGCAGGTGTGCGCCACCATGCCCAGCTCCTAACGCTTTGGTTCATATTAAAGTATAAAGGACTGTGACTGAATAGTAGCGCAGAGCTGTTATCCCAACTAGTTGGGAAGATAAGGCAGGAGAACCCCAGATGTGATGAGTTCTGCCTATACTACAGAGCCGATTCAGTAAGAAGCATAGAAGGCACAATACCATAAACAGAAAATTAAGAAAAAGGAGGGTGTGGAGGACTGGACAGCACCTCCATGCAGCTGCGCTGTAGGACAAAAGCTCCCTCTGCAGGACAGATTTCTTCACCCCAGGTCTGCTTTAGGGGTACTGAGTACAGCGTTCCCCAGTCTGGCGGCGGGGTGAAGGGGATGGGCCTCGGCCGGGCCGCAGAGCCCACTCCCACTTACCGGGTTCTTCATGAGCCGCTCTAGCTTGAGCTTCTGCTCCTCGGCTGCATTCTTGGGGATGACGAGGGTCTGCGGCTCTTTCTTGGGCCTGGGCGGTCTAACAGAAGTGGCAGCGGGACTCGCCATATCAGCTTTCCTCTCTCTTCCCGAACGCTTTCCGACGGCCACGCGTCATGATGACGACAAAAGAGCGCGCCAGAAGGGGGAGGGAGGTGTGCTCCCGCGGCGCTTGCGCACTCTCTCTCCGGAAGTAAGAGGCGGTACCGCTAGCCTAAACAGCTTGCTGAATATTCATGAGCGCGAGGTCAGGGTAGTTTATTTTGATCACAGCACCTTAATTTCATTTCCTGTTTCAAAACAAATCAGGGCTGCCAGATTCTCACATCCGGAGGGGAAGAGACGGTCTTTCTTGATGAGTGGGCTGGCCCCATGCGACCTCTCAGGTCCCCAAGGACTCCGTGCAATTTGCTGAAAGCTCTCTACCCTCCAGTTTCGCTTCCCTCTTGGGCTTTGTCTTATCTTGTCTCTTTTCTTTTTTCTTTTCTCTTCTTTTTCAACCCCCTTCTTCCCACCCTTCCATTCTTCCTTCCTTCCTTCCTTTCCTTTCCTTTGTTTTTTTTTTTTTTTTTTTTTTTTTTTTTTACAAGAGTTTCGCAGTTTGGTGGTGGAGTGTTGACCGTGTGTGAGGAACTGGAGTAGCTCCCTATAATAAAAGATGCTAAGAGCGGCAGTGGTGGTGCAGGCCTGTAATCTCAGCTTTTAGGGAAGTAGAGGCAGGTGGCTCTCTGAGTTTGAGGCCAGCCTGGTCTACAGAGCAAGTTCCGGGACAGCCAGGGCTACACAGGGAAAGCCTGTCTCAAAAAAAAAAAAAAAAAAAAAGAAGATAAAGAAGATAACATTAATAGAATGAAAGGGGCCTCAAAGCTGACCTGAACCTGGAGATGAGAGGGACAACGTTAGACAGAAATAGTACAATATATGGAGCTCTGAACATGATAGGGCCTTAAAGGCAGCAAGAGGCTTCCCTCTAGAACCTGGAGAGGCGCTTCAGTAAAACTGGGAGAGAGAGTCAAAAGACATAGTGACCGAATTTCCAGAACAAGGAAGGGTCTTTTTTGGTAATTTTTCAGAGGCAGCACAAAGTTTCTTACCATGGGGTTCAGTTCAGCACAGTGAACATGACGAAAAACACAGAAGAGCAAGATGCCATAGATTGAGAGCTGCCAAATCACACTACTGTTGATTCCGAACTCTGCCCCAGAGAGAGTTGCTGGGAGGCACTCCTGACTCAGGCTATGGGAGATGGCCTAAAGGCACAAGCCTGTGTTCTAATATTTACCAATACCAAAAGAAACGACAATAAAAAAGAAGAAGAAAGAATATTCAACTGAGTACAGTAGCACAGGCCAGTAATCTTAGTGCTTGGGAGGCAGAGGGACAGAGATGTCAAAGGAAGCTGGGGCTATTCGAAAGTCCCTGTCTGAAAAAAATTAAGGGCACCAGCAGTTGTGACGCCAGGTACCTTTAATCCCAGCACTCAGGTGGCAGAAGCCAGCAGATCTCTATGAGTTCAAGGCCAGTCGGGTCTGCATATCAAATTTCAGGAAGCCAAGACTACATAGTGATGTTCTGTCTCAAAACATGCCAGGGTAAAAGCAACTGAGGGCTTGCTGAATGTGCTCAGTGGTAGAGTCCCTGCCTAGAATCCACCAGGGAGGAGCTGGGGGCGTGGCTCAGTGGTAGAGCCCCCTGCCTAGAATCCACCAGTGACGGGCTGGGGGCGTGGCTCAGTGGTAGAGCCCCTGCCTAGAATCCCCAGTGAGGGGCTGGGGGCGTGGCTCAGTGGTAGAGACTTACCTAGAATCCACCAGTGAGGGGTTGGGGCATCACTTCCCATGAACATGCTTACTCAGCACGTACAGGTTCCAGGGTCCAATCCCTATAATAACATCTTATTCTGAGTAAAAGCATGTTTATTTAAGTCCTATGCCAAATCACCTTCTAGAAGCTGCAACTCCTTAACAACCCTTTCCAGCACCCAATTTCTGCAAACAGCCATAATCGCAATTGCTCAACGGACATGGTATGTGCATTTGGTGGCTTCTATGGCTGTTAGGTTCCTCCTCCTTCCCCCTCCTCCTCCTCTTCCTACTTCTCCCCTCCTCCTCCCCCTCCCCTTCCGCCCTTCCTCCTCCTCCTCCTTCTTCATTCCTGATTACACAGACTCAAACCCAGTGCTCTGTCCCCAGATCTTCGAGGATGTGAGTCATGGCAAAGTCATGGTGGATGGGATGAGATGCTGGAAGGGCTGTTTATGTGGTGCCTTCTCAAGGCAGAAGCCAGATTTGACGTTGTGTTCCTTGCTGTGAGCCCACCTTTCCTTCACCTCTGAGTTCCCCTCCCAGCCTTTGGACCCAGAATACTACACACCACCACCAGAGGGCAGCAAAGTGCCGCTCAGGCCCCACGGGCCATGGAAATCCATCTATAGTGCTGTGTTATCTTCCTGGCTGGAAACCGAGACCCAGACACCAGGGAACAAGGTCTACGCCCAGGAGACCAAAGAGTATTGGTGCACACCTGTAATCACGGCACTTGGGGAGTAGAGGCAGAGGGATTAGGAATTCAAGGTCAACCTCGGCTACAAAGTGAGCTTCAGGCCATCCTGGACTATTATTTGGACCCTGTCTCAAAAATAAAATAGTAGACAGAAGTCATGTGCAGTGACGGAAGTGACTGGTGATGAATATTCCAGCTTCTATGCAAGGCTTGTATGTCTCCCAACACTCCCTTCCAGGGGTTGTCACTGCAAGGCCTGCCAGCTGTGCAGCTCTCCATCAAGAAGTATCAATGGTTCTTATCACCCAGTAGGGCAATGAATGCCACCTAGAGAAGACCTAGTATCTGCTCTGGATCCCAAGAACCAAAAGATGGACCCATCAGTAGAAAAGTATTTAAAATTGATTAGGGGAACACTGACTGCTCTTCCAGAGGTCCTTAGTTCAAATCCCACCAACCACATGGTGGCTCACAGCCATCTGTAATGAGATCTGATGCCCTCTTCCGGTGTGTCTGAAGACAGCTACAGTGAGTGTACTGATATATAATAAATAAATAAATCTTTAAAACTGATCAGGGGCTGGAGAGATGGCTCAGCAGTTAAGTGCACTAACTGCTCTTCCAGAGGACCCAGGTTCGAATCTAAGCATGTATATGACAACTCATGGTCATCTAACTGTAACTCCAGTTCCAGGGGATACAGTGCCTTTTTCTGACCCATAAACATATATGGAGGCCAAACATTTTTACACTTAAAACTTTAAATATATGTGTTTATTGTTCTCATTATTAATTACGTGTACAGGTGTCAGATTCCTTGAGGCGGGACGCACAGGCAGTCATGAGCCTCCTCACATGGCTGCTTGGAACTGAACTCGGGTCCTCTCCACGAGTAGCCCACAAGCTCACCTGCTAAGTCATCTCTGCGGTCCTCCAGCTCTAGGTTCTCATTCACCGTATTCTAATGTCACCTAATGTTCTGGGTTCTACTTCTTCCCTTGCAGCTGTCTTCATCTCTCCTTTCTCAAGTGTCCCAGGGGCAAACACAAGCCATTTGTGTGTTTTTGATCTCCACTCTTGTCATTCGGTGTCATGCAGGTGTCTCCCCAGGGACAGGTCAAAACTGCAGAAAGCAGAAGTTCACATGTGACCAGGGTATAATGAGATGGGGCCAGGGTGGGACATCTTCTCTGTTCTATTGTTGGAACTGTGAGCGTGTGTGTGTGTGTGTGTGTGTGTGTGTGTGTGTGTGTGTGTTTGTCAATACCAGAGATTGAATCCAGAGTCTCACAAATGTTATTCATGAACCACACTACCATCTCTGTAATGTGTGATTCTAGGCAGATGCTCTGATCCTGGGCCATGCCTTGTGCTACATCACTGAGCCATACACCAAGACTCTACTAGAGCACCGGCCTAGAATCCCCCAGTGAGGGGCTGGGGGCGTGGCTCAGTGGTAGAGCCCCTGCCTAGAATCCCCCAGTGAGGGGCTGGGGGCGTGGCTCAGTGGTAGAGCCCCTGCCTAGAATCCCCCAGGGAGGGGCTGGGGGCGTGGCTCAGTAGTAGAGCACCTGCCTAGATTCCCCAGTGAGGGCTGGGGGCGTGGCTCAGTGGTAGAGCACCTGCCTGGAATCCCCCAGTGAGGGGCTGGGGGCGTGGCTCAGGGGCAGAGCACCTGCCTAGAATCCCCTAGTGAGGGGCTGGGGGCGTGGCTCAGGGGCAGAGCCCCTGCCTAGAATCCCCAGTGAGGGGCTGGGGGCGTGGCTCAGTGGTAGAGCACCGGCCTAGAATCCCCAGTGAGGGGCTGGGGGCGTGGCTCAGTGGTAGAGCCCCTGCCTAGAATCCTTCAGTGAGGGGCTGGGGGCGTGGCTGAGGCAGAGTGTGTGTATACCACATGCAAGGCTCCAGGTTCCATTCCTAGTACTGCAAAGAAAACAGGAGGAGAATGGGCAGAACAGACCTAGTACATAAAAAAAGATTCAAATTCAAAGGGTTGGGGATTTAGCTCAGTGGTAGAGTGCTTGCCTAACAAGCGCAAGGCCCTGGGTTCTGTCCCCAGCTCTGAAAAAAAGAAACGAAAAAAACAAGATTCAAATCAAAGTTCATGCATGAACCATAGTGGACAAGCCACCCCAGGTGCTCTCTAATCTAGATGCACTCTGACAGGCATGTTGTGACCTGATGTGTCATTAGGACACTGCCTGAATGGTCATTGCAGTATCCGTTAGTGCTTCTCAGCCCTGACGGTCTCTCAGACACTCCTGGATAGGAATGCCTTGGACAGCACCGAGGAGTGCTGGACGGGAGGTTTGCAGTGTATCCCTCGGGGGTTTCTCTGATCGTTTTCTTTTCATTATCCTGAGCTACATTTGATGTTTTCATTTATCTCTGTCATTATTCCATTTTAGTCTAGATTGTTGCAGTTTCAGGCACTCACTCCTGGTGCCAGAAAGAGAGAGAGAGAGAGAGAGAGAGAGAGAGAGAGAGAGAGAGAGAGAGAGAGAGAGAGAGAGAATAGCTTCACTAAGCAAAGGAGGAGCCAGTAAGGTGGCTAAAAGTACTTGCTGTCGGGCTGGAGAGATGGCTCAGCGGTTAAGAGCTCCGACTGCTCTTCCAGAGGTCCTGAGTTCAAATCCCAGCAATCACATGGTGGCTCATAACCATCTGTAATGGGATCCGATGCCCTCTTCTGGTGTGTCTGAAGTCAGCTACAGTGTACTCACATAAAATAAAATAAATAAATAAATCTTAAAAAAAAAGTACTTGCTGTCAAGACTGTTAAACTGTGTTCAATCTCCAGGCTGTACACTGTGGGAGGAGAGACCTGACTTCCAAAAGTTGTCTTCTGTGAACCGTGAGACACACACACACACACACACACACACGAACATGCACACGTATACACAGTAAATGTAATTTTACAAATTAAAAGAAAAAAGTGAAAAAGCTTTAGGTGTGGTGACATGTTTAATCCCAGCATTGGGAAAGTCAAGACAGGAGGATTGGGAGTTCAAAGCCAGCCTTGGCTATATGAGGCCTTTTCTCAAAATCAAGCAAGGTGGACATGTTGACATACATAAGCCTCTAATCTCAGGAATGAAGAGGCAGAGGCAGGCAGATCTTTGTGAGTTCAAGGCCAACCTCGTCTACAGAGCAAGTTCCAGGACAACTAAGGGGACATAGTGAGACCTTGTCTTTAAAAAGCAAAAACAGAACAAAAGCAAAGGAAAAAGAAGACCCACCCCACCGCCAAAGAAACAAATACCCAGCCTGGTAAATAAGTACCTGGGTTGTTAGCATAACGGTTTAGTATGCACAGGGTCCTAGGTTCAAGCCCCAGGCATGGTGGCACACAGCTGTGATCCAAGCATTTTAGATGTGTAGGCAGAGGTGCTAGGACCAATGTTGGGGTTTAAATCTTGGCCCGCCATGAGCCTGTAGAGGGAAGGGGGTGGGGTGGGGAGAGAAGGGACAGGGAAGAGGAGAAAAGCAGGGAAGAGAAGAGAACAAAGAGAAAGAGGGGCAAACAGCCCCTTATATAGAGTATCAGGCACAGCTGGCTGTTGCCAGGAAACTGTGGGGCGGAGCATACCTGCCTGTTCCCAGGTAGGTGTGGGGGTGGAGCTTAGACAGAATACCAACAAGAGGATCTGGAGTTTAAGGTCCTCATGCTACATGAAGGCAGTCTGTACTGGGCCCAGGATCAGTGTTTTCAACCTTCTAATGCTACAGCCCATGTTCCTCATGTTCCATAACATTATTTCATTGCTACTTCATAACTGTAATTTTGCTACTATTAGGACTCATAAATATCTGTGTTTTCCTATGGTCTTAGGTGACCCCTGTGAAAAGCTCATTCAATCCCCAAAGGGACAATTACTGCACTATATCAAAACAAAAGGGGGTGGGGCAGGCAGGAGGGAGGAAAGTTTAATGGATTTATAGTTGGGGAGTTGGGAGGTCTAAAGACACTGTCTGGTGATGGCCTTCATGTTGACAGTGCCCCAGGGTAGACACAATGTCACTAACAACAATGGGGAATTTGTGTCCTCTGTCATTTTGTACTTAATGTAGCTCAGGCTGGTCTGGAACTCATGACCCTGTTGTCTCAGCCTCCTAAGTGCTAGGGTTATATGGGTGCACCACCACACCCAACCCTCAGGTCCACTCACAACTCAGAGTCAACCAAGAGTGTCGGGCAAAACCCACAGATTTGGCCAATGGTGAAATAAACAACTCCTTTTAGATTCAGACTGTTTATTATTTACATAAGGGCAGAAGTAAGATCTGCAGCAGGACAGGTCAAGAGGAAGATGGAGAACCTGTGTGGGGCCAGGGCTGAAAGCCAGCACTGGAGAGGTAGAAGCAGAAGGATTTGAAGTTTGAGGTCATCTGCACAGACGTAGTGCGTTCAAGGTCAGCTTAGACGACATGAGAGACAGAGAGAAAGAGACACAGAGACACAGAGAGACACAGAGAGAACTAGCGAGGAGGCTGGGGTGGGAACATGCCTCTCCTTAGCTTTTCTGGAAGAGAGGAGGATCTTCTGTTCTCTAGAAAAGCCACAACATTCTGCCTAACCTCAGGCCTCCCGTGGTTAGCTGCCACTCAGAGATTTGTATAGTGGGCAGGGCATGTGGGGAACCATTTTCCTTACAATGGTTAGGACTTCCCTTCCTTCCCGGCATCTCCACAGGCCGTGTGAGTGGCAGGAGGAGGGAAGATGCAGGAGGAGAGGTGTAGAGTGGAACCTTGCTTGGTCCCTGGGCCCCCACATACTAGAGCGGACTCTTCCCTTGCCAGGGTTTTCTCTATCCTTCAGGGACGCCATGTTGGGTCTTTCTAAGGAACTCCTGGTGACAGGACCCAGCAGGAATCCTCAGGATGGCGGCTTGGATGCAGCCCTTCTATCCTGAGTTCACAGGTGACCTTAGCTATTTTGGACAGAAGACAGACAGATAGAAGTCCTTGACTGCAGGGGTGTGTCTAGCTCTCCAACACAGTGCAGAAGCTCTGCTCGCCACACGGAAGTAGCTCAGCCTGACCACAGCCCTCCTTCCTCTTCTCCAGTGTTCATCTGTTGTGCGGTATTGGAGATGCTTGTACTTGGTAGGCAAGGGCTCTTAAACTGAGCTTTAATCCCAACCCCTCACTGGGGGATTCTAGGCAGGGGCTCTACCACTGAGCCACGCCCCCACCCCTCACTGGGGGATTCTAGGCAGTGCTCTACCACTGAGCCACGCCCCCAGCCCCTCACTGGGGGATTCTAGGCAGGGGCTCTACCACTGAGCCACACCCCCAGCCCCTCCCTGGGGGATTCGAGGCAGGTGCTCTACACTGAGCCACGTCCCCAGCCCCTCACTGGGGGATTCTAGGCAGGTGCTCTCCCACTGAGCCACACCCCCAGCCCCTCACTGGGGGATTCTAGGCAGGGGCTCTACCACTGAGCCACGCCCCCAGCCCCTCACTGGGGGATTCTAGGCAGGGGCTCTACCACTGAGCCACGCCCCCAGCCCTCACTGGGGGATTCTAGGCAAGTGCTCTACCACTGAGCCACGCCCCCAGCCCCTCACTGGGGGATTCTAGGCAAGTGCTCTACCACTGAGCCACGCCCCCAGCCCCTCACTGGGGGATTCTAGGCAGGTGCTCTACCACTGAGCCACGCCCCCAGCCCCTCACTGGGGGATTCTAGGCAAGTGCTCTACTACTGAGCCACGCCCCCAGCCCCTCACTGGGGGATTCTAGGCAGGTGCTCTACTACTGAGCCACGCCCCCAGTCCCTAGGCAGGTGCTGTACTGTTGAGCTACATGCCTAGCCTGTGCCTTCTTTCACTCTTTTATTTACTTGATGCAAGCTGAGTGGATGCTAGGATGCCAGACCACCCTGAACCCCTTCTTGGTAAGCCCTGTGCTTGTTGACTTGGCTCTGGAGCGTCTCATTGTAAAGTATTTCCCTCTATTTCCCTACCTGACTTCTTTGGGACCAGATCTTGGTGTATATCTCAGGCTGGCCTGAACTTGAGAACCTCCAGCTTTAGCCTCATGGGTGCTGAATGAGCCAGTGTGTGCCTTCAACCACCTTCCCGATTGCACCGTTTAGGATGGAACAGCTCTGGTCCGCCTTATCTTTGTTCTCAGTTAGCTTTTGTATTTTGCTTATTCCGGAGAGGGTTTCCTCCGGTCCAGGCTGGCCTCAAATTCCCTCTGCAACTGAGGATGACCTTGAACTCCTCCCAACCCTCTAAGTGCCTCGATTTCCTGCCTCAGCCTGCCCATAGCAGCTGGGGCTGCAGCGTGTTGAATGGTTCCCAGATTCCTTCGTCATGGAAAAGTGTGCAATGGGGACAGTAGAGATGACTGGGGCTAAGATCTCTTGCAGCTCAGTCATGAGAGCCTGAGTTCAGATCCTCCACGTCAGATGACTCACACATTTCTATAACTCTAGCTCCGGGAGATCTGTCATGTCATTCTCCTCTGGCCTCTGTTGTCGTCTGCAGACACTTTTGGACAGACGCCTACACAAGCACATGCACACTGTTCCGTGTATACACGCGCGCATACATAGAATGAAATCACAAGAAGGAAGTTGTAGCTGGGCAGTGGGTGGTGCACGCCTTTAATCCCAGCACTCAAGACACTGAGGCAGGTTCAAGGCCAGCCTGGTCTATAGAGTGAGTTCCAGGATAGCCAGGACTACACAGAGAAACCCTGTTTTTGAAAAAAAAAAAACACAGAGAGAGAGCGAGAGAGTTTATTAGAACAATATGCTATTTCCTATTTTATTATTAATTACTCTTCATCTCTTATTGTACCTAATTAAAATTTTATTACATTTAATTTACTTAATTTGTGTGTGTGTGTGTGTGTGTGTGTGTGTGTGTGTGTGTGTGTGTGTGTTTGCCCACGCACGCAGGAGAGGGGTGCCCTTGTGCCGCAGGAAATCTGTGGAGGACAGAGGCCAACAGGAATCAGTTCTCCCCTTCCACTATGTAGTTCCCAGGGATAGAACTCAGGTCATCAGATTTGGCAGCAAGCACCTTTACCCACTGAGCCATGTTGTCAGCCCTCATTGCTGACATGATTTATAAGTTAAAATTTACCCCATGTGTAAATGTACAGGAAATAATGCTGTATCAAGGTTCAGGGTTTCACGCATCTACCAGGGGTCTAGGCACATGTCCTCAGAGACAAAAGAGGACAGTCCAGCCAGAGACATAAATGACATTTGTGATGTTGGTAACAGTCCCCACTGGCCATTTCAAAACCCTTTCATCATCCCAGGCTGGAGCCCAGTAACCTTAAGCAACAACTCTCTCCCTAGAGCTCTGAACCTCTCACCGATTTTCCTTCTCTTTCATTTGTCTGTCTTTTATGTATAAAAAAATCACTCTATCATAAACATCTTGCAAATAAAAAAGTGTCCCACAGCTTGGTTACCACAGCCACTCAAACAGGCTCTGGCCCAGACCCAAAGTCAGTTAGAATAGCCATTCTGCAGCCACGCTTAGTAGTGGTCGGTCACCTTACAACCCATGGAAGCAGAGGCAGGCAGATCTCCGAGTTCCAGGACAGCCAGAGCTACACAGCGAGACTGTCTCAAACAAAACAAAAAAGTTCTTTTGTTTTTCTTCCTGTCATTGTATGTCCTCCCTTAAGATTATCTGTTCTGAGTCAATCCATTGGCTGACTTTTTTTATTCTATTTTTCTTTAGAGATGGATAGTGTTCCCACTTTACTTGTGCATCTGACTGCCATTATCTCATCTCCCGTTGATTGACAGTGAGGCTGGTTCCAGTCTTTGCTACAATGGGCAGAGCAGCAGTGGGCATGCGGGTGCAGTCTGTGTGGTAGGGCATGGGCTTCTCTGGGGATATGCCCTAGAGTGAAATAGTGAGATCATATGGTAGTCTTTTTTTTTTTCGGAGCTGGGGACTGAACCCAGGGCCTTGCGCTTGCTAGGCAAGAGCTTTACCACTGGGCTAAATCCCCAACCCCGGTAGTCTTATTTTTAATTTTTTTTAAACATTTATTTATTATGTATACATCATACAGCTTTCTGCCTGCAGTATTCCTGCAGGCCAGAAGAGGGCACCAGATCTGATTATAGATGGTTATGAGCCACCATGTGGTTGCTGGGAATTGAACTCAGGACCTCTGGAAGAGCAGACAGTACTCTTAACCTCTGAGTCATCTCTCCAGCCCCCTTATTTTTAATTTTTGAGAGACATCCAAATTGATTTCCCAGTGGCCATACCAATTTGCACCTCACCAGCAGTGTTGTATATATAAGGCTTCTTCTCTCTCCACAGCCTCTCTAACCACTGTTGTCAGATTTTTGCTAAGAGCATGACTGGGGCATGGCAGTATCTTGAAGCCGTTTGAATTTTCATTTTAAAATAGCTATTGGGGTTGGGGATTTAGCTCAGTGGTAGAACGCTTGCCTAGCAGGCGCAAGGCCCTGGGTTCAAGGCCCTGGTTCGGTCCCCAGCACCGAAAAAAAGAAAAGAAAAAAAATAGCTATTGGTCCTTGGTGTTTCCTTTCTTGCAGGAGTCAGTTCTCTTTGTTTGAGGTAGGGTCTCCTGTATCTGGTCTCCCATTGGTATATGGCCCAGGTATTTTGCCTGCCCATGTGTCCATGCCTTATGTGGATGCAACTGCCTGAGGAGACCAGAAGAGGGCATCAGATCCCCTCAAACTGGAGTTAGAGTTGGTTGTGAGCCACCAGAGGGGTGCTAGAAATCAAACTTGGGTCCTCTGGGAGAGCAACCAGTGCTCTTAAGCACTTGGCCGTCTCTTCAGTAATTCCCCTCATATTGAAACAACATCTAGATAAGTAGCCCAGGCTGGCCTCAAACCTCCTGAGTGCTCCAATTACATACATGCCTGACTTATTACCCCAACCCTCTTCCTCACAAGCTCTCTCCTTTCTGAGATATATCTAAGGTAGCCCAGGCTAGCCTCAAACTCACTATAAAACTGAGGGAGGGTAACCCTGATCTTCTTGCCTCCAGTTCCAAGTGCTGAGATTACAGGCATTTATAATCACATCCAGTTTACATGGTGCTACAGGTGGAACCCAAGGTTTTGTGCATGGCAAGCAAATCCCTCTCCCAACTGAACTACATCCTCAGACATCGCCTCTCATTTGTAGTTGGCACAGACCCTCTGATCTCACTCTTTCAAGCCAAACTCTCTGGCCTGGCCTTTGGGACCCTGTCCACCCACTGCCCTTGAACTTGCAGCCCCCCTCCCCTACCCCCTAGCTTCAGGACCATCTGGCAGAACACGTACGGTCCCAGCCCTCTGTGGTTGACCACTACGCTGTAATGGCTTGGTCTGGCTGGCTGCCTGGTTGTCCCATGAGCCTTGCCTGGCACACAGCCAGGGGTCTGAAATGCCCATTGAGGGGCAAACGAAGACACCTAAGAGATGTCCCTGCCAGCCGTGGCCCTGCTGTGGTCCCTGCGAGTGAGGGTCTGTCTTGCCTCAGTGTCCCGCTACATTAGAGAGAGTCCTTTGCTCTCTACATTAGAGTACTCTTTTTGCTGTGACCTTTGGGAGAGTGGAGGGGGTCACCTTGCTATCTCCTACATGTTGCTTCTTGGATCCAGTTTAGCCCAAGTATGCCACAGGGGGCTGCAAAGATGGAGAGAGAGAAGAGCGCTTCCAGCTCCTAAGTTCAGTTCCTGGCACCCAAGCAGGCATCCCACAACCAACAATGACTCCAGCTCCCGGGTATTTGATGCTGTGTTCTGGTCCTGGGCATGAACATAGCCCCCTTCCCATATATTTAAATAAAAACAAGTCTTGGAGGGAAAAAGAGGGGCCTGACATGCCCCTCCTCACCCTCTTTTGTTGGCAGCATTTGGGCTCAAGCTCAGGGCATTGCACATGCTAATGCTCTATTGAACCACACCCCAGCCCCTCACTGGGGGATTCTAGGCAGGGGCTCTCCCACTGAGCCACGCCCCCAGCCCCTCACTGGGGGATTCTAGGCAGGGGCTTTACCACTGAGCCACGCCCCCAGCTCCTCACTGGGGGATTCTAGGCAGGGGCTCTCCCACTGAGCCACGCCCCCAGCCCCTCACTGGGGGATTCTAGGCAGGGGCTCTCCCACTGAGCCACGCCCCCAGCCCCTCACTGGGGGATTCTAGGCAGGGGCTCTCCCACTGAGCCACGCCCCCAGCCCCTCACTGGGGGATTCTAGGCAGGGGCTCTCCCACTGAACCACGCCCCCAGCCCCTCACTGGGGGATTCTAGGCAGGGACTCTACCACTGAGCCACGCCCCCACCCTCTCACTGCTATCTTTTTTTTCTATTTTTCAGAGCTGGGAACCGAACCCAGGGCCTTGCGTTTGCTAGGTAAGCGCTCTACCGCTGAGCTAAATCCCCAACCCCTCTCACTGCTCTCTTTAAGGCAGGCACTCTCTCTCTCTCTCCCTTATATTCCAGGCCCCAATTCTGAACTGGAGGTGCTGAGAGCTGACTTAGCATTGTGCTTACTTTCCTCCCTTGCATGTGCTTAACTGTGTGCTCATCACTTCCCCGAAGCTGCTCTTGGAGCCACCGCAGGGTAGTCAGCACCCCTCATGGGGAAGCAGCTGTGAATGTCTCGCCTGACACTCTGGAGTCTTTAGCTTTTCTGGGTCTGTGACGTACATTACTGGCTCCGACCCTGCAAGGGCAGGCGAACCCTAAGTTCGCGGGTCTGACTTGGGAAGGAGACGTAAGCCTGTGTCTGCAGGACAAAGTCTTTCTCAGAGGTGAGCAAGCTGGAGGATGTCGGCTGTGGCTCTGCTTGTGGGTGAACATGGGATCCCTTGAGGTCGTTTCTCAATCATCTGCGTCAAAGCTGGGACACCCCGTGCTTCTTATTGCCCAACCCTCCTAACAGGCTAAGTTAGGGAATTTCTGTCCCAGCTCAGTCCCTCCCGGAAGGCCATCATTGACTTGCCCAATGACGTCCTTACTGTCCTAACAACTTCCACCACCCCAACTGCTCACCTTGCCCTACAAACCGTTTATCATGGCTCCCCCTCTCCTCTGCTCTTCAGTTTTGAGATAGGGCCTCATGTAGCTCGAGCTGCCTTCGGGTTTGCTATTTAGCTGAGATTGGCCAGAAACTCCTGATCCTTCTACTTCCACTTTTGAAGTATTAGAATTCCAGGCATGCACTACCACATCCTGTTTATGGGGTTCTGGGATGGGACCCAGGAAGCCCTGTATGCTACTTATAAGCACTTTACCAACTGAGCCACATCTCTGGCTCTGGTTTCATTCTTCATACTACCTCTCTCTTTTCCAGTTCCACCCAAGTCTGCCCCTCCGTCCAGGCCCCGCCCACAACTGACTCCCTGAGTCCTACACCTGCCTCCCCTAAGATCTGGGGCTTAGCAAGCCGGCCACTGTGTGGCAATTCCAGATCGCAGGGAAACCACTTCCTTCCCAGTGGTGACAGCACAGTAGAATGACCACAGGAGAGCAAGGGGTAGTCCCTAAAACAGGCTCTTTAATAATGTTTGTCTTCACTGAAGAGCTTGGCTTTTCCCCCCAGCGTTGGGCTGGGGCTGGTGGGCGTGACAGGCTGTCCTAGGCTAGGCGGACCACAGCCTGGTGGGCTATTGGAGTATGTGACCCAACATGGGTGGGCAGGGCCTGAGGTTGTTAGGAATCAGTGGGTAAGCCTTCATGGGCTTGATAGACGTGGCTTGCTACCCTCGAGCAAAGCAGGCAGCCAGTGGGTTGGCCATGATGCCACTGTAGGAGTAACCAACCAACAGTAGGCAGGGCCTGAAGTCACCAAATGTGGTTAGTTGTCAGTGAGCTGCCTGTCGTGGATACGATGGACTGTATAGAAATAGCTGCTGGTGGGCGTGGCCAACCACCAGTGGGCGGGGCGTGAAATCATTGGAGGGCTATCATGGGTTTGATCGACCATGGACTTAGCCTTGGCCTGCCACACACGGTCATAATGGGCCCCTGGGGTTTGAAGTGGCTAGGCTGGCCATCTGTCTTGGCCATGCTAGACCATGGATAGGTGTGTCTAGCCATTTGTTAGGTGTTGTTGACCGTCATGGGCTAGCCAGGCTGTGGGTGGGCAGGACAGACAGCAGGTGTTCGTGGCCTGCTGTGTTGTGCGTGACACCCGTGGGTAATAGGCATGGCAGCTAGTAAAAGGAGTACTGATTCTCCACAGCGCGAGCGCGGCCCAGCGTGGCATCTGCGGGCTCCTCAGTGGCTCCGGATGCAGCCTCTAGCAGGTGCTCTGTGCTGTTGCTGCGACTGCGCGCACTGAGTGGCCCCTCGGCTGGGCGTGGGGGCACGGACGTAGCAGAGGATGATGAACCGGATGACGACGATGCTCCAGCGCCATTGGAGGGTGAAGTGGGTGGGCAGGTGGCCGTGGCCAGGCTGGAGAAGTAGTGCTGGCCAGCCGGCTCCGTCCAGCAGGCCGGGACCGGGGCTGCAGTGTTGGGCGCTGGTCCTGGATCTGCAATGAGAGGGCATGTTGGCCAGCATCCAGCCCTGGGTACCTGAATTTGATGCTCCAAAGAGGGCCAGTGTTCAGACAGGCATGGGGAATCCAGGGAGGGATGGTGTGGTCCAGACCTTATGATCCAGAGCTTGCGGGCAGTCAGGTTGACATCGTACAAACATACGTCTTTCCAGGGTAGGCTAGGCACCCCACCCATACAAGCCTCAAAAGCTGGGTACTACATTCTAACCTTACAGAGCTTACGGAATCCACCCAGAATGTCCAAGTGAAGGGTTTTTTTTTGTTGTTGTTGTTGTTTTGTTTTTTTTGGTTCTTTTTTTTCGGAGCTGGGGACCGAACCCAGGGCCTTGCACTTCCTAGGTAAGCGCTCTACCACTGAGCTAAATCCCCAGCCCCCAAGTGAAGGGTTTTGAGACCTGGATCTAACATATCCCATGGTCTTTATGTCACTGTGTTGCAGAGAATGGTCTTGAACTCTTGACCTCCCTGCCTTTACCTCCAGAGGGCTGGGATTACAGGAGTGAACCACCACACCCAGTTTATAAAGTGCTGGGTATCAAACCCAGGTTTCGAGCATACTAGGCAAACCTTCTGTAACCTGAGCCATATTCCTGGCTCCGGATGCGGTGTCTTACCAGGAGGTGGACCTTGGGCACGCACGTAGCTTCGTAGGGTGATGTCAGCGGATCCTCCTGACTCCAGGGGAATGGGGTGGGTGTGGAAGTGTCGAAGCATGTCAAACACTGACTGGAACCACAGGTGTTGGACATGACACTGGCCGTGACCATTCAGAGAAAGGCGAAGGTGCTGTAGGCATAGATGGAATGGTCAGTGGCGGGGTCCTGGGCCAGCTACCTGCTTGGCGAGTGCCCTTGGCCGTTGCTGGAGGACTATGCATCAGCTCCATTGACTCTATGGGACCGTGTCATCCTTAGGGGTGCCCACACTGAGCCTTATCTGAAGGAGGGTCACTCCTGCAGTAGGCATTGGAGATGGGCACAGTAGAACAAGAACTTAGGGGTACAGACATCTGCCCTCACATTAGAATCTTCTTTCCTTCCTTCCTTCCTTCCTTCCTTCCTTCCTTCCTTCCTTCCTTTCTGTTTTTTTTCCCCCAGACAGGGTTTTTCTGTGTAGCACTGGCTATTCTGGAACTCGATCTGTAGACCAGGCTAGCCTCAAACACAGAGATCTGCCTGCCTCTGCCTCCCGAGTGCTGGGATTAAAGGCATGTGCTGTGTGCCACCTGGTGAGTCAATCTTTCTTTTATTCTTTTTTTAAAAGATTTATTTATTTTATGTATGTGAGTACACTGTACTGTAGCTGTCACACCAGAAGAGGACATCAGATCTCATTACAGATGGTTGTGAGCCACCATGTGGTTGCTGGGATTTGAACTCAGGATCTCTGGAAGAGCAGTCGGAGCTCTTAACCACTGAGCCATCTCTCCAGCCCCCAATCTTTCTTTCTTTTTCTTTCTTTCTTTTTTTTTTTTTGGTTCTTTTTTTCGGAGCTGGGGACCGAACCCAGGGCCTTGCGCTTCCTAGGTAAGCGCTCTACCACTGAGCCAAATCCCCAGCCCCCCAATCTTTCTTTTTGAATATTTGTTTTGTCTTGAAGAGAGGGTCTCATGTAGCCCAGAGGTCTGGAGTGACATAGTAGGTGCCTCTTAGCAATAACTGGCTCCTTTCTGGTTCTCTGAGATTACCTGGGATAGGGGCTTCAGTGTAAGGAGCCTTAGACCTGTGGTCTTTAGTAGTGTCAGCCCCACTTATCCCATTCGAGACAATAGCAGCCTGGCTAGAAGAGAGTGAAGGTTAAAGGTCATCTCATGCCTGCACCACTCCCGTCCCGAGACACTGGTGGACAGGACACCATCCTAACTCCAAACTTGGACATATGTGAGATCAAGCCCTCCAGGGTTAGCAGTGCTGGCCAAGATGTCAATTACCAGCCACCAGGAATGACACGGTCTAGTTGTCAGAGGGATTGGCAGGGTGGTGTCCCTAGGGAGACTCAGCCTTGTCCACACTTACACAGCTGGGCCAGTGCTGCCAACAGTAGGCCCGAGGGATGCTGGCAGTCCAGTTGGAAGTGAGGGTGGCTGTGGTCTTCATCTGTAGGTCAGGGGCAGGGCCCTGCCAGGGAATGATACCCTGGAAAGATCTGAGCTGTGTCTGTTTTCTTACTGGAAACATGGAGGCGGGCATGGTGATTCCTGCCCATTCCTGCCGCACTCATTTACTTATTTATTTGGTTGTTTATTTCTGTGTGTTCAAATGTTCGAGTGTCATACTGCAGTTTGGAGGTCAGAGGGCAACTTGTAAGAGTCAGGTCTCGGGCTGGAGGGATGGCTCAGTGGTTAAGGGCACTGACTGCTATTGCAGAGGTCCTGAGTTCAATTCCCAGCAACCACATGGTGGCTCACAACCATCTATAATGGGATCCAATGTCCTCATCTGGTGTGCGTGAAGACAGCTACAGTGTACTCATATACATTAAATAAATAAATAAACCTTAAAAAAAAAAGTCATGTCTCTCCTTCCATCATGAAGGTCCTGAGGATCAAACTAAGGTCATAAAGCTTGGCTGCAAGTACCTCTACCTGGTAAGCCTTATTGCCAGCCCCTTATTTTTTTTTTTTTTTTCCGGAGCTGGGGACCTAACCCAGGGCCTTGCGCTTGCTAGGCAAGCACTCTACCACTGAGCTAAATCCCCAAACCCGTCAGCCCCTTATTTTATTTTGTTTTGTTTTGTTTTATTTATTGAGACAGGATCTCATGTAACACAGGCTGGTGTTAGAGTCAATATGTAGCCAAACCTGGTCCTTGTCTCTATTACCTGGGAGCTGGGATCACAGGCGTAGAACACTAGGTCCCCATTTGGGGGATTTTATTGTTGGAGATTTCGTTATGGACATTTTATATAGGGTGTGAGCGTCAGGGCTAGGAGAAAATGGTTCCTCGGAAGAAAGTAAATACCCAGTGTAGGCAGAGGCCACGCACGGAAGAAGCACCTGGTCTTTGGATTTTGTTTTTGATTTTTTGAGACAGGTTTTCCCCATGTAGCCCTGGCTGTCCTGGAACTATGTAGACCAGGCTGGCCTCAAACTCAGACATCCACCCGCCTCTGCCTCCAAGTGCTAGGGTTAAAAGCCGTGTGCCACCACCACCACCAGCTTGGTCTTTAGATTTTTAGACAGGGTCTTCCTATGTAGCCCAACCTGGTTTCACACTCACGGCAATACTCCTGCCTCCATTTCTGAAGCACTGGGAATACAGGCATTCACATCTGGCTGCAAAGGTAACTTCGTAACTTCTCAGACAGAATTGGTTTTGAGTGGGCTTGGTCACCAGCAGATATTGATGACCCTTAGGACCTACGCCACCTTAATCCACCTCCCCCAGGACAGGCTGCTGTCCCCTGTTACCCCCACCACACACACACACACACACACACACACACACACACACACACACACTTGCCTTGGCCTTGCCCTGGAAGTTGAAGGTCAGCACACACTCCCCAGGCCGAGTCTCGCTTTGGCGGATCACAAAGAGGCCGTGACTCCGGGGCCCACCAGCCAACACCAGCTGGGCGGCCTTCACCCGGGACAGTGTCCCATGGAACCAGGGGTAGTCGGAGAGTTCCAGCTCAGCCTCAGCATCGGGGTCCAGCTCAGCTCCTTCATCCCCTGGGTTGGTTGTGATAGCACAGGGACACAACAAGGTCAGAAGGAAGACACATAAGTTAGTGACGACGGGAGAGCATCCTGTTGGTTTGGGTGAACTGCCATTTGAATAGCATCAGATCTAGGCTGAGAGCTGACTGACTGTCAGCTTGAGGTAAACTGAGGCATAGGGAAGGGGCGCTCGCAAGTCAGCAACAAAACCTGAGAAGAAGCCAACTCTCTTCCCCACGCTGGTTCCATTGTATCCTGTTTTATTTTACTTGTTTGTGGTCTATGTAGGTGCCTGTGTGTGTGCACCTGTGTGTGGGTGCAAGGAAATGCTGGGAATTACTCTGGAAGAGCAGTGACCACTATTAGCCAGGGGTTACTTCTTCAGACCTTTTTCTTTGAGAGAGGGTATCTTACAGCCTAGGCTGACCTCTAACTTGCTGTCATATAGCCAAGGGTGACCTTGAACTCCTGCCTCTACAACCCAAATGCCAGGGTTACAGGCTTGTGCCACCAATCTGCCTTTTGTGCCTTTATCTATATGAGCACATCCCTCCCACCCCCACATCTGTCTCTTTCTCTGTCTTCCTTTTGCAATATCTCACTATGTTGCTGCAGGATACACAGTCGCACTGTGAACCCGAGATTGCTATTAACCAGAAGGAAACAAAACAAAACAATAACAAAAACGATTTCTAGTTGTGGCTGGTGCACCTCAGCCCTTAGCCCACACCTTTAATCCCAAACAATGAAGGTAACATTAGTTTGTACAAGGAAGCAGCCATGTTTGAAAATGGTGTCTAATTGAGTGGCAGACAAAGTGATGAATCAGAGAAAGATTTGACAGAACAGGATACGCCTAACTCTCTCACAAGAGAGAAGAGAGGTTACTTAACGGAGAGTAGCGCAGAGACAGGTGGCAAGGAACAAATTAGACCCAGGTGAAGACAGAACGAGCTAGAGAGTGAGAAGGAGCCAGAAGATTAGAGCAGATTGCCAGGCTTAGTTTGAGGTCAGGCAGAACAATTCAGTCAGAGGCTGAGAGAGAAGACAGATAGAATCGGTTAGTGTAGAGAGGGGTTTTGAGCCAGGAGAGCTGAGTTGATCAGCCAGCAAGAAAGAGTTCAGAAAGAACTTGGAAGGAGTGACTTTTTCAGCAGTGAGTCCCAGAGGCTGAAAATATTCTAGGCCTGGATAAGACTGTGCGGAGGCTAGAAGCTTACAGGCCTAGGTCTAGGTTAGCAGATGAGGCCGTAAGCCTCTGAGACTACAATCACCTCAGGTGAATAAAAGTTACGTTTACACTATGTAACCCAGGCTAGCCTTGAACCCATGTAGATCTTCTTGTTTCAGCCTCCCAAGTGCTGGGATTATAGGTGTGTGCTACCATCCCCAGGTCTGTGACTCTGTAAAAACCAGGCACAGTGGGAAAGGCCAGGTGCTCATACTGGCTTAGAAAACCAGAACCACCGTCAACACAATTGGCTAAAATATCACCACTTCTGAGGCTCCACATAGGTCCTTGTAGGGGGAGGGGACCCCAATGGTACCTGTGTTATTGCTCTCACTGACACCACCTGAAGACTCCAGGGTTTGCAGGAAAGTCTCCAGGGGAACGTGAGCCAGGGACTCTCCCACGGTGTCACGAGCTCGGCCATGTGGAGCTGTAACCACAGCACCCACTGCTGTCATCGTCTCTGGGGGCCGGGGCATGTCTGCTGCAGGGGAAGTAGGGGGGGGAAGCATGTCTCTCATCCACCTCCAACACCGTCCCCCAGAACTCCAGCCAGCTCTCCCCCCTCCTACCTTCTGTCAGGAGCTCACAGCTGCAGGAGGTCACGCGGCTGGCCAGACAGCCTCCCCGTGCACAAGACAGCCCTGTGTCTTCCTCACTGTCCCTGTGGAGAAGGCACAACATATCTTGCCACAGAGCCTGGGCTGGGACAGCAAGTTCTGTCCCGTCCCTCACCCTCTCTGACCACGGTGTGAGTGACCGACGGTGAGTCCACTGTGAACGTAGTGTTCCCTGAGGTTGCGGTTTGTTCCTGAGGTCTCATGCATACCAGTGGGGGACAGTGGAGCTCAGGCAGCCCCTGTGATGCCCTCCCAGGTCTAAATTCCACAGAAAGAGATCTGACCCCGACGGGAAAGTCTCTGGAACAGGCAGCCATCAGAGTAACAGGGGAGTGATTGACAAGCACTCTGGGGATGAGGTCTGTAAAGTCCCCAGGACCCAACTGAGCTTTATTCAAATGGATCTGTCCCTGCCTCCAACTCCATTCTATTAAAGAAATGGCTACCAAGTGCTCCCCCAGGGTTATCTCCCCTGGACAGTGGAGTCACTCTCTTCCTGTCTACAACTGACCAGAAGTGCCAACCATGACACCAACTATGATGCCACAGAGCTCCCAGCGTGCCAGCTTCATCAAAATCCAACTCTTTTCTTTAAAAAATGATGCGTATGCGTGTGTGCCTATGGGTGGACAGGTGCATGCGAGCAATTTTTCATGTAGCCCAGGCTAGCTTTGAACTAGCTATGTAGCTGAGGATGACCCTGGACTCCTGATCTTTCTGCCCATCTTAGGGAAAACTGTTCTTCCTTAGTTCCTGCCCTTGCTGGTAGCCTGCTCTCTGGGTAGGAAAGGACAAGGCACCTCTCCACCTCTCCAGCTGCCATCTTCCGGCCTCCAGAATACTCACCCAGGATCCACACAGCCCTGGATGTCAGCCACCCACGAGTGCTTCTGTAGTGAGTCTATCGTCTCCAGAATGTACTCCGCTCCGTTCTCCACCTGGATGAGAGTGGCCCTGGTGAAACCTCTCCAACTGCAGGGGGAGGGGGCTCAGCACCCCAGGACCAATGAGCAGAAGGGTTTGCATAGCTTTGCCCACCCCTATGCTAGGTCTCACAGGTACAGCCTAAAGCCATATAGGGGAGGAGATGCAGGCTCTGGAGGCCCTGGGACAGGAGACCTAGCATGCTCAACCCACGCCCCAACATCCCAGAAACCATTCAAGGCAAGAGGGGAGGCCAGCTGGCCCATCAGAGTTGAGGGGATCCCAGGCCTTAGTGACTGAGAGTCTGTTGCCGTGGCCATGTGGTGGCCAGTGCTCTTTGTGCCTTGTCTGTTGAGTTCCTAGCAACCCCGTGAGAGTTGTATGTATAATCGTTATTTTATAGACGAGAAGCCTGACGCTCAGAGAGACAGAACAACTTGCTTAAAAGTTCCACGGCAGCCAGAAGCAGCACTGAGATTTGAACCCATGACCGTCGGTTGCCCAGTCCTTCCGTTCTTTGTTCCCTGTGCTGTGCACGCTCTCAAAATGTAGTACTGGGCTAAGAGGACCCTGAGCGCCTCCTCTTTTTGACAGGGAAATAGGTGCTCAGTGGGGCTGGCAGGGAAGTCCTTCTGCTTCAGGGGTGCCTGAGGACCACCCGGCAGCTGAGAATACCAGATAGACAGGGGCTGTGTCCCCAGCTGCCAGTCTTGAGGGGACAACTGAGGACAGAGAGTTGGCACACATTAACCCAATGAATAAAAGTTGTGGCTTTATAAACAGACGCTCAGTAAGGCTTGCCAAAGATGCTGGGGGCTCTGACCAGCTTCAAGTGGGAGGAGCTGGCCTCCTGGAGGGGACTTGGATCCATCAGGAAGTCCTGACCACAACCCTAGCAGCTTGGACCCATGTCCTCAGCAGCCCCCACAGGCCACCCCAGTGCTATGGGCCTGGAGAAAGGACAGAAGGCTCCCAGACCCACTGGGGTGCCTCTCACCCATTTTGTGTCTCTGTACCCTCTGTAGGGACCAGGGCCATTCCCACACTCCACTTGCCTGTACAGACATTTGCATAACTTCAACAAGCTGGCCACCAGTGTGAGGTGGGAGTGTCTGGCTCCAGAGGGAAAGGAGGGGAAGGCGGCCCTAATGACCTTTACTCAGACCCAAGAAGAAATAGAGAACAGAGCTGAGCTGGTGACATGTTTCAGTGGGTGAAGGTGCCTGGTGCCGGGCTTCAAAAGCTGGATTTGAATCCCAGAAGGGGAGAGTTCTCTCAGCCGACTCCAGGCACACAAACATGCAAATAAGTGTAGCCAGGCGGTGGTGGCGTGTACCTATAATCCCAGCACTCAGGAGCGGGAGGCGGGCAGATCTCTGTGAGTTCGAGGCCAGCTTGGCCTACAGAGAGAGTTCGAGGTCAGCCAGGGCTACACAGAGAAACTGTGTCTTAAAATATCAAAAATAAAATAAAACAATAAAACAAATATAAGTTAGAGATAGAGATAGATAGATAGATAGATAGATAGATGATAGATAGATAGATAGATAGATAGATAGATAGATAGATAGATAGAAATGGAAAGAGACCCAGGTGGCCAACCATCAACCATGTTGCTCTAGAACTCAGAACTGAGACCCAGGTCAAGCCCTACCCCAGCGATGGACACCTGTCCTGGGATCGTATCATGGGAACTCCTTCCTTATTCCCCCTTTGATGGTCTGGCTTGCACCCCTGGAATGAGCTCAAGCTGGGTAGGGCTGTGGTCCAAGTCAACTACAGACCTTGAGACTACAGCATGGTCTCACCTTGAGCACAAATGTGTTGTCCTTCTCAGGCATTTCCAGGGGCATGGTGGTTCGGACCTCGATGATGGCCGACAGGGGGATGCTGACCTTGGGTCTGGAAGCCTGGGAGGCCAGAGGACAGGACAGTGAGAGGAACACTTTGGAGGCCTTAGAAGATGTCTGCATTTCCCGCCCCACTTCCCTGCATATGTGCCTCACAGGAGCCAATCCTGCCAAGGCCATGCTCGTGGGTATGTGTCACTAGCTCCATTTTAGAGCCTGGAGACATTGAAGGAGAGGGCAAGAGTCCTCCTCCCACGGTCACAGCAAGTTAGAGATGAAAGGGTGTCCAGCTGCTGAACCCCAGCCCGGCGACCTGAGAGTGCTCTCTAGCCTGCTCACCCAGTGCCTGCCCTCCCTAGCCTGCCCACCCAGTGCGTATGTTACCAGGCCTGCTCTACCTACCTAGCCTGCCTACCCAGTGTGCCTGCTTCATGAGGCTTTCCTTCCTCTTCTTTCCTCTCTCTTCCTTTCTTTTTCTTTTCCCTTTGGCACTGGGAATTTTGCCCAGGATATCATGCAGCGTAGCAAGTGCTCTACCATGGAGCCCCGCCGCAGGGTCTCAATCTGTGGCACAGGCTGACCCAGAATTCACTATGTAGCACAGGTTGGCATGAACTCGGAGCAATCCTTCCTGAGTTTCCTGAGTTTCGGGGATTATACAAGTAGAGTACCGCAGTTATCATTAAAAAAATGAGAGGTACTGTATCAAATGAAGAAAGCTGAGGGGGGTGTGGGGAACTGGCGCTGGAGGTTTAGCCACATCAGTGTAGAGCCCCTGCCTAGAATCCCCCAGTGAGGGGCTGGGGGGCGTGGCTCAGTGGTAGAGCCCCTGCCTAGAATCCCCCAGTGAGGGGCAGGGCGGGTGGCTCAGTGGTAGAGCACCTGCCTAGAATCCCCCAGTGAGGGGCTGGGGGGCGTGGCTCAGTGGTAGAGCCCCTGCCTAGAATCCCCCAGTGAGGGGCAGGGCGGGTGGCTCAGTGGTAGAGCCCTTGCCTAGCAAGCATGAAGTCCTGGATTATACCCCAGCACGAGGGATAGGGGACAACTACAACTACATCAGGACAGACGGCCTCAGACATTAGGCTGAGAGAAGGAACACAGCACCTCCAGCCAGTAGGGGCTCAGCTGACGGCGCCATTGTAAACCTGTCCGATGTTGGCCAGCCCCAGCCACAGGCTGGTGTGAAGATGAGATCAGCTGAGACTGTCAGTCACTGCTATAAGCCCAGCCTGGGCCCGCTGGACAGTGTCCAGGGTGGCCAAGAATTCCCAAGCACCAGATATGAGGCCCTTCCCTTTCCTCCTCAGAAAGTCCCTGTCCCAGAGCCCAAGTCCTGCCGGGAATGTCAGCCTCAGGCCAGTCTGGGGAGGTTAAGGGGAAGAAGCCAGGAACTGTGGGGCCCAGCATGAGTATAAAGGAACCTTCACAGAATGATCCTCCTAAGGAACCCTGCTGAAGCCCCTGGTTTAACCCATAATGGTGGCATTGGAATGCTAGTTCCCTCCTATCCATTCCTGGAGACAGACCACACCCAGCTCCGACACCCCTGCTGAGGTGGGAGCTAAGCTCCAGAACATCTTACCCAAAGCAGGAAGTCAACTTATTCTGGGAGCCATGTCCCCCTCTGCCACTCACTAGGGAACTCAGAAGTGCTGGACCACTGAGCCGCTCCCCCAGCCCCTCACTGGGGGATTCTAGGCAGGGGCTCTACCACTGAGCCACGCCCCCAGCCCCTCACTGGGGGATTCTAGGCAGGGGCTCTACCACTGAGCCACGCCCCCAGCCCCTCACTGGGGGATTCTAGGCAGGGGCTCTACCACTGAGCCACGCCCCCAGCCCCTCACTGGAGGATTCTAGGCAGGTGTTCTACCACTGAGCCACGCCCCCAGCCCCTCACTGGGGGATTCTAGGCAGGTGCTCTCCCACTGAGCCACGCCCCCAGCCCCTCACTGGGGGATTCTAGGCAGGTGCTCTACCACTGAGCCACGCCCCCAGCCCCTCACTGGGGGACTCTAGGCAGGGGCTCTACCACTGAGCCACGCCCCCAGCCCCTCACTGGGGGATTCTAGGCAGGGGCTCTACCACTGAGCCACAACCCCAGACCCTCACTTCGGGATCCTAGGCGAAGGTCTCCCACTTTACCTGCCTCTCCCTATATCTACCTCAGTTACCTTAATTCATTTAGTTCCTGTCACCTGCTGACTGCTTTCTGCAGTCCAAGTTTCTCTGCCTTGGGGACCCAGAAGCTTCCCCTGTGAAGGTTTCTAACCAGCCTGAGTACTTTCCTGGTGATTGCCCCAAAGGCAGAGGGCTAGTTTTAATGTTCTTTGGGTGCTGTAAGAGGACTTGGGGTTCAGTCACTGATACTGGCATAGGTGAGGTTACAGGAAGCTGGAGATCTGAGTTGGGCAGAGACATCAAGAGATAGGGAAGAAACGTGAAGGCCTCAGGTACACCCTGAACCTGCAGACTGAAGCTCCCAAAGCCTCAGGTACAGGCAGCTCTAATGGACCAGAGAGATCTGGATTGGTATGTGGGTATCAGAAGCAGTGCACTGATACAGTGGGGAAACCTATCGTAAGCCCTCACTAAGTGCTAGCAGGGGCTCTACCACTGAGCCACGCCCCCAGTCCCTCATTGGGGGATTCTAGGCAGGTGCTCTACCACTGAGCCACGCCCCCAGCCCCTCACTGGGGGATTCTAGGCAGGGGCTCTCCCACTGAGCACGCTCCCAGCCCCTCACTGGGAGATTCTAGGCAGGTGCTCTACCACTGAGCCACGCCCCCAGCCCCTCACTGGGAGATTCTAGGCAGGTGCTCTACCACTGAGCCACGCCCCCAGCCCCTCACTGGGAGATTCTAGGCAGGGGTTTGCTCCCTAAAGGTTCATGGACTGGTGGTTTGGTTCCCAATATGGTGTATTGCAAGATGGGGTGGGAAGAGAGAAAAACTAAGAGCCTGTCATGGCTCTGTTGGGAGAGGAGCCTAACATCAGAAGCACCGGGTTCCATCCCCAGCACCGTGTAACCCGGGTGTGGTGATAAATGCCTATACACCCAGCACTCGGGCGATGAAAAGCAGGAGAATTAAAAGTTCAAGGTCGGGTTGGGGATTTAGCTCAGTGGTAGAGCGCTTGCATAGCTAGCGCAAGGCCCTGGGTTCGGTCCCCAGCTCCGAAAAAAAGAAAAGAAAAAAAAGGTTCAAGGTCATCTATGACTACATGAATTGTTCAAGGCCTGTGTGGGCTACATGAGAGCCAGTCTCAACAAATATCAACAAAAGGGCTGGTGAGAAAGGGGTTTGCCAGCAAGCCTAATGACCTGATTTCATCCTCAAGACCCATGTGGTGGAAGCGTGAATTGGCTCCCGCAAGTCGTCAGCTGACCTCCATGTTTATCGCCCCCTGAACAACAAATCAATGTTTAAAAACTGGTTTTTTGTTTTTTTGGTTTTTTTTTTTTTTTTTGGTTCTTTTTTTTCGGAGCTGGAGACCGAACCCAGGGCCTTGCGCTTCCTAGGTAAGCGCTCTACCACTGAGCTAAATCCCCAGCCCCTGTGTTTTTTTGTTTTTTTTTTTTTTTTGTCAGTTGGTGGACCCTTTAAGAGGTGGGGCCTAGTGGAAGCCCGGTGATCATTGGAGCTGCTATGTTGGGAGGAGATTAATGTAGTTATTAATGTAGAGAACCTGATTAGTTATCTGACCAGAAAGGGTTCTTATAAAGTGACGTCACTCTAGATTGACCTCTGCCCTACTGTGAGAAACCAAGTGGACCTTCACGGAGGTAGAATAGACAGCTTCCTGACCTTGGACGTGTGGTTCCTATAATCCAGCTACACCGATCTCTCTCTCTCTCTCTCTCTCTCTCTCTCTCTCTCTCTCTCTCTCTCTCTCTCACTTCAAGGCTGGCCTTGAAGTTGTTATATAGTCAGGGAAGACATTGAACTCCTGATTCTCCCACCTCTACCTTCCCAATGCTAGGATTATAGGTATACCTCCAAGCCCAATTCCTTCCTTCCTTCCTTCTTTCCTTCCTTCCTTCCTTCCTCCCCTTCCCTTCCCTTCCCTTCCCTTCCCTTCCCTTCCCTTCCCTTCCCTTCCCTTTCCTTCCCTTTCCTTTCCTCTCCTTTTTTAAAAGTACACTCTCTGGACTGTAGTATTTTGCTATAGCAACAGAAGATGGCTAACACGCTCTAGAATGATCCACACTTGTATGGTCTCTCCTGTGCTATTCTGAGAGCCTGAAGCAAGGGCAGGGCCTGGGGGCCTGTTAGTCTTAAAGTTGAGAAAGGAAGAGCTCAGTGATCCCTCCGGGACTCTTCTGCCCACAGTGAAGCCAGGGACTCTGTGGGGATCAATGGAAAGATGGAGAGGGTACCAGCTGCTGTCCTCTCCCCCAGGGTCACAAGCACAGCTATTTAGAGGGCAGCAGCTGGAGCTGCCACTCAAAGCCAGAGACGGGGAAACCTCGGGCCTCTGCCCCTGCCCTTTGGGTGACCCTAGGCCAGCCATTCCTCACCAGGCTTTGGTCTATGTTTGTAGCCTTGCTTTAGTGGCATTTTCTCAGGTTGGGTATGGGTTAAAAGTCCTGTGGGAAATCTGGGGGTATTGGGACTTGGGATGAGATCTCTTCATTAGCGTGCTCTGGGAGTGGCCCCTGGCTTTTCCCTTTGGGCAGCTCTCACTCCTGCACCTTGAGGGGAAGCCCAGAGGTCAAGCTCCCAATAAACACTCAAGGTGTCTAGGAGGTCGCTGGGGAGACTGATCCCTGGCGTGGTCAGGTCTTGGGTGTTACCGGCTGCCATGCTAGTTTTCAAGGGACTCTACCGGTCGCTTTTCATTCTGGCGACCGGCTATGCGGTGATGTATAATTAGCCCCTATCTGCCACCCACTGTCAGTGTGACTTCAGGCAGGCTCCTCTGCATAGACTGTTGGCTTCTTTCCAGACAGAGTCTTGTGTAGCTCTAACTAGCTTTCAACATGCTCTGTAGTTGAGGATAAACTTGAACTTATGATCCCCCTGTTTCCAAGTGCACGACCACCACTCTGGCAGTATGTGGTGCTGGGTCTGGAACTCGGGGCTTCAGGAGTCCTAGGAAAGCACTCTACCTACTGAGCTACACGCTCAGTATCTGAACTTTTCAATCAAGGTTCGTTGGCCTCCCTGGAGCAGGCCCCAAGCTTCCCTGTCCCCTACCACAGTGGAACTTTGACGGGCAATAAAGGCTGGGGCAGCGTACTCCAAGTGGCAATCAAGATGCTGGTAGCTGGCAAAACCCCTCTGTCTCTTGATAGGAAGGAGGGGCCACTGGGCAGGGCTCAGCTGGAGCCTGGCACAGCTCGCAGATTTCTGATTGCCATGGAGCAGAACACAGGCCTCTAGGGGACATGTCTGATAGTACCTTGTTACTCCCTGACTTCAGATGCTACATTACAAAAACCTGTCAATCAGATCGAGCCACACAATCCCCAAACCAAGTCCTAGGGACCCACCTGAGGCTCCCATAGACTGCAGGTCAACGGGCCCCCAAGAGGGATGGGAAGACTGTTGGCAACATGCACCAAGATACACACCTTGGGTGGCACGAAGAACTCCAGGCGGAAGCGCTCTCCGGCCACAGCCCTTCGGAGGAGCAGGCGACATTTCTGCCACTGTGCCGTGCCCCCAGGGCCGGAGGCTGCATCATCTGCCACCATGAAGCGCAGTGCGCCCTCGCGCTGGATGTCCACTAACTCCACTTTGGCTGCCAGGGTTCGTGCCAGCCGCAGACGTCGCGTCCATTTGTCACGAGGCTCGGACACAGGCTCGGTGGTTTTCGGGGTGGCCCCACCCTCGGGCTCTGGGGATGCGCGCCGGTGCCATAGGTCGCGCACTCCGTCCACTACACACAGGCTCATGTTACGCAGTGAGAAGCCTTTGCGGACACGGGCCTTGGTAGCCACGTGAGCAGACACATCTTCGGAGCTGCGAGAGTGGCCATAGGTTGCAGTCTTGAGCGCCGAGGTCACGGAGGTCACCGCAGGCTCGGGTTCCATGGTGTCAGCTGCTGTCCCCAGCACGCGGCGCACTTCCTCGCTGAAGACTGCCAAGAAGTTGGCTGCAAAGTGGCGGGAGAACGAGGTCCCAGCGTCAGGCGTGTCGTAGGTCGGGTTGTCCCGAAGGAAGCGGCAGAACTTGTGAGCGAAGTCCACAGCAGCTACCTGAGCGTGCAGCTCGCAGAATTGCCTCCAGTCGGGGACTGGGGCGGGGGCGGCTGCCGAGCCGGGGGTGGCACCATTCATGGCTTTGGTCCCATGGCAGCCTCGGACTGAGAGGAAAAAAGTTGGTAAGTGCTTATTCTTCCTTCCTTCCTTCCTTCCTTCCTTCCTTCCTTCCTTCCTTCCTTCCTTCCTTCCCTGCCTCTCTCTCTCTTTCTCTCTCTCTCTCTTTCTTTCTTTCTCTTTCTTTCTTTTCTTTCCTTCCTTCCTCCCTCCCTCCCTCCTTTCTTTCTCCCCTCTCCCTTCCCCCCCCCCTCTCTCATTCAACAGAGTTTCATGTAGCCTAGGCTCGCCCCTTAGACTCCCTATGTGACAGAGGATGGCCTTAAATTTCTGCTCTTCCTGTTTCCACATCTCATGTGCTGGGATGCCAAGTGTGTACCACCACCCACAGTTAAAATGACTTTGAATCCTCTGGTCAGTACTCCTACCTAGTCACAGGGCTCCCTGGGGAGGCTCCACCACAGAGGCTGTATACACACATGTGCCTGCTGAGGCTGGAGGCGCAGGCTGCCACCAACTAGCGTGCACGTGATAGATGCAGAGGTAGCAGATGATGTGTGTGTGTGTGTGTGTGTGTGTGTGTGTGTGTGTGTGAGAGAGAGAGAGAGAGAGAGAGAGAGAGAGAGAGAGAGAGAGAAACACCCCAGGTCATTCATTTTGGTCAAGGAGGCTGAGGGGACAGACATCTTCAAATGGTGCCTCATGAGTTTTGGGGTAACCCCTCCAAGGTCCCCAAGCCCTGGAGAAAAGAGGGTTAGATTATCTGGAGCAGGAGTCACAGGCAGTCGTGAGCTGCTGTGTGGGTGCTGGGAGCCTAACTCATTCCTCTCCAGGACCAACAAGTGTTCTTAACCTCCGAGCCATCTTGAGGGTGCCCCTGGGGATCCCATCTCAATCACCTTCTCACCCTTCCTCTGGCTGGCCGGACCGAGCTGTTTGTGCCGTCCCTTCCTCCCACCATGTTCTGTCTGAGCAAGGAACTAAGGAGCCAGCTGACCCTTAACCCCTGAAACTGTGAGCCCCAATAAGTCCTCTCTCCCTCATGTTGCTCCTGGGTACCTGTTACAGTGACAAGAACCTTACACTCATTTCTAGGGGCTTTACCTCAGCTCTTCCTGACCCTGGGACCTCGGGGGTCATCTTCCCATATGACTCCAAGATGACCATTTTTTCTTATTGGTGTTAAGACCCCACCTCCTTAGGACCCCTTTCCCCCCTTTTCATGGTAGCTTGCCTGTTGTTCCTTCCAGAACTCCCATCCCCACTGGACCAATCTAGAAATCCCAGCTGTCTCTTCATTCCAGCTTCTTCCACTTTGTTGCTAGGCAACCCCATCTTTTTACCACTTAGAATGGGTAAACTGCAGAGTGCGTGTCAGGTAGTCATCTGGGGGACTTATTTCCTGTCCCCTGTTGTGGTCAACATCCCTGGGAACACAACCTGCCACTTCTGCCCCCTCATTTGTTTCCTTTCTTCCGTTGTACCCAGTTCCTCCTTGCTGCATATTACTCAATGGCTCTACCACTGAGCCACGCCTCCAGCCCCTCACTGGGGGATTCTAGGCAGGAGCTCTACCACTGAGCCACGCCCCCAGCCCCTCACTGGGGGATTCTAGGCAGGGGCTCTACCACTGAGCCACGCCCCCAGCCCCTCACTGGGGGATTCTAGGCAGGGGCTCTACCACTGAGCCACGCCCCCAGCCCCTCACTGGGGGGTTCTAGGTAGGAGCTCTACCACTGAGCCACACCCCAGCTCCTCACTGGGGGATTCTAGGCAGGGGCTCTACCACTGAGCCACGTCCCCAGCCCCTCACTGGGGGGTTCTAGGTAGGAGCTCTACCACTGAGCCACACCCCAGCTCCTCACTGGGGGATTCTAGGCAGGGGCTCTACCACTGAGCCACACCCCAGCCCCTCACTGGGGGATTCTAGGCAGGGGCTCTACCATTGAGCCACGCCCCCAGCCCCTCACTGGGGGATTCTAGGCAGTGGCTCTACCACTGAGCTTCCCAGCCCCTCACTGGGGGATTCTAGGCAGTGACTCTACCACTGAGCTTCCCAGCCCTTCCATCCATTTTCCTTTGGTAACTTTGACCTTAAGTTAGTGAAGAAAAAAAAAAAAAGGAAACTAAACTAAGTAGGGAGGTGCAGGCCCTGCTGGTGACCCCCGCTGAGAGGCCAGTTTCCTGTGGAGTGTTGAGGGGCAGCACCTGTCCCTCTGTAGAGACTTAGGCTCTCACCTGTCCTCACAGGATCTCTTTGGCTTTGGGACTGCCTCTGCTCCACAGCCCTTGGGAACCCCACCTGAGATTTCCCCTGGCATTCAAGCCCTATAATTAAACTCTAGGTAAAAATAGCTGTTCGACTTCTTGACAACATCAGTGGAGCCTCAGGGCCAGAGGGCACAAGGGAATCCCCTCCCTCCCTAGGCCACAGCAACCGCCCTTTAAGTACAGGATCCAACCAGGGCAGAAGTGCCTGAGAAAAATGACCGGTTTCTCACCTATAGATAGGACAAAGGTGGCGCCACGGAAGGAGCAATGACTGCGGTGAGACTTTTGGAAATCAGAGGGCAGTGTGCGAAGTCCGTGAAGTGGAGAGAGGTGGGCGCTGGGTCCTCATGAGCGTCACGGATGCCTGACCCTTACTCTACCCTGTTTCCCAACTCCTAGTCATCCTTCCATAATGAAACTTCTTCCTCTAGGAAGCCTTCCTTGACTTCCTCTGTCCAGGCTGGCACAAGTGTCTCTCTCTTTTTTTTTCTTTCTTCGTCTTCTTTTTTCTTTTTTTCGGAGCTGGGGTCCGAACCCAGGGCCTTGCGCGACAAGTGTCTCTTCTAAGCTTCCATGAGTGTCCCTCTAGCAAGCTACCACTTGTGCTGTGCTCTGTGCCTGCTTTTAAGTCTATCTCTCCGGCTGGCACGGGTTGTCCTTGTGGGCGGAAGGAAGGCCTGAGTCATATCTCAGATTCCTGTCACTCACTCTTTTCCCTGGAAGTAGGGACTGTACCTGCTAGGCCACTGCCGTCACCACCACCACCACCACCACCACGACCTCCAAGAAGGATGGAAGGACTCACTGCTAAACCCAGGAGGGCCTGCCCCAAGTCCATGCACTTACCCAGCAGGGCATCTCCTACTCTGTGTGATGGCATGGGTGAGCATCGGAAGGCTAATTATGGGCCTGTGTGGAGGCTGCTAGGAGGTCAGCCCTGGCACTGGGTTTTAGGCTTCCCTTTGTCCCTTCTGATGGCTGTGAAAGCCTTTGAATGGAGAAGGAACAGAATCACGGAGGACAGGGCCTATGTAGGGCCCCACCCAAGCCAGGTGGAAATTAGACTCCGCCAAGATTCTGAGAGGTGCATTGTGTCCTAAGCAGGAGAGTGGCTGGATCTTTCCTGCCCTCTCTTCTCCAACCCCACCGGCAGGCCAGGAGCTTATGGGCCAGTATAGCTAGCTGTCTTGTGTCCCAGGCTACAGAGAACAGGGGAAGCAGGGTGTGGTGGCACCTGATTATAAGCCTAGCTTTAGGGTGGAGGGTCTTAGAGGAGACAGTTGTGCCAGCCTGGGCGGCATGTGCCTGTAAGCTTAGCATTAGGAGGGTGAGGCAGGGGGTTAGGGATTTAGCTCAGTGGTAGAGCACTTGCCTAGCAAGCGCAAGGCCCTGGGTGGTTCGGTCCTCAGCTCAAAAAAAAAAAAAAAAAAAAAAAAAAAACCAAGGAGGGTGAGGCAGGAGGGTTGGAAGTCTTAGGTTACTCCAAGCTAATAGAAAATTCCAGACCAGCTTAGGCAAGATTTGATCTCAAAATGAAATCAAAGAAAGAAACAAATGTATCAAGAGAGGCCAATACATTCTCTGCCTATAGACAGGGAGTCCAGAACTCACACACAGGAAAGACACAGGGAGGCACTGCAGACCGATGGACCCACACAAGGAAGTGCTGCTCCCAACAGCCCTTGGGGCCGGATCCGGGAGGAAATGAAGTTCTTGACCTCGGCTGACCTTACATAATTCTGAGCTTCACTTGGAGAAGGAACGGCTCACCCCTCCCTAGAAGGGCAGACCAATGGCTCAGGTAGTAAACATCATAGCCACAGCAGGCACTGTCCCCATCTTCTCTGGCCAGGAAGGTTTCCCACTCACTGTGGAGATCAGCAGTGTGTGACAATCAGTGTGCAGATGATCGTGGGTTCACACAGTGGGAAAGCAGGGCCAGAGAGCAGGGTACTGGAAGCAGGGTGGACAATGTCATCCTGTCCCCACTAGGGACTGGCTTAGAAGGTTCATGAATTAAAGCCCCTTGACCTTGGTCTCTTTCCCCTCCTATCTCTGCCTGGATTGCTTTTCTCCTTGGCCTTCAGGTGTATAGAACCTTCTATTTTAGTTTTACACTTGTGTGTGTGTGTGTGTGTGTGTGTGTGTGTGTGCGCGCGCACGCACGTGCATGCCTGCATCACAACCTATGTGTGGAAGTCAGAGCCCAGTCTATGGGGGTTGGTTCTCTCCTTCCATTGTGTGGGTTCTAAGGGTTGATCACAGGTTGTCAGGCTTAGTTACCTTTACCTACTGAGTCATCTTACAAGCCCTATCGTGTGTGTGTGTGTGGGGGGGGTACAGGACGACCATACCCTCCCCCCTCACTCCCCTTACTTCATTGAGACAGGATTCTCTCATTGAGCTCAGTGGTAGACTGGTAGCCAGCCAGACCCACGGCCCGCTGTAGTGGGGTCAGAGTGCATATGGCCACATTCAGTCTTGGGGATTAGAACTCATGCTTTCAAAGCCAGTGCTCTTACCCACTCCTGAGCCGATAACCCTGCCTTTTCCTGGAAGTTTCTGTACTAGACAGGAATTCACATGTCCTTGTGGCCTGTGACCTCTGGTGTCTGTGGTTATATCCCAACGCTCCTCCTGCAGCACCTGGTGCTAGAAGAAGCCTAGTGACTCAGCCCGGGGAGGAGTGTGCTCCATCCTGGCCCAATACCCCATTCCCCGGAGCCTTGGTTTCTCTATCAGTGTAACAGAGGGCCGGAGCAGGGGCTGGGTGAGCTATGAAAGTACACTCGCTGGACATTGAAGACCAGCTGCCACCCAACGAGGACCTGGGACAGGTAAGGAATGAAAACATCCTGAGCTCTTTGGGCAGAGATAGACAAAGCCTACTAGACCGGGGTTGGGGGGGTGGGAGGGTGGGGAGTGGGGGGATGGTAGGTCCCTAGGTACTAGAAAGGTCCAGCGTCTGCCACTCTTCACTACAATTGGGTCTGTCTGATCTTAGCTCCCCTAACTGGCTCCTCGCCTGGAAAGAACGCTGCTTTTATTGTTTTTAAAAGTCTCTTAGGTACTTGAGGCTGGCCTCGAACTCATTATATTGCCGACAAGGACCTTGATCTCTTGTCTTCAAGGCTCCTGCAGTACGGGGATTACAGGTGTGCAGTATCAGACTGGGAGGGAAGCCAGATCTTCATGCATGCCAGGCAGGCACCCCACCGTTCAGCTATCCCCAGAGCTTTTTGGCTTTGTTGTTGTTCTTAAGTGGGATGGGGCTTTGGAGGGGTCGCGAGAGCAGGGCAGGGACAGCTTGACTAAGATCCCCCTGCTCATGGTCTTTCAAAGCCACTGCCTTGACTAACCTCAAGGCCAGACAGACACTCAGACAGAGTCACTGCGCAGACAGGGCAGCAGAGGGGGTGGACGGCTTTCCGGTAGTAAAAATAGCGCTGACAATAGGAAAAGGGAGGGAAAAAAGCCCGTCTTCAACCCCCGCTAGCAGTGAGCAGTTCCGGACCCCAAGGCCTGGTCATTCCTTAAAATATTGATGAGGCCGCCTTGCCGCTCCGCGCTAATGGGCAGAGCACTAATCGATCCTGGGCTCGGTGGGCGGGGAGACGCGGCGGCCCCGCCCCCTGCCCAGGAGGCTCGGGTTTCTGGGAAACCCTTGCTGTGGTGACAACAGCCTCCCTCTGGTACCCTCTTGGCTCAGGAGTCGACAGATACTCCCGGGAGGGGAAGGCTGAGGAGTCTGAGGTCCCTCAGGGTGCAATCTACTGGCTACTAGGGGGGCCCAGGTGTGATGTGCGATACGGTAGCCAGGAGGGATGCAGGCAACATTAGGCAAGATGGCCCTTAGTTTGTGCGGGACCACCAACAGCATGAGAGGAAGAGATGACCAGAATGAATGGTCATCTGTTTTTGGTGAGACAGCGTCCTTTAATGAGCCATTTAATGACACTCCTCCCCTTCAAAACACAAGAACAGTCTACCGTCATTCACACAGGACTTCCCTGGATCCTGGCTCCAGCCACGATCGCTCATGTCCTCCCTTTCCAGTAGTGCCCTGGTTTGCCTGGTGCCACTCGGCCTCCCAATGACGGCAGAGGCTCATTCAGCTTCCCGTGGCTCCCATGTATCTCTCTCCACGCAGCCCACCCACATTCCTGCAGGCCAGAGTGGTGCCCAACGGGAACGTTAGGTACCCGAGCATTGCTTCTCGGGGCTACCCGACCTCTTGGCCGGCACCACATGTACACAGCAGGATCTGAACCAGAGCCTCATGCTAGAGGGAGGATGTGACTGGAATTTCCCACCCTTTCCCACCCACGATGCTGGCTTTGGGAAGAAGTCAGCTTGACTTGAACCTGCTGGGACCATAGACAATAAGAGTCTACAGGAGCTGGTGGATAGAGGGCTTGCCTAGCACACATAAAATTCCGGGTTCCATCCCTAGCATTGCCTATACAGGCAAGGCGGTGCACATCTGTAATGCCAGCTCACAGAATGGGGAGAAAGAAGGACCAGGAGTTCAAGGCTGTGCAAGGTGACAGAAAACCCTCCCTTGCCTCCAAAGAAAAAATAGTATTAGCTACTGATTTAAGGTGTGTGCGGAGGGAGGGGGAGGGGGGTCTCTCAGCGCCATGCTTCCCTCCGAGCATCCAGAGATTTCCTCCCAACCAAGGAATGCACCTGTTAGACAGTCTAGGACACTCTTTTGTCTCTCAGAGAACTAACTGAAGCACGTCCCTCCATGCACATTGGGGTGGTGAAGTGGCCAGATGGAGTAGGTCTGTCTGAATCCCAGCTTCTCTGCCTCCTAGCATGTGGCCTGCACCCCTGCTGGGGCCTCCACTTCCCCATCCCATAGACGGAGGGTGAGAGCATGCTAACCTCACACAGAGCCATGTATGGTGCATGCCTGTAATCCCAGCGTGGGGGAGGCAGAAGTAGCAGGGTCATGAGTTCAAGGCCAGCCATTCTTAGCAACATAACAAGTTGAAAGCCAGTCTGGTTTACATGAGACTCTGTCTCCATAACAAGTAAGCAGGGAGGGTGAGGTGGCTCACGGATAAAGGTGCTTGCCGCCAAGCCTGACAGCCGGAGTTTGGGGCCCAAATGGTGGAAGAAGAAAACTGACTCTCCTGAGTTGCTCTCTGACCAACACATCTGGCGTTGCACACACATACACGTGGAAAATGAACAATGTAATTTTTAAAATTAAAAGTAAATAAAAGGGGGCTGGAGAGATGGCTCAGGGGTTAGGAGCACTGACTGCTCTTCCGGAGGTCCTGAGTTCAAATCCCAGCAACCACATGTGGCTCACAACCATCTGTAATGGGATCCGACGCCCTCTTCTGGTGTGTCTGAAGACAGCGACAGTGTACTTATACACATGAAATAAATAAATCTAAAAAGGAAAAAGTAGTGTACAAATACATGGCAGGTAAAATACCCAAACACATAAAATAAAATTTAATTTAAAAAAGTAAATAAGAATTAAAAAGTAGTAAGTCCCTTCTCTTGCTTGAGCAAAACAAGGCACCTAGCTACAGACACTTCTTCCCTGGTCTCTCTGTTTCTTGATGCTCCCCACTCAAATCTCTATAAATTGAGGGTCCACAGTTGTCTCCCACACACGACTGGGCTACCTTTCTCCTACAGCATCTTCCCTATAACAGAGGAACAAAGGAAGGCCTCGCCCACTACCCTAGATGAAGAAATGGGGTTCTGGTGAGGGGGGACCCAGACTCTCCTCTACTGGATTTGTACAAGTCCACACCCCCTTAGTGTAACAGACACACTGTGTGGGGACCCAGAATGCAGAAGGAGGCAAGTTCCAGGCCTGTCCCATCCTATAGCTCGGATTCCCAGAAGAAATTCTTTCAGGGGCACAGAAGGGGGACCCAGCACTTGCTTTTTGGGAAAGAAGAGCAGGGGAACCCACGTCTTGGACCTGAAGGAAGCAGGGGTCTGGAGAGCAGGGTTGGGGACTGGGACCGCACACTAAGCAGAGTGGAGGATGTCCGCTATATTTTTCCTCAGAATCACCCAGTGCTGGACAGCTCCCCGAAACCCTGCTAAGCTGGCTCCAGCTGAACCAGCCCTCCTCATACCCTACCCTTGCTTTACTGGGGCTGGGGGGTGGGGGCACTGCAGAGCAGAGGTGGCTCAGATCTGACTTGGGCTTAGGGCCTAGGGTTCAGGAGTCCCCCTCTTCCAGTATCATGTGATGCACTTGGAACTTGACCCAGCACCCCCAGACCTACAAGGTGTTCCTCTTTTCCTGCTACCGTGTGTGCACTCAAGTGTGTGTGCATTAGAGGTTGACACCAGGTGACTTCCTCAATCACTTGCTACCTCATGTTTTGTGAGGGGGCCTAGTTGGCTGGCCAGCAAGCACCCAGGCATCCTCCAGTCTCAGATCTTAAAGGCATGCATATCAGTGTAAGGTTTCTGGGGACGGATGTGCCTCATACATGTGGTGAGCACTGAAAGCCATCTCTCTAGCTGCTCTGTTGTGTGCGTGCGCTTTTCCTGACACACAGTACGAGTGATCCCCAAGGCCTCCCTCCTGTGACCCCTTCAGTTCTGGGTGCTGCAGATGCAGACCCTTTCCGCTGATCTGCCTGCAGCCTACAGGGGACTGGAGAGCCCCTTCTCCTGGGTTGCCTCTACCCTGCTCTAGGATAACACCTGTGGCTTGTGACCGTCTCCTCCACCAGACTGTGACTTCAGATGACTTGCTCCCTATCCTCAGAGGGCTTACCAGCATCTGCAGAGTTCACCCTCAACACCTACTTCACTCAGAGGAAGAAAAGCAGCATACTCCCACACAGCCATGCCCCTGTTTACTGTGCCCAGAAAGGTGTGGGCTTGAATTCAGGCTGAGGATATACTCGCTGTCCCTGGGGACAGAGCACAGCCATAAAAAGACGCAGTTAGGTGAGAGTGAAAGAGACTTCATTAGAAGCTGGGTTTGTGACAGCCCCTGTAACCCCACATGGACAGCCAAAGACAGATGGCGAGGATCTGTCTAACTAAATCTCCCCTCATGGGGACTGCAGCCCGGAGGCTCACAGCACCCGAAAACCCTCCCTCGCACTTTACCAGGGCTCAGGGGACCATGCAAGAAGTAAGAATCAGCTTTAGGCATGGCAGCGCACGCCCCAGCGTTTAGGAGGTGGAGTTAAGAGCTCCAGGAGCCCAGCCTTGGTAAGAGAGAGAGATGGGGGCCATCCTGGGTTGCATGAAGCTATCTCAAATAAGGACACCAGCTGGTGGCAGCGTCGAACACCTTTGATCCCAGCACTCAGGAAGCAGAGGCAGGCAGATCTCCGGGAGTACTAGGACAGCCTGGTCTACAAAGTGAGTTCCAGGATAGCCAGGGCTACAGAGAAAGACCCTGTCTCAAGAACAAAAACAAAACAAAAGAAAAAACCCAAGGGCTATTAAAATGACTTTGTAGGTCAAGATGCTTGTGGCCAAGTCTAGTGACCCCAGTTCCATTCCCGGGACCCACATGATGGAAGGAGAGAGCTGCTTCCAAAGTTGTCTTCTGATGTCCACATGTGCCACAGCAGGGCACCCACGCAGCACACACAAACAAATGTTATAAAAATTTAAAAACAAAATCAGAGCTGAAGCTCTTGCCGGGGCGGGGGAGAGGGGGAGTGGCTTGGAGGTCTCTGACGCGTGGGCTGAGAGACTTTGGGCAAACCATTCTACTTCCCCTAAATTTGTTTTGTGACAATGCTCAGAGCTTGGCATGGGTCATCTGAGATCAATTAAGCTAGCCCCTGGGAGGTAGAGACTCCACTGGCTGGATGGCCTTGCCTTCGTTCGGTACTGTGTGTGTGTGTATGTGTGTGTGTGTGTGTGTGTGTGTCTGGGTGTGTGTTCCAAGCCCTCCTTGGGGACTCCTAGTAAGTATGTAAGGGACTAAGAAACTTTGGAAAGTGTTTCATCACAACTGGGGGGTGGGGAGGGGCGGGGAGAAAGTGTGTTCTTTAACTCTCTGTTCCCCAGAACTGTTCAATTATGGGGCACCCACAGTCCTCACTACCAAGGTTCACACTTTCCAGGGAGTGTGTAGGCTCCTTACAGAGACAAAGGGGGTAACAGATTCAAGAAAGCAGCAGCTGGCCAACTCTGGCTCTGAGGTCCTGCTCCTTAAACCAACTCTGCCTCAGGCTGGTAAAAGGCTCACTTAGCAGGGAGAGGGGTTCACTACCTCACCCTGTAAGCTCACCCACTGGAACCCCACATAGAGGTGTAAAGAGAGACTGAAAAGTCCACAGAGCTGTTCTCTGATCTTTGCATGTGTACGGAGCCATATGAGCCCACACACATCACACACACGCACACAACAACAGTAATAATTTAAGAGTCAATTAAACACAGGCAGAAATCCTTCTGACTTCAAGGCCAGCTTGGTCTACAAAGAGAGCCTCAGGCCAGCCGGGCTACATAGTGAGACTATCTCAGCCACTACCATCACCAGCAGCAGCAGCAGCAGCAGCAGCAGCAGCAGCAGCAGCAAGCAAACAAAACCATGAGGCCTCACACTAGCCTAATGCTTTTTGAAAGATTTTTTTTTCAAACGTCTTGGAAGCCAAAAGAGATATATGGAAGAATATGATACAGTCTAGGGGCTTCAAATCCCCCATTCCCTATAGCCTCCTGGGGAAACCACATACCTAGGGCGACTGCCCAAGTATGAGGGGTGCTTTCTGAGTGGGACATTTCCATCAGGTCCCCTGGGAGAAACACCATTTTATTTGGCACACAAGGTTAATCAGCTCAGGGGGCAGAGGCCGTGTTGGTGAGATGTCTCAGTGGGTAATGACGACACTTGCTGTTTGGTCCCTAGAACCCATGTAAAGAAAGAACTGACTCTCGAAAGTTGTCCTCTGACACACACACACACACACACACACACACACACACACACACACACACACGCAAAATTTTTAAAAATCCACAAAGAGGCAGAGATGAAGTTCAACACTGGTCTGACAGCCCCACCCCCTGCCTCACCTCGGGCGAACTAGACTCTGGTTTATTCTTGGTCACCGACTCTTTGGGGGATACCCTGCGACTCTCCGGTCACTGCAGACTTCTGACCTCAAAGACTTCACTTAGGGGACTAAGCGAAGGTGGAACGGTAGGAAAGCCCAGGCAGGTCCCAGCCTCTGCCTGGTTTCGGCCCGCAGCCCTGGCGCGGCTCCTACACGCGCAGCTCACAGGTTCATCAATGGCCTAGGCCGAAGGGGCTGAATGGAGGGCACTAACCCGCCCCTTCTTAAAGGCGCCGGCCTGTCACCCTCGGCGATCCTCCTCTCAAAACCCGGGCTGCTCTGGCGCTCCAGAGTGGGCGGGTCACGAATGGTGGCCTTGGATAAGAGGGCCTGGGCCTTAAGGGGGTATCCCCACGGGATAACTGTGGCTCCGCTGGGGTCTCTCTAGACCCCAGCGTGTAGCCATCACCCTCATGCTGGGTTGACCCACCTCCTCCCAGACCCGGGAAGAGACCTGAACGTCCCCTCCCCCCCAGCATCGGATCCCTTCCTGTAGAGGACCAGCTGCGCTCGCCCCTCCAACGAGCCAGGGTCCGATGAGGGGAAAGGGGCTCAGCTGCTCTGGAGGTGGCTTCTTCCCCCGCCCCAGCTTCCCGTTACTCTCCACCTCTCCTGGGCAGTGAGTCTGGGATCCGATCCCAGAGGGGTTCATCCCCTCTGTCGCGCGTCCTCCTCCCTCCCACCGGTGCACACAAAGACACGCTTGGACCCAGGCGCGTGCGGCCGCGCTTCCCGGGGAGGCAGTGAGCACACACCTTAACACACACACACACACACACACACACACACACACACACAACCACACAACCACACGATCACAATCACACTCACACACACGCCCTCGGGAACTGCTGGGCACCGGGTAAAGGAACCTTAGGACAGGGAGCTGAGGACAAGCAGGCCGTACCTACAGGCGCGCAGCTTCGGCCGCGCCGGCCGGGGCGCCGGAGAAGCGCTGCCCGGACCGCGGCCGGGATCCTCGGACCCGGTGGCGCATGGCCCTCCGGGCCGTAGCTCCGCCCTTGGTGGCCGGTGGTGGCGGCGGCGGCGGGGGCTGGCTCCCGCTTCCCTGGCCTGCAGTCTGCGAGGCTCGTGCGCTCTTAGCAGTCCCGGGGCGGGCCCCTTGAGGTTCTCTCCCTCTTTGGGATACGGAGCTCGGCGCGCTCTGATCCCAGACTCGCGCGCCGCGCGCTCCTGGCCCTCCTCCTAGTCTGAGCAGCGCGCGCCTTCGGGCCCCGCCCCACCACTAGTCCCGCCCCACCACGCCCCCCCGCTTCAGGTCCCTCCCTTGCCGCACCCCCCGCCCACGCGGCGCGAGCCTTTAGCCACGCTTCCAAGCCCTCCCCCAACCCCCACCCCCACTCCCTCTCCGGAGTCCCAGTGGCGCCGGCCAACCGCTCTGTCTTCCTCCGGACAGTGGCTGAGCAGAAAGACCTGACCCGGGGTGTCAAGGTCTCGTGGTCAATCCTAGGAGTCCCTCTCGTGTGGGAGCATCTCCCGAAGCCTAGGGTGGTGGATTGGAGGATGTTCTACTTGGTCACCATGGGCATGGACACTCTATAAATGTCTCTGGGTTATGAGAGTCAGACAGGGGCGGGCGCTTGTAGGCCGACCCTCCGCTGGAGGACAATGGGAGCCTCGAGGAGGTCCAGATGTCGCAACCAAGGAAATGTCTGTCTGGTTCTCAACATCCAGAGACCCAGAGCCACGCCCCCTGCCTCCCTCCTGCCCTCCGGGTGCGGGAAATTGCCCAGGATCTCAGGTCGGGGGAAGAACCCCCCCCAACAGGTCCTCCCCACCCAACAGTACTCTGGTCCCACCAGGAGAGGTGTCTGAAGTCGTCCAGGACTCTGTGAAATCCTCACTATGGGTTGGCTACAGAATCAGAACTAGGTCCCTGGTCTGACCCATATGGTGGCGCTCTAGGGCATCCCGAAGGGTAAGGAGACCAGGGGAGAGGGAATGTCCTGGAGAACAGGGGCATGGGGAGGAGCCAGATGGGTTGACACATGCCTATAATCCCAACGCTCCGGAGGGAGGAGGAAAGCACTAGTTTGAGGTCAGCCTGGGGTACATATAACACACACTGTCTCAAGAAGCCAAAGCGAAAAACAACAAAACCCTACAGGTGTGTCAGCGGATGCTCAAGAGGTGAGACCCGTGGCTTACTTCTGCAGTGGACATGGTCCCTTGGATCTGCTCTCCTCTCTTCCTGGCTTCCCATTCCAGGATGGTCAGCAGTCATTCTTCTGTCTGTGTAGACCTCTGGCTGTGATCTGCCTGGAGTGTCTCCATCTGCTGCCCTCCTCCCACTCACGGTGGCCTCTGACCTTTGTAAAGTCCTTTCACTCACAGGAACTCAGATTCACTGATTATTTTCCAGGAAGCAGCAGGGGTGGCATGGGGCTAGGGGAACTGGGCTGACACTGGAGAGGTGGGGTGTGCCGAGCACATGGAAATTTGCTTGGGGCCACTGAAACCAGCCATACCTCTGTTGAGGCCTGCCTGGGTACCTGTTTCTTCTCGGCTACACAGGGACCAGCAGCTGCTCTGTCTCTGGACCTGGCAGGCAAACACTTAATGAAAGTTTAGGCTGTAATCCAGCCATGGATTGGATTTGTGTGGTTGTGAACAGGAGGTTCCTAGTCAGGAAAGGTAGGATAGGGATGGGAGAGAAACTGAATCCCTGGGTGGTCTGGCTGTGGAAGCCACCATCCCCACTGCTGACGAAGATGACATCTGGGGGCATAAAAGAGGACTCACCTGTTCTAAGTTGTGGCTTGATTCGATGGTGGGCAGTCAGCGGCTGGCGAGGATTCTGGGATGGGAAACCCAGAATCAGACAATGGTTCTGATGCCCCAGAGGAGGAAGTGAGGAGTGAGTCGGACCCACATGAGGAACTGACGGGACACATAGAAGGAGGGTGGCGGTGATTGGCTAAGAGCAGCTGTCATGGAGATTGGAATGAGGGTCAAGGGTGACAGGTGCATCCGGGTTCCCAAACGGTAGAAGGCTTTGGGGCCTTGGCGGAAGATCAGATAGGAAAGATAAGGGGTGCTTATGGTGGGCTCTGAATGAGGGACCTCCCTGCATGCAGAGCCCAGAGAGAGTTTGGGAATAAACCTGATATGGAATAGCCCAGTGAAAATATTTTTATGTATATTGGTACTTTGCATGTACATCTGCACACCAGATGGCACAAGACAGGTGTGAGCTGCCATGTGGGTGCTGGGAATTGAACTCAGGACCTTCGGAAGAGCAGTGAGAGCTCAACCACTGAGCCATCTCTCCACTGAGTTACTTTCCACAGCCCCCCCCCTTTTTTTCCAAGACAGGGTTCTTCTGTGTAGCCCTAGCTGTCCTGGAACTCACTCTGTAGACCAAGCTAGCTTCAAACTCACAGAGATCCACCTGCCCCTGGCTCCTGAGTGTTGGAATCCGAGGCGTGCACCATCACGGCTGGCTCCCAGTGAGTCTTGCTTTGTGAGTGGAACAGCCTGGGGAAAGCTGGTTCTCAGAGCACTGGAGGATGATGGGATGGCTTTGGTGCATTTGGCAAGCAGAGACCCAAGAAGGGGCATGCTTCACACATAGCTCTGGGGCACAGAGAAATGGAAGCAGGGACTTTCCAGGAGCTGATATGGAGATGACATGAGCCTGTTGGCACATGCCAGGCCCTCAGCCATGGCTGGTCTGACTAACTGATGAGTATTCTGTGATGTGTGGGTTTAAGAGCCAGTGTTGTTGTTATAGCTCAGACTGAAGTAATGATCCTGACTGCTGGGAATCTTTCTGTCAGGTGACAGGGGTGGGGACTCTACTCAGGGCCTTGTGCATGCTAGGTAACACTCTACCATTGAGCCACGCCCCCAGCCCCTCACTGGGGGATTCTAGGCAGGGGCTCTACCACTGAGCCACGCCCCAGGTCCTCACTGGGGATTCTAGGCAGGGGCTCTACCACTGAGCCACGCCCCTAGCCCCTCACTGGGGATTCTAGGCAGGGGCTCTACCACTGAGCCATGCCCCCAGCCCCTCCCTGGGGGATTCTAGGCAGGGGCTCTACCACTGAGCCACACCCCCAGCCCCTAACTAAGGGGTTTCTAGGCTGTAACACTGAGTCAGATCTAATAGGTTGTTTGGGAATAAAGAATATATTTCTGGTTTGGGTGGGGGCTATACTCAACAGACTCTATGGTCTGGGTTCCAGGAAAGCTCTGGACACACTCATAGCATTCTTGGGTATAGGAAGAATTGGGGAGAGCCTACCTACATGCCTGGCAAGCTCCAGGGGCCTGGTGCTGCAGGCACCCACCAGCCTATCAGATACCCAGTGTTCAACTGAGGAGTCACAGAATACAAGGCCCCATGGTGGCTGCAATGATTCTTTATTTCATGCGAAGCTGAAGAAAAAGATCAAATCCAGCGGAGGAAGATCTGAGGTCCTGAGAGTTGGCCTTGCTATCATGGCCCAGGACAAGTTTTGCTGGGGCCTCTGGGACCATGTCTGTGGTGCCTGAGGCACAGGGACCTCATTGGAGAGACTTCCTCTTCTAGAAACCAAAATATTTTGCCAAAGAAGCAAGCAGAACTCAAATCATGGACTGGGTGCAGGGAAGGGGTAGTGGAAACCATCCCGCCCTCTGGGGCTCCCTGACTTGGAGACTGCGGTTAAGGTTGTATCAAAGCCGCCTCCCGCCCTGCCGGGGAAGAGGGCGGATGAGAAGTCTGGGGCCCAGAAGACTCCCACCTATTTTATTATGTGGCAGGGTCCTACGAGAGCCTATAGGAATGCCGGAGTGGGTGCTGACAATCTGTATCACAGTCAGAAAGCTCTGCCACCAGGGCTAGAGGTTCTGATGTGGGTGGAGCCCAGGTCAGGTGACTAGACCGAGGGCAGAGACTCAGGGAGTCCACCCTAGCTGGTTGCTAGGGGTTGTTTGAACCTTGGGGCTCCAATGGGGTTGTGACAACCTTTGAAAGGGGTTCTAGAGGCTCTGAGCTTCCGGCAGCTGTTGGATGAGGACAGAGACAGTTTCCGTGGGGGATTTTTTTGTGGGGGGAAGGCTATGTCATTAGAAGCAGCTGATCAAGCAAGGGGCAGGGTAGCAGCCAATACATCTCCAGTGAGCCTGGGGGTCACTGCCATAAGTCACCAGCTGCTGCTCCATTGTCACTCTCATGGAATTTGTGCAGATGATCGGCGAACCTGAGGGGACAGGAGCACAGCTGAGACAGTGTCGAAGAGGGGTGATCACAGGGCTGGGGACACTCAGATGGGCGCTAGGCTAGAGGCTGGAGCAGCAGCAGTCATGGAGCTTGGAGCTGCTGCTCGGGGTTCTGGGGGCTTGGCTGTCGGTTTGGGGAGGCCAGGACACATTCTTACTTCTTGGCGCAGGTGGCAGCACAGTCTCTCTCCACGCTCTCACTCCATGCCAGCTTGTACAGCACCTGTCAGGCAGAGACACCGTGAGCTATCTGCCCTGCCTCACGACAATTCTCATTGTCACCCACAGCCGTTAGGCCTGCTCCCTGTGGGGCAGAAAGGTTGCCATGGCCCAGCTGGACGGCCTGGGAGATACTCCTGAGCCAACCTACTTCCCAGATGCTTAGAAGCAGACACAGCTCTTCGAGTTACTCTCCTAACAGTGTGGGCATATTCAATGAGAACACCAGACTTGGAACCCAGGCTAGCATTAGGGCTATGCTTCACCATGCCTAGCAGGGGGCAGTGGCTCCTGATGCTGGAGCCTTCTATGCCCACACTTGTCTTTCCATTTGGTGGACGGAGCCCTCACGCAGCCTGTGTCCTTGGATGGTCCTCAGCCCACTATAAAGAGTCTCTGTACTTGGGCAAACAGTTGTGCATGGGCCTTCTCTTTTGTGTAGCCCACTGTCTGTTCCCTGGGGATCTAGTTAGGCCTACCTTTTAGTTTTCAACTGCCTTAATCTTCCACCAATGCTGGAAATGGAACCTAGGATATTATTCATGCTAGGCAAGCAACATACTTCTGAGCCACACCCCCACCCCTCACTGGGGGATTCTAGGCAGGGGCTCTACCACTGAGCCACGCCCCCAGCCCCTCACTGGGGATTCTAGGCAGGGGCTCTACCACTGAACTATATCTCCACTCCTACTTTTACTTTTTGAAAGAAGGTCTCAGTCAGTTGTCTAGACTGTCTTCAGACATACTATGTAAACCAGGTAGGACTTAAACTTGTGATCCTCCTGCTTCAGCCTACTTCGTAGTTGGGATGATAGGCCTTCATCTCTATGCCCAGTTCCTTACTCATCTTCCCACAAAACCCTTGCAGGACTCCTCTCCAGAGTAGCTTGGCTGTGTCCCAGCCATGGGGCCTGATATTGGGGTGGAGACAGGGGAGAGCCAGAGTGAAGGACGTGGCATCAGGGAGTCTCTGGAAATCCTCCACACTGTAACAGCGCCCTGCCACCCAGAAAGGCTTGGGGACATCACTGGCAATATGTGCGTGCTCACCAGAAAGACCAGACAGTGCAGGAACAAGGTGTAGAAGAAGCCAATGGTGCGGGCCATTTTGTTGGAGAGAATCAGACGCCCCTGCAGGCAAATGAGGGGGGAGGGTGGGTAAGGCAGGGTTGCTCAGTGCTCCTTCCTGCAGGTTTGTAAACAGGGGAAGGGAGGGGCTGGCAGAGCCCTACTTCCCCCGGGGATGAATAGGGATACCGAGGCTATAGAGGTAAGTTCTCTGCATGTACGTGTGTGCACACATGTCTGTGGAAGCCAGAAGTCGGTGTCAGGTGTCTTCTTTAATCACACCCCACTTTCTTTATTTTACTGAGACAGGCTCTTTGGTCGGGCTGGCCTGGAACTCGCCATGTATGTGTGTGGCTTTGATCACACAGAGATCCGCCTGCCTCTGCCGTGCTGCCCACTATGCCTGCATCCACCTGTTGTTGTTGTTGCTGTTGTTTGTTTGTTTAAAGACAAGGTCTCTTTGAGAACCCGAAGCCCAGATTTGGCTAAGCCTCCTCCACCACCACCACCACCCCACACCCCACACCCCTACCCCCACCTTCCGCTAATGCTGGGTTCAGGGGCTTGTCGTGGCACCAGGCAGTTTCACATAGGTGCCATGTGAACTCAACTCAAACTCAAGTCCTGCGAGCTCAGCAAACACTTCATCTGCAGCGCAACTGACACCTAGCACTAGATACAGTTTCTGGTCAATGGTGCCCCCTGCAGGCCAGTGTCCGAAACTACAGGCAACGAGGCTCTCCAAGGAGCTGTCCCAGAGGTGGTCACAGAGCAGGGCCCAGAAGAGGCTCTGTGTGATCGAGAAGATTCTTCAGAGGGGACGAAGACCAAAGACACCATAGACAGATACAAGAGTATGGACTCACCATGCCAAGTGTGGCCTTGTCCCAGGGGCTCAGGCCCAGGTATTTTCTCTGCCGCTCCTGAAGGACAGAGACATGAAGGAAGGGTCCCACAGAGAGAGGAGGCCCTACCTGTGTCAGGCTGCCTGAATCTTGATGTCACTTTACAACACCGGAGGGCTGCCAGGGATTCCCTGGGTGCCGAATCTGTGTCATACTCAATATGACAGCCTGGGCTCCCAGTCTAGCAGGTCCTTCTTCCTGTAGGAAAGTCCCTCATGGGCACAGCTTCTGTCATTTAGGGGGGAGGGGGCGTGGGCTGGCTCCTGTGACCAGTCACCTATCACAGGGAGTTGTGTGACCCCTTTGGGGGTTGAATGACCCTTTTACAGGGGTCACCTAAGATCAGTCTGCAAATGAGATATTTATATTACAATTCATAGCAGTAGCAAAATTACAGAAATGATTTTAAGGTTGGCGGTCACAACATGAGGAACTGTACTAAAGGACTGCAGCACTGGGAAGGCTGAGAACCGCTGCTGTACACTGGCACACACCGTACATTACACCTGAGGTGGGCAGAGGTGGCTCGGCAGTTCGGAAGGGTGTGCATGAGTAGGCAGGACACAGGGAGCAAAGGACACTATTTTATAGCTCTACGACTGAGTCAGGCCCACAGACCCTCATGGAGGAGTCCAGGCTGCACTGTCCTCCTGAGCTACATTCTCAGCCCTGGAGTCCCTACTCACGAACCCTCTTGCTGAAGGAGGAGAAAGGGTCCAGGCGTTCCTCGTACTGGGAGGAGTACCGCAGCTCCGTGTCGTCACTGCCGATACCCTGCACGGGGAAGAAGATGCATGCAGTCACTGGGGGTTGGGAAGCTGGGCTCCAGGGAGGACAGGATTAGAGCTGGGAGAGGGTGCCAGGAGGCCAGTGCTCATACAGCCAGGCCAGCGCGTTATGGCACGGTCGGGCTTCTGAGTTCTCTTTCCTCATTTCCCAGCCCCAAGGCTGGGGTCACAGCACCTCTGGGGAGCTAAATCTTAGAAAGGCTGGAAAGTAGAAGTCAGAGCTGTTCCCAGTGCGAGGGGCAGTTTTGTGTACGTGTGTTTTCGGGAACCTTGACCTTCCGGCCTTCTGTGAGCCTCCTGTCTCAGCCTCCCAAGAAGTTAGGATCACAGGTGAGTCCCACTGAACCAGACTGAAAGGGCCTGAGGTACCCAGGAGGCACACTTCCCAACAGCCCCTGTAGGCTCTGGTTTGCGGAGTCCGGGTGCCCTCTAGTGGCTTAAACATGGTTCTTGCTTCAATTGGGTGGGAATTGCCGCTGGGCCACAGATGTCTCAGCTTCCCCTCTCCCATGATTTCTTTTCTTTCGTGTGTCTCTGTGCATGTGTGCACGCGTACGTGTGCAAGCATGGAATCCCTGAGGTTAGGAGTCTTTCTCGATTACACTCCACTTATTCACGGAGGCAAGCCTTCTCGCTTGAACTAGAGCTTGTCTTTACGGCTAACCTAGCTAAAGCGTCTGCCTTTGGAACTCTGGAATTACAGGCAGGCTGGCACACCTCGCTGGCATTTACGTGGGAGTCGGGGGCCTGAACTCTAGTCCGCAGGTTTGCATGGCAAGCATTTTACCCCTGGAGCCATCTCCCTGCTCTTTGTATTACCCTCTGTCTTCCCTGAGGTGCAGAAAGGGTTTCTGTGTGCATGGTAGACCCTGCCTGGGAGGCCTGGGGGCTTAAAGAAACTGCCTCAACGAACAGGCTACTAGTGTCTTGGGGTGCACATTATAGATGGTCTTTTTATTCTTATGTTTGTCTAAAATGTAGTTTTATGTGCACATGTGGTTTGTCTACATGTATGTATGTGTGCTACATGTGAGCAGTGCCCACAGAGTCAGAAAAGGGTGTCTCTCCAATGATTCCTATCCACTTTTAGACAGAGTTTCATTACATAGTCTAGGCTAGACTCAATTGGTGAGCCTTCCGTGTCTGCCTCCCACTATCATCAGGTACTACGATGCCTGGACAATTTAAAACATTTATGTGGGGGGATGGAGATGGCTCAGCGGTTAGGAGAACCAGCTACTTTTCCAGAGGGCCTGAGTTCAATTCCCAACACCCACACAGAGTCTATAACTCCAGTTCCAGTGGATCCAGTGCCCCTTTCAGGCCTCCTTGGGTACCAGGCACACATGTAGCATAGAGACATACATGGAAGCAAGATGCCCATAAAGTAAAAATATATAATCTTAAAGCTTTTGCTTTTATTTTTATTTAAAACACACCAATTCAAGCTAGGAATAGTGTGATACATGCATGTAATCCTAGCACTTGGCAGGTAGAGGCAGGAAGGTTGGAAGTTCAAGGCCAGCCTCAGTTACACAGTAAGTCTGAGGCTAGCCTGAGGGTCATGTTACACGTTTAGCACACAGGTATTAAATCCCCAGGTCTAGGGTGAGCTAGCAGAATCGCTGAATTACAGAGGGGCGGCTGGAACTAGAAAGGCCTTGGTTGAGGACCCCTGACTTAGGCTTGCTACCTCCTTGCTGGTTTGAATGAACATCTATAAGGTGGCTTGCCCCATGCACAGAGTGGACATGTGATAAGTGGAAAGGGGGGTGGATATCTTTTGGGGTCCCCCTGGTGCGGACCAACCAGTGGATGACCGCCTAACCCTCCCTAATCTTGCCTCAGGTGCTTGGACAGCCTCCCACCCCGTCTATAGTTTCTCTGGGACTAACAAGAGTGTGCTCGGGGCGGGGCGGGGCGGGGACTTACCCGGCCAGGGTAACTCTGCAAGAACTTGATCTTCTCAAAAAGCTTGATGTTGTCGGCACGCAGGCTGTCCAGCTCGCTCTGCAGGGCCTGGATGGTGTGCTGGGCCATACGGCTCTCCTGTGAATAGGGTCAGGGCAAGGGTGGACAAAAGAGAGATTTGCTTGGGGCCTTTTCTGTGCCCATGTATATATAGCCTTGGTGTGTGCCTGTGTGTGTGTGCCTGTGTATGTGTGCGCACCTGCACCTGTGTGTGTGTGTGTGTATGTATGTGTATATTTGTGCCTTTGTGTGTGCCTGTGTGTGTGTGTGTGTATTCATGCCTATGTGTGTGTGTGTGTGTGTGTGTGTGTGTGTGTATTCGTGCCTATGTGTGTGCGCATGCCTGTGTGTATTGCTAAGTCACATCCCAGCTTTACCCCTGACTTATATCTTCAGTCCTTTTCTTTTCTTGAAACAGGGTCTTTCTAAATTGCCCAGGCTGGCTCTGAATTTAAGATATTCTCCTGTTTCAGCCTCTTCAGAAAATGGAATTATAGACCTGTGCCACCAATTCTGTCCTTCTTATTGGGGTCAGCTCTACTCTCTCCCATCCATTCTGTTTCCCCACTTTACAATGTGCTGTAGATATTCCTTTGGATGGTTGAACCCAGAAGCTTTTTGTCTGAGTGGTCCACATACCCTTGACTCTTGCGGTGACTCATTCCTGCTCAAAGCATCTGTGGGTATTCCAGTCAGGCAGTCTGGTGCCCACCCTTGTGTCTTGTGTCCTATGTCTCCTTTTTCCAACCCTGAAAAAAATCCCTAATGTTTTTTACTTTGAGTTTTTGAATACTTCTTAAAGCCCTAAATGGTACAGCCTCCTCCAGGAAGTCTCAGCTGCATGGATACATCTAATCCTATTGCTGTTTAAGTGTCTGTTGTTTTCCCCAAGCGTGTCTTTCTACATTTGTGCCCTCAGATTTGAAGCCTATGGAGGACAGGAAGTAGGGTGGTACTCACAGCCTCCAGCTCTTGGTTCCGGGTGCGGAAACGTTCCCTTTGGCTGGAGATGATGGAAAGTAGGGAGTCCACCTGACCTTCTGGGAGGGTCCCACTGGATGACACTGAGGGTCCTAGGAGGTAACAGAAAATGGCCTGGAGTGTCAGGATGGTGCCCTGCTCTCCATCTGTACTGACAGAGAGCCTAACATTCCCTTCCCATGACTCTTGAGTTGAACGGAGCCTTGCATCTGTCAGGTGAGCCTCGGTTGGGGGTGCCCCATTTAAGATCTGTTTTTTTTTTTTTTTTGGTTCTTTTTTTCGGAGCTGGGGACCGAACCCAGGGCCTTGCGCTTCCTAGGTAAGCGCTCTACCACTGAGCTAAATCCCCAGCCCCTAAGATCTGTTTTAACACCTCAAATGCAGTAGTGGAGATGGTGACAGTGAGGAGGGTGGAAGGCCAGAGAAGCATGGGTGCACTGAGGCCACTGGGGAGCCACGAGCAGCCCACGTCACCCTGGCTGGCCAGGACCTTGGGTTCTGGCCTGGACACTGCAGAAGGTGGCTCTCCCTCTGATGCTGGGAGCTGTCCTGCTGTATTTCTTTCCTGAGGTCACTGGCGAGCCATGGGGACAGTGGCTACATTGCTGGGACAGACAGGCCCCTTCTTTCTTGGAGGGAGAATATAAACATTGGGAATCTGAGTTCTTAACAGGCTCCGGGTGCTCCCCCTGGCCCCTAACACCTTGGGTGCATGTTCTTTGGCCAGTCCTTCCTCACCATAAAACAGAGCTGTGGCCTCCTTGATGGGCTCTGGAATCTTCTCTAGGCCTTGCTCGGAAGCTCCCTGTAGGGTAAGAAGGAGAAGATGAGACTTATTTGCCACATTGTGGGAATTTTCAAGGGTGGGACCTGGAGCACGTGAGTCAGAGTGCCTGGTTGCAGAAAGGCCTCTATCAGACCCTGGGTGTGGGCAGGCCTGCAGCCACTCTGGTAGCCTAGCTCCCCCCTGCACAGACTGTGCCCTGGTGTGTGGCCTTACTACTGTGACCTAGGGTCTTCCAGCTGCCCTCTCCAGCACAACTCCTCATTCCTCACACGGCAGGTGGCAGGCAGGCAAGGTGGCTCAGCAGGTAAGGCCAAGGGTGAGGTCAACCTGTAGAGCCACCTGGGGGAAGGTGAGAGCTCCTGCAAACTGTCCTCTGGCCTCCCGATAGGTTACTCTGTCTCTGTCTTTCTTTCTCTCACGCATGTATGAATGAATGGATGAATGAATGAATGAATACATTTAATAAAAATTAAAATGAGGAGGTCTGAAGAGAAGGCTAAGACGTTAAGGGGCTACCCTTCCAGAGGCCCCAGATTTGATTCCCAGCACCCACACACAGATAGCACACAACTGTCCCAAGCTCTAGTTCCAGGGGGATCTGACGAATCTTCTGGACTCTGCGGGCACTGCATGCCTGTGGTGTAGACATACATGTAGGCAATATCTATATACATTTAAAAAACCCTCAAAAATCAAAATGACAAGTGGCCCCTTTAGGCACCCGTGTTTGCAGGACGTGGGCCGATCAGCTATGCAGTTGGGCCCATGTGACCTAGCCTCTGACTAGAACTTTAAGTGCTTGGACACAGGCTAGCACTAGGCCTCAGGGTGCTACTAGTTGGAGCAAACCATGTGCCATCTGCTGTGGGGCTAGAAAAAAGGTGTCGTGCATGGGGCAGTAAGACCCCTGTGAGGAGGCCAGGGAGATGGCTGTGGACTTGGGAGGTGAGTATTTCTGGCTTTGGGGACACACACTGGGGTGAGCAGGGCAGACAGAGGCTCACCTCAGCATCAGGGCGTTGGATGGACTGGATGGTGCTGAGGTCCTGCTCCAAGCGAGCGATCAGCTCCTTCTGCTCAACGGCCTTGGCTGTGGCCTCAGTGAGATGGATCTGCAGCTCCGCACAGCGCCCTGTGGTGAAAGGAAGACAAGGCTGTTAGATGAGTCCAAGGACACAGGGATCCTAGGTAACTTGCAGACAAACCGAAGTTTGAAAGCACGAACGCCTGAGAGCTCTGTCTGCCTCCTCTACCCCTGCACAGCCCCACAGGCTGGTGCCCCGGGACACTCAGAGGTAGAGGGCAGGCAGGGAACTGTTCCAACCTGGGAACTGCCCACAGATATGTCTCCACTGCATTAACATCAGGTGCAATGGTGGAGATAGAGGTGGCGGTGGTAGTGGGGTGACCACCCATGTCTCCTGACCTGGAACCCTAGTCTTTCTCCTAACCAAGAGCAGGGGTTTTAGTAAGAAAGCAAAACTCCCTCCCCTCCTGATGCCACAAGTAGAACCCAAGGTCTTGAACATTTAACATGCTGGAAAAACTCGGCTGCTGAGCCACGCCCCCAGCCCCTCCCTGGGGGATTCTAGGCAGGGGCTCTACCACTGAGTGTTCCCTGTACCTCAACTTTTGGCAGGTGCATCACTTTTCCTGTCTTTTATTTATAAAACCTGCTACAGTAGTGTGTGGAGAGATGGGCTGTCTTTAGAGCTCTTGCAGATGGCCTAGGTTCGTTTCCTAGCATCCACATGGTGGCATCTGTAACTCCAGTTCCGGGGATCCCATACCCTTATCTGACTTCTGCAGGCATCAGGCACAAGTGTGGTGCACATGCATACATGGAGGTAAAACACTTAAACACATTAAACAAATACATAAAGAAATGAAACAAAGCCCGACAAGAAACGTCACTCTAGGTCCCGCCTATGGCCACCAGGGGGCAGTGTGGCCTCAGAAGTCCCAAGGCTCCTGTGAGCCCTGACAGGAAACCGTTCAAGTTCTGGCTAGCCTTAGTGCACCTCTGCCAAACCGACAGTCTGGCAAGCAGAAGTGTCAGAGCATGATGGCTGGGCCCTGGGCCTGGGCTGAGGGATGCCCACTGTCATCTCGATACGCATCCCTTTCTGCACCTCGATGGTCTGGTCGTTGGAGAGAGACGGCACAGGCTTTACAGGACACTCTCGGCCTGTTCCCACACACCCCCACTGCTCAGACTCTGAATGGCTGTCATTCGATTGGGCTACGAGGTGAGCTGGTATTGGTGGCAGTATGCAGGTGTAGAATCTACCTCCTCACTGTACAGGGCAAATTCAGGAGCGCAGACAGACAGAAGCATTGAGACAAAGGGAGAAGACAGCCACAGAAAGCCAACAGGGCTGTGGGTATCATTTACAGACGGCAAGACAGGTGGAAGGGAGGGACTGGTTCAGTTTCTGAATATCCACCAACTAGTCCCATAAGACCCACGAATGGCCCCATAGTAAAGGACCTGTGCCCTGGGCTAGAGGGACAGGGCTGAGGGGAAGCCATCCTGAATCCATCCTGAATGACCGTGGGTCCCTCAAAGGGTGCAAATCATCACAGGGACTTACCAGGGACCCAGGGAACCCTGCTATACCATTGCCTGGGGCTTGGGTCAAATTCTTTGACCCACTTGTTTAATTTGTCACCAGTCTGTGGCCATTTCATCATGGGAACGACCGGAAGCTCCCAGAGGTGCCCAAGGACACAGAAGGGGAGGTGTCCGAGTGGGTGGCTGGGAGTGGGAAGAAGGAAGGTCCTTACGAATACCAGAGACATCTACCCATGTGTGAAGCACCCGAGAGCAGACACTCAGGCCTTAGGCTGGCCCAGGCCAGCTGGAGGCAGGGCCTGCTCCCCACAGAACGATGTGTTGAGCTGACCTGAGATCTTACCACTGTGGCTGAAAATGTTCCCTGATAGTGTGGCAGCCAGCAGTGACGGGCTCTTGGTTAGGGTTGTCCCTGAAGACATGGCTTTGAGGGGTGGTCAGTTCGGATGTGCTGCTGACCTAGGGCACAGTGAGGAGGCTGGCAGAGCAGGGCAGGGAGCTCGTGGCGGGAGGCTGAAGGGACAGGGACGAGGGCATTCTGTGTTGCAACCTGTCACTCCACACGGGGAGAAGCCTAACACCCGTGATGATGAATAACGCACACCGAACTTGACGGGGTCTCTACTTGTCTAGGAGAAAACTCCCTGGTGCATCTATGAGAAGTTTCTAGACCGTGTTGACTGAAGAGGGAAGACCCACCCTGGATGTGGGCAGCACCATCTTATGGATTGGTGTCTCACACTGCATAAAAAGGCTGAACCCCAGCCTTCCTCTCTCTCTGCACCATGTCTCTCCTGCTAGAAAGGACCGTACCTTTAGACTCCGAGCCCAAATAAATGTCTCCTCTCTTAAGTTCCCTTTGTCTGGTTTTTGTTGTAGCAATGATGGCTGAGGTTGCCCTGTCAGATGGTGGCAGGGGCATGCATACCAGCATGTTTTGGTCATGTCTCTATATGGCTATGTGGTGGTAAGGGAAGGTCCTGATCTAGAATGTTCCAGAACTGAGCTTGAACTCCAGGCCTGCTCTCTAGGGAGTTCATGACCTTGGGCAAACTCTCTGACTTGGGCAGGTCAACTTCAGGGTGACAGTAGGAGGAGATGTTTGAACTCAGGAGAGAAAGTATGGACCTAGGCCTGGAACCCTCAAATGGGGACGGGGTGGGCAGCAGCTTGGTGTGGCTCTTGGTGAAGCATCTGTGAATGGCTAGGGAGTACTTGTATCTGGGGACCTGAGATTGCACATGGAGGCTAGAGAGACCCTAGCCTAGGAATGGCTGAAGGCAAAGACTCTGAGTAATGGTAGTGGAGCTGTGAACCCTTGGAGGGAGTATGTTCAGGGCTCAGTGGTAGGGGGAGAGCCCATGAATAAGGAGAGGGCACAGGGTCTTGTGCTGAGGGCTGGAGATCTGTTGGCAAGGGTATGGTTTAGTTCACACAGGGAAAGCCCAGACTGGACAGAACGTGGAGGAAGGGCTTTGCACATCGGCAGTGATCAGAGAGAGTTGGTGCCCAATGGTGGGGAGCATGCGTGAGAAAGAGGGCACTGGGAAGCAAGGAGCAGGCTGTGTGTGTGCTGGGGCTGTGTGAGTGCCGGGTTCAAGAGGCTAAGACTTCCTCACCTCCCCACAAGGGTCTGTGGAGCCTCATTCTGGAAGAATCTAGAAGGGCTTCCTAAGGAAGCGCATCTCACAGAGGTAACGAAAGAAGACTACTATCAAGGCTGGGTCTAAGGAGTGGGCCAGACTGTTATACAGCCTAGGCGTGAGGGTTGAGTGTGGTATTTCATACTTGTAATCCCAGTATAGCAGGCTTGTGAGTTCCTGGCTGGTCTGGGCTACACAGTGAGTCCCTGCCTCAAATAAAACAGGGGCTAAGGATATAGCATGGCTTGAGCAGTCAGGGTCTGGTAGCATGGCCCAGTGTTTGCCTAGAATCTTTCTCCCAACCCCCAATCCATTGGGGATCTGGGATGTGGCTCAGTGGTAGAGCCTGTGACCTAGAATACCCCAGCGACAGGGAGCTGGAGTTGTAGTTCAGCCACAGGACACTTGTGAGGGGCTAGGGATGAGACTTCCCTAGCACGCACAAGCTCATAACTCCATCTCTAGCCACAAAAAACTAATAAATGGGGAATAGGATCACAGGAGGCTGCAGACAGGTCAGGGGCAAGAACTTTATCACAGTAGGAGTCAGAGAAGCACAGAGTGTTCTGTCATGGCTGTTCCGATGGCAAGGGACCCCGCTGTGTTATATGAGCTTCCTACAGGCTAGGTAGGGATTGGGGGCTAGTTAATCAGTGCACACTGTGCCGCCTTTACAAGGCCTCATGAACACTGAGGGATGCCTACTGAGTTGTTTTGCCTGCAAATGCCCCAGTGTGCCAAAGGTGTCCTTAACAAATTGCTTCTCCTGGTCCCACTGAAGAACCTGTCTATTCTCCAATGCCTATCTCAAGACCATCAGTCGGACTTTGCTGTCTGCTACTTTAACTGGATTCGTCCAGACCATTCCTCAGCTATGCATTTGCTAAGCTGCTTCAGCATCTTGCATCAGCAGTGAGCACCAGGTACTTAACCCTGCCCGCTCCTCAGGTGGCCAGGTTGCTGTTTCTCTCTGCTAAGTTTGGAGTGCTGCTTGGGCAAAGGGTCTCACACACCCCTTCATTCTTATCAGCGCTATCATAGACCTTATCTATATGCCTGGGACTCTCTGCTGTATAGCTTACTTGTCCGTTCATCTGCCTCTCTCTCTCTCTGAGACAGGGTCTCACTATGGAGCCCAAGCTGCTCTCAAACTCATAGCAGGCTTCTAACCTCAACCTCCTTAATGCTGTGTCGATAGGTGTGCACCACCAGGCCTCTCAAACTAATCCGGTTTGGTATTTAATATGTGTCTCAGTCTAAGAGGGTCTGAACTTAAACTTGCTTTTCCCTCCTCCTGGGATCTGCTTTCTCCAGTACCAACCTCTGCTTCTTGGCCCTGTGTCCTGGCCAGCTCTTTGTAGCTATCTAGCAGTGGCTTAGACTAAGCCTTAGTCATTGCTGTCTTCTATTCTAGGTTGGTAGTTCTGGGAATTGAATGCAAGGCCTCACATATGCTAAACAAGCACTCAAACACTAAGCCACGTCCCCAGTCCCTCACTGGGGATTCTAGGCAGGGGCTCTACCACTGAGCCACGCCCCCAGCCCCTCACTGGGGGATTCTAGGCAGGGGCTCTACCACTGAGCCACGCCCCCAGCCCCTCACTGGGGGATTCTGGGCAGGGGCCCTACCACTGAGCCACGCCCCCAGCCCCTCACTGGGGGATTCTGGGCAGGGGCTCTACCACTGAGCCACGCCCCAGACCCTCACTGAGGAATCCTGGGGAAGTGCTCTGCTTCTGAGCCACACCTGTAGCCATTTCTGGCCCTACAAGCTCCTGGAATGGCTTAGTAAGGCCAGACCTAGCTCTCTGCCACCTTCTGGGAACCATTATGAACCATGGCTCCAGTGGGTTTAGTTCTCTTACTAGTGCTGGCCAGCCCCTGAGATGTTCTGCCAAATGCAGTGGACAGAATGCATACAGATAGCTCTCTTGTTCCAATATACTGCCCCATCTCACAGTCCCACCCTGTACATCTATCTGTAACTGTACTTTCTCAGAGAATCATATTAAGCCTTAATGGTTCTTAACCTTCCTAATGCTGTGACCCTTTAATACAGTTCCTCATGTCCTGGTGACCCCCAACCATAACATTATATTATTGTCACTTCATAACTGTAATATTTCTACTGTTGTGAGTATGATGTAAGTATCTGATATGCAGGGTATCTGATATGTGACCTCCAGAGGGCCTGAGAACCACTGCATTAAGTCCTCTAATTTGATTCAGACCCAGTTATCCTTAGGGAAGGCAGTAAGACCTATTCCTGGAGGGTTGGCAATGTGCCTACAGTGGGTGAGTCTCCCCGCGGCAGCCTGGAACCTTTCTATCCGCTTTTGCCTCCCAAGTTGGCAGTTTATAAAACAGCTCTACAAAAACATATGCAAAGTTGGGTATCACAGCACATGCCAGGAGACAAGAATCCTAGCACTTGGGAAGTATAGGCAGGAGAATCAATTGTTCGAGGCCATCCTCACCTAAGGGGCACCTGCCTTCGAACAAACAAACAAACATACAAACAAACGGTGGTATAAACTCAGTTGGTAAAGTGCTTACCATCCCCAAAACCCACATTATTTTTTTTAAAGCCAGCTATGGGGCTGGAGAGATGGCTCAGTGGTTAACAGCCCTGGCTGCTCTAGAGGACCCAGGTTCAATTCCCAGCACTCACATGGTGACCAACAACCATCTGTAACACCAGTTCCAATGCCCTCTTCTGCCCCCGCTTGTGCACCTGGCATGCACATGGTATGCAGAAAAAGGTAAAACCCATATACACAGAACAATAATAACAATAAAATCTAAAAAAGAAAAAAGCCAGTTACAGTGGTGGGTTTGTAATCCCAGGGCTGGCGAGACAGACACAGACAGATCCGTGAGGCTCCCCAGGCAGCCAGGTTAGCTCCAGGCCAATAAGAGATTACTTTAATACACTTGGGGAAGCTTTCTGGGGGGTAGGGGGAGGTGTTTCTTATATAATTCAATTTGGTTAATAGGTATGTCTGTTCTGAGACGGAATCTTACATATATGGTCTTGTACTGCATAGCTAACGGTGACTTTACACTCTTGACCTTCCTGACCTAGCCTTGCAAATGTGGGATTACAGGCATGGGCTGCCACCATTACTTTGGTTAAGATACCTTTAGAAACAGGGAGGTTGGGGCTAGAGAGATGGCTTAGCAGTTAAGAGCACTTTTTGAGAGTACATGAGTTCAGTTTGCAACACACACATGGTAGCTCACAAATATTGATTAGTGAATCAAGTTCTAGATCTGATACACTCTGCTGGCCTCCTTGGGCACCAGACATACAAGTGGTACAGAGATACACACATGGGCAAAACACCCATACACATAAAACATATAATTTTTTTTTCCCGGAGCTAAGGACCGAACCCAGGGCCTTGCGCTTGCTAGGCAAGCACTCTACCACTGAGCTAAATCTCCAACCCCAAAATATATTATTTTAAGGGGGTGGGGGAGGGCAGCCCTAAACCCAGGTAAGTGGCTTGAGTTGGCGAGCTAGCCCTAAATGTATCCAGTACCACCTTGCGAGGCTCTGGTGGTTTCCTGATAATTTTCCAATGGGAGGGGGATGGTGTTTGGAGACAAAGATAGTGACAACTATGTCCCTTGTGTGTCTGAATGAAGCTTCGGGGCTCCTCATAGGAGGAGGGGAAAGCTTGCAGAACTGGATGGTACACAGATGTGTGTGTAGGCAGACCAGACGCAGAGCATAAAGAAATCTTTAAAAAAAGAAAGAATCCAATACTACTAACATTTGCTTTGAAGGTTTCCAGCGTGAAGACATTCCTTTTGTATATAACCATTTTGTGTTAAAATCCCAGGCTTACTAAGCCTGAATGTATATTATATGGCCTTGGGTAAGGCTTTTCCAGATGAGACTGCTAAAGATATCACACCTTCCTGCAGAGTTTACCCCATTAAGTCCCCCTCAGGAAACACCCTGTGATGTCATCAAACTCCTTGGTAATCCCTGAATGATAACTTTAACGCCTACCAACTTCCCACAGATGACACTTATGAACCCAGGAAGAGTGACGTTCTTCAAAGAAGCCCACTCCATGCTTTCTCAAGCATCTTTTTTCTTCTCTTAACCTTTGGCTTAAAGTTGAATGGACAATGTTGGGGCCAGCAAGATGGCTCCTTGGGTAAAGGTGCTTGCCACAAAGCCTGAGAACCAAAGTTCAATCCACAGAAGGAGAGAAATGACTCCCACACTCCCACAGATGATGCCCATGTACCCGAATACATATGGAATTTAAAAGTTTTTTAATAAATACCAGCTCTGCTCGCACTGTCTTATCCTGACTTCCTTTCTGTCGGGCCACCAAACTGGTTCTACTTGAGTTGAGATCCCCAGAGATAACAAAACTCCGGCTCCTGGGGGTGACAATTGTATCTTTGTTCTTGTCACCCTTGTCAGTATCCTGAGGTGAGGGACACACAGCCTCGGTAGAGACTGATGGCCCACATAACAGGCCTGCAAGACAGGTCAGGATGCCCCTTCATAGTGACAGACAAGGAGGCAGATACCCAGGCATGTGCTTGTTTCAAAGAATACAGGGGTAGAGAGGGACTCAAGCAAGCAGGCAGGCGTTTTGGGTCCTCTCACTGGGTACAGGAACCTGCCAGCACCCAAATCCGCTACATCCCAGGCTTCTCCCAGCGTTGCCTAGGAGCCATGTGCCAACAGGGTGCGCAGGGAGTGAAGTGATTGAGGTGCCCGTTGGGCCTGCATCTAAGAGGCGGCAGTTGCTCCTCAGGGGAGAGAAAGCTTCAATAAAAACAGCCCACACGTGCTTGTGTTTGTATAAAAGATATTTACTTCAATGATCACACCTAGGGTGCTAGTGAGGAATAATACATGGTGTGAGCTTCGGTGATATTGCTTCTCCGTATCATAATAGGGACCGTGGGACAGTGCAGAGAACAAACATTTCGTATGGCTAACCAAAGACAAGGGACGGCGCTGAGGGGCCGACGGGTGCCTCCCCCACCCCCACCCCCACGCCAGCCGGGACCAACTCTTAAATGCCAAAAACAAATCACAAGAAAATCAAGACTGTGATAGGAGATGGTCACAGCAACACAAGGCTTCTCAAAGCTACTTGTACAAAAAAAAAAAAAAAAAAAAAAAGGAGAGAGACATCTTTTACAATTTCTTTTTCTTCCTCTTGCTTCTTTTTGGTCAATTGGGTCTTGGTGAGGATTAAAATAAAATGATAAGATCCGTGATTGTATTAACACACAAGCTCTATAAACACCTAAGACTTAGTGCCTGACAGAAAAAAAAAGTAAATACTGCTAAAATGTAACACATGATGGGGGAGGGGCTTAGGAAGGGCTGACGTGTGTCTTGTGCTGTGTTAGTAGTCTAGAGGAGGGTGGTGCTACCCGCTCTCCTAGCAAGTAGTTATTGCACAAACGCAAAGAGCTAGGTCTCTTGTCCTATGGGAAGGGACTCAGGAAAATCATGGAGCTGATTCCTCCCCACTGTCAGCTTATGACAAGCTATTTTCAAAATGCTTGAAGGCTTTTTTTTTTTTTTTTAAAATGCTTTCTCATGTCTTCAAAATGTCCGGCATTTTTCTGAGGCAGGGGTGGTCTCAGAGGGTGGGACATGAGATGTCTATTTTGTGTGTTTGGGGTGGGAGGAGAGAATTAGAGAGATTCAGAGAGAGAAATGCATAGACTAAGAAAAATAAAAACCCTTGGGGGATTGGGGCAATTTTATGGGAGATATTTTACCCCCAAAGAGATGAGTAGGACCTGCCCCCCAGATTTCAAAGAATGGGAAAGATAAGATACAGAAAGAAATTTGGATTTGGGCTCAGTGGACCGTTAGGGTAGAAGCAGGTATCCTGCCCTGCCTAGCAGTGAGCAGGCCCTTCACCTGTCCCTGGGGTGAGCCTCTTTTTTAAGTTTGCCCCCCCCCCCCACCCAGGTAGAGGTCAGTCTCACATCCCCTACCCTCCACTGAGCAAGCAACGGGGGCTTGTTGCTGGCGGAATTTCCAGCCATGGAAAGTCCTTTCTCCACTTCTCCTGATATGGGAGGATGGAGGTTTCTCTCAACCCAGGCTCCAGGTGAGGGCCCTCTAGCCACCTCCAGTGCTAGGAAATACCTGTTGCCTCAAAAGATGCTTTTGGCTAACTTTGAATGCAAGGAAAGACAACTGACAGTGAAAATCAATGCCGTGGTCACCTGTGGGGACCACTGAGAAACCACCTTCCAGTTCAGGGTGACGGCCTGACTGCCTGCCTCTCTTCTGATCCAGGCTCGTCAAACATTCATGAACCCAGAAGTTTTAACAGAGGCTCTAGGAGGCTTTGGGGGAACTTGAACTTGGCTTTTCTGTTTTTCTCACTGCATTGCAGCGCCTCTGGGAGCAAGCCTCCCCCCAGTGCTGCCTGACGTGGGTAGCTTTGTTTGTCAACTCTCTCGATTGAACAGTTAAGATATGTAGAGACCGCCAGGTTTTGAGTGGTACTAGGGAGACAGGTGTCTGATTGTGCTGGAGGACTCCCTTCTGTCCCTCATGTCTCCCACTGCTGGGCCCAGACCTCTTTGGACTCTGGGATGGGGAGGAGAGAGGTGGGGAGCAAGGGACAGTTAACCACTGGAGTGACAGCAAAAGCATTGGCAACAACAACACAAAATGACAACACACTCCTGATAAGTACTTAAATGATTAACCTAATAATAAATTAGAAGAGGATAGAAATATCTTTTCTTTCTTAAAGAAACATCCTTTTATAATCACCCTCGAGTACGCTGACAGATCAGTAGCAGTCGGTCTATCTCCACAAAGAGAGGGTTAAGTGCTTCAAGGGTCGACTGTGGGGTCAGACATCCGGGAAGGTTCCCCGTTGGGACCCAGGCAGCCATGACCCAGGGCTCAGGGCTGAGCCTCAGTGGCCAAGGGAGGCCAGCTTGCCCGTCGGTTCATGAACACACAGAACTACAGTGAACATACCCATCCACGACCTGAATCGATCCTGGTTCTAAAGCTTACTTAGGAGTTCATTTGGTGTGCAATAACGCTATCTTTTTAAAACAAGAAAAGAAAAACAAAACAAACCCCCCAAACAAAAGCAACATGATTTCCATTGCACAGAGCTTTGACACAGAGCCATCTATTAAGTGCTTCCTGTTTAAAGCGAACTATAAAAAAAAAATAAAATAAACAACAAACAAAAGATAATTATAGGTTGGGAGAAAAAAAAGGAATTAGCAAACAAAAGCAGCCCCGTGCCACTTGGATGTGTCTTGCTGAATGGTGTCCTATTTTGCCAACGGAAGTCCCAATGCTTCCTGGCACTGTGCTTCTGATATATTTTCCATAGGGATAGAGGCGTGGTATTGGGATTTAAGGCACCTTTCCTTTCTGATCACAGAAAGCTTAGTACATAGCATATTTGTGGTAGAAATTAAAGCCAGAATACTACAAAAATTACAGTAACAGACTACTTAACATGAGCAAACTAAACCCATCTATGAAAAGCAACTCAAAGGCATTTGAAATTTGAATAACTGAGGGACGGGGCGTGCACATTCATGCATAATCTAAGTCTTTCTTTCATTAGCCCCTCCCCCGCATCCTTGGCAACAATGCTGAACTTTTAAAGTCAGCATTTCAAAGGAGACCAGGAGCTTTGGAAATGTCTTGTTAAAGCTAAATGTCACTTTGTCCAAAAATGAAAACTCGATATGCCACTGAAGATGTGGCTGTGGACTCTTTGGAGGGAAGGGGGCAGGAGAGGAGTAGTGGGGGGCACAGGAGTGGGATGGGGTTTGGTGAAGAAGCAGGTCCTCAAGTGGTACACGGGGAATCCTGGCTTTTCCTTTGCTGTTCCTAAACTGTCTCTTCCACTGGCTGGAACTGTATCCTTTACTGAGAAGCTTGTCCCTACTCTCACTTTCCTGGTAGTTTCCATCTGAAAAGCACTGGCAGAAGTGACAAAAATGAAAATTTCTCATCAGCCCATTCTCTTAGCATGCAAGTTTACTGGTCAGACTGGTGGGTAGCACCTCTGGGAGATGGAACCAAGTCACTTAGAGTCTCAGGCCTCCTGGGCCAAAGTGGCCATAAAGCCTTCTCCTGATTCAGTTAAGTCCCAGAGAAACTGCAGCAGCAGCTGCGTCTGGTGAATTTAACATTCATGATGGGAACAACAAAATAAAACATAGTTCCCTATGCCTACAGGTACACGCTCTGGTCATCAGAGCAGGTATGACCCAGGTCCACCGGCTGTCTTGGGAGCTGCTTTCCTCCCACAGGGAACAGAAACTGGCATGTTCTTTTGGGATCACAAATGCATGGTGGGGTAGAAAACTGTCTGACCCTTTCTGTCCTGGAGACAGCTGTTTGTAAAGCAGAGCTCATGGTAAGGTCTAGAGACACGGACAGCCACAGTTCCTGGGGAAGTGTGCTCATATTGTTTGGGGATAACCCAGGGCTGAAGAAATGGCTGTGATGGAGTCTGACAGCTGTGTGGGAAGGCCGAGCAAAAGACAAGAATTTCTGAGGTTGGAGACCACTCCTGCCTACAGACCCAACAACTGCCGGAATTTCAAGAACAGCTGGAAGCCAAGAGGAAAATCCCTGTGCTTAGCAGACTCCAGACAGCACTTGAGGATGTGCTCACTGAAGGAGGCAGAAAGCACACCTGCCAATCGAGATGAGCTATCAAACTTGCAGCCTCTTAAGCACCCCCCTCCCCCAGGCCACTTGCTTCACAACTCTGAGTGACATCAAGTGGTGAGGTAGAAGAGACAGAAAGGGGAGACATTGAAGGACAGGAGGAACACAGCCAAGAGCCTTCCACTGCATCCATGTGCTCCCTGACCTCTGCAAGGATGGCTCACAGCCTCAGGGGTCTGACTGGAATGACTGCAGTCCAGGGCAGCAGGTGGAAAGCAGGAGCATGTGACAGGAACCAAACCATTCCAAGGTGCCTAGAATCCACTGAGCCTTGCTGTTCAAGAGCCTGCAGCTCCGAAGAGACAAAGTCTTGCTATGGCAAGGGAGGGCATCTCTGATGCTGGTTATCTGTACTCTGACTCCCCACCTCTGGGGCTTTCACAGCTACACAACCTTGGGGTGCTTAGTTGATGCCAAGAGTGCACCCCTTTTGCATTGGATACAAGCTGCTTCCTGCTAAGCTTCCTCATAGGCTCCACAGTTGAATTTGGCCCTGGCTGTAGAGGCAGATGGGCTATGTAGGTCTATGGCGTGGCAACGGTCAGGGACTCTATTGGCCACAAGCATTCAGAGTCACTCAGCTCACAGCCCTGCTATGTTCTGGGCCATCTACCAGATCTGACTTTAAACAAGAAGAGAGATGCCCATCAGAGGGAAGCTTACCAAAGAGACAGACACTGAGCAGAAGCATCTGTCCTCGAAGGTTGACAGCTATCTTCCGGCCTCATTTTCAGTGTGGCTGAATACCTAGCACTACAGCCCCTGGAGTCTGCCCTGATTCAAAGCCGGGATACAGTCATAAGCACTTTCAAGGTGGCTAGCTAGGAAGATATGAACTTCAGCTATGTGCCTGCATTTTTAAATTTTATTTTTTTAAGAGAGAAGCCTAATATACAGTGGTCAGACAGCTCAACTGACTAATGTTTCGAGGAGATGGTGAATGGGAGCCAGGTCAGAGTGGAAGTGAGTGGGCGGGCGTCTAAGAACCCATATTCCTGCCACTTCAGAGGCCGTAAGGGGACTTGGCATGAAGCAAGAGGTGTCAAGGGGGCTGATGTGAGCATCGATTTCATGGTGGGCTCCCACTTAGCCAACTGGGCAATGGCGTGAGACCTAGTTAGGATTACTGCCTCCAATTAAGAAAACAGCATTTGAAATGGAACAGTGGCCTGTGATGAAGTGTTAGTGTTTTATGTGGAATCATTTTTTCCCTCTGGGGGAGGAGTACAATTCAGCTTTTTAAGCTGAGAGTATGAAGAGGATAGGTGGCTGCTTGTGGGAGCTACTGTTTGGGTCTCCAGCCAGCGGAAGGTCACCACACGAGGGAGCGCTGTTCAAGGCACTTGAATATTGCTTTTCAAGATGAAAGATGAACCCTTGGACTCACACTGGGAAGGGAGGGAGGACTTGAGGAGGGAGATGGAACCCCAGGTCTCTGTGCTGTCTACTGGCAACTCTTAGCAAAACTGCAGACAGTGCTAGCTTAACCCCAAACACCATCAAGTTGGGATCTCAATTAAAATAATAATAATAATAACAATAATAATAAATAAGAAAATACAAATACAGAACTCAAGCAAAAACCTAACCAAGTGACTGTAACAAGCACCCAGATGGAGTCTGGCACAGGAGACGGGATGGACATCGACAAGAACCTAGTTCAAAAATTAAAGGAACGAAAATGACCAACTTGCTTGGAAGAGTCAAAGGCTGTCTTACACTGCTACCTTGTGGCTGCCAGGATGGAAAAAAACCCTCGACTTCCATTTCCTCAGATTTGTTAAGTAACAGACATGCCTTTAAAACTTACACACTACCCTCCTCGGTCCTGTTAACTCTGCTTCTCACTCTAGTGAGAGTTAGGAATTTAAGATCCATCACCCACGACGACAGGCTCCCTTGAGGTTTCTGTGGAGTGACCCTGCTCCTCCATGTCCCTAATGCCCCTGGTGTGCAGGGCTCTTCCTCACTCAGCACAGAGCCAGGTGGGCCTGTTTTCCCTCCTGTTCCTCCACTGTGAACTCTCATCTCAAGCTCAGAAGTGATACAACCATCCAAGGACAGAGCAGGGGCCTGCCTCCCAGCCTCCTAGAGCCTCCTGGGAACTTCTCATTCATGAAAGGCATTGTCTTTAGTGTCGCGACTCTTACAGTTGTGAAAGCTCCAACTAAGGGCTTGCAGCTGCAGGTTGAAAGACTGTGAATGAAAATACATAAGCTCCAAACATCATGCAAGAAATGGGGTTCACGTCTGACAGTCAAAGCCTACAAGCTAAAAAATAACAAGCACGCTGAGGTGTACTAGCGGGAGATGCCTTTAAAATTAGAACTCCCTCCCACCCTCCCAAATAAAAAAAAGTACTATTAATTAATTAAACTTAAGAAATAATGAATGCACCATTAAAATGTCATCCAAAGATGTTGACCTAAGACAAAAGTTTCAATGATACACAATACGGTCAAAAAGTTTTCAATCAGTAATATACAGTATGACAGCTACATCTTGTAAATTATACCCAATACTGCCGGCAGTCTATCCCTCTAAAGAATATTTGCCCCTTTCATCCCTTCCTAACAATCAGATAATAAAATACAGCACCTATAAATAAGCAAAAAAAAATATAGATATATACCGAAATCATCTATTGTTAGTTTAAAGATATGGCAATAAGGAGTCTAAATTAGCAAAACCTGTAGAAGCCATGACTGATAAACCAGCTTATTGAAAAAGGTGGCAGTAGTGCACTCTGTGTGCACAGGTACTTAAGAAAATACACAGACGTATAAAACTGCACACGCACACGCACGCACACTTTCATCCACCTCTATACTCACGCATATACACAAAGACAACGGGAGGAATCAAGAGACAAGTTAGACTTTTGATTTGTACTTAGATTGCCCTAAACTGTGCATAAAAAAACCTTGTGAGAGGAGAAATGAATGAAGGGCCAATGGTCCGGTCTGGAATTGAAGAGCATCACCATTTTGGTGAGTTTGGGCCAGCTCTACAGGGATGGGGATAGAGCGTTCTCTCTTCTGCAGGGAAGGAAGCTTCCCACGAGTAGATAGGGTTATCAGTGCTTGTGGTGGGAAGGGGATGAGAAGAGAGAGGAAGAGTGTGTGCGCGCATGGCTGCGCCAGCCCTGCCCAAGCCCAGGGAGCATCTTCCCCTGGGGGGCTCAGTCTGTTAGGTGCCCTGGAGAGTGGCGTGAGGTGAGGTGCCTTCTGTGCCAAGGAAAGATGAGCAGACTGTTGCCTGCACGTGAGGGACTAACTGCTGTGACCTTGCCGGCCTACATTTCCTTCCTTTCGACGCTTGCACATGCGCAGATGTGCCAACACAGACGTAGACACCATAAATAAAACAAAATGAACCGGTACATGCTACAGTTCTAACTTGTCTCCTAAACCTCCGAGATATGAGGTCTGATCAGCGTGCTCTGCGGTTAGAGGTTAAAAAGCAGATTATAAAATACCTAGATTCGGATCTTTCTTTTTGTCCTGATTTGGCCTAGAATGGAGTGTATTAAACAAACTCTGGCCAGCAAAAGCCCAGAGTCAGTTAAAGCTATGGATCAATGTGCACTACATGTCAGGATTCTAGTTACGTACAAGAAAACACTACGTCAGCTACCACAAAATCAGATATTTTTCCTGATGTGACTTTTCTTTTTTTTTCTTTTTTTTGTTAAAAAATATGTGGAGTAAATGTGTTTTATTTTAATTCAAAGTTTCAAACGAGAAGATTCTTTTCTTGAAAATATTTAGGAATCCAAACTAGTGTGTTTAGAGTCGGTTTGACTGTGCAATCTCTTAGTGGCAACTGAACAGCTACAAAAACTTTCTTTTTTAATTTTTCTGAAAAAATCCCCCCCTTCCTGGTTTAAGAAGATAATAGTGTATTATCGCTCTGAAGCCATTAGATGGCAGATAAAAAGCCCCCTTTTAATATGTGGGTTTGATTTTTTTTTTTTTTTAAAGCCCACACGAAAGAGGAGGGCGCAAGGCAAAAGCTGTAAAGAGTTATTCCAGAACCTGTGGAAATCACTTAGGGCAATTAAAAAAAAAAAACACTTCAGGGTACAAAAAAGCTTGACTACACATTTCCGTTTTCTTCCTTGAAAACACAACATAGATTGGGCTTAATGCTCCTTTGTTTTCTATATGCACCTTGGCCTATGGCGATTTTGCCCTGTGGCCCGCAGGGCGGTAAGTGCGCAACACGTCCAGGCCTCGGGTCAGCACAGCCCTCCACGCACCCGCCTGCCCCAGCCCACCACTAGCCAGTGCTGACTAGGCCTGGGGGACCTGCTAGGCGCAAGTAGGCCTGGCTAGCCCGGCGAGGCCCTGCTGGTCAGGCCCAGAGGCCCGGCGCCCTCAGAACTCCCATTCAATGGGCTCCTCCCGGCTGGCAGCCTTCTCCAGGCGGTGGATGATGCTGTTCAAGTTCGCGGCCTTCTTCTTCCGCACCGGGTTGTCCCGGGCGCCCGCTGCCTCAGGCAGACCAAAGAGGCTCTGCAGAGAGCTAGGCCTTCGCGCAGGCGCGTTGGCAGGCGCGCTGGTGCTTGGCAACGCAGAACTCCTCTCGGCAGGGCCGGCCCTGGCCGCCCCAGGGGCCTCAGTGGCCATGGCTGGGGCAGTGGCTGAGGTAGCGGCGTCCTCTCCGGCCGCGGGTGCGGCGAGGTTTGGCACGGGCGCTGGGGCGTCAGCAAGACCCTCAGGAGGTGGCCTAGACCGGCCTGCGTCTTCACCGTCGTCTTGTCCTGGGGTCCCCGAGGATAGTGGCTGTGCCTTCGCCTTCTCGGCCGGCTGCGTCGCTTCTTCCCGGTCTGCCGGGGCTGCGGTCACCTCTGCCGGCCCTCCCTGAGACTTGGTGGCCACTATGTTGCCACCTGGCTCCTCGGTGTCAGCGGCTTCCACGCCGTCACAACTGTCGCCTTCAGAGCTGGGTGCAGCCCGGCTACTTCGAGCTGAAGGTGAGTCGCTGGCACCGGCCTGGCCCTGGCTTCCGGCTTGAATCTCCTCAATGAACAGTTCTCTGCGGATCCGAGACCTGTGAGACACAAGCAAAGGCTGTGGTGAGGTTCCTGTGCATGGGCTTGGCCTCACCCCTGCCCACATCACCTGCTGCGGTCATTGCCCTGTCTGGGCACTGTCTGGGCAGGAGCATCTCTCCCGCCCCCAAACCCTGACTCTGTGTTGAGATGCCATCACCTTCTCTCTACCACATGCTTAATTAATTCCTCTAAGATCTCAAGTATCCCAGATTGGCCTCGGACTTGCAAATTAGCCAGAGTACTTTGAATTTCCAGTCCTGCAGCGTCCATTTCCCCAGTGCTGGGGTTCTAAGTGTGCACTGCCATGCCTGGATTATGTGGTGCTAGGAAGAGAGGTCAGAGACTTGTAAATTGGAGGGAAGCACTCTCTTAACTGAGCTATGCCCCCCGCTCTATTTTATTTTCGAGATCAGGCCCTGTTATATAACACCAGATCAGGATAGTCCTCAATTTGTCATGTGGCTCACTCAGACTGGCCTTGAACCTAGGGTTCTGATTCAGCTTCCTGAGCACTGAGATTCCATTATACATAGTTGGTGGCTGGTCTGTCTCTCCCTTCTCCATCTGATTCCGATCGTCCATTACTACTCTGCAGAAAGCATGGTTTCTGGCATGTGCTAACAACTTACTGACTAAAGAAATGAAACTTCGGTGGAAAGCCAATTATCGGATGTAGGCGAAGGTGGGGAGTCTTGTCACTCCAGCTGTGAGCCTCTAGCAGGCCTCCACCAATGGTGTACCCTCAACAGACTCCCTACTCTGAAGAAAGTACGAGTAGGAAGGAAAGAAACTAAGGATGTGCTTTTAGTATATTAAGACAAAAACCCTGTGTCTGGGTATTTTGCCTGTATGTTTCTATGTGCACTACATGTGTGCCTGGTGCCTTACAGGTCAGAAGAGGGCAATGGCTCTCCTGAAACTGGAGCCACAGACACTTGTGAGCCATTATATGGGTGCTCACGATGTCCTCTGGGGAATCAAATCAATGTCCTCTGAAAGAGCAGCAAGTACTTAGTGTCTGAGCCATCTCTCCAACCCTCCAACCAGGTTTATTTATATATATTTTTAAGACATGGTATCACGTCTGCTCTGGCTGCAAGGAGACCTGGCTGACTTCAAACTCACAGAGATCTGCCAGCTTGTGCCTCCCAATTGTAAGGATCAAAGGTGTGGACTATCATGCCCTGTTTCAACTGATTTTGTGTTAACTTTTATCTTATTTCCCATACAATGGTGTTTTGCCCAAACATGTGTCTGTGTAAGGGAATCAGATCCCCTGGAACTGGAGTTACAGATAGTTGTGAGTTGCCATGTGGGTGCTGGGAATTGAACCTGGGTTCTTTGGAAAAGCAGCCAGTACTCTTTAACCACTGAGCCATCTCTCCAGCCCCTGCCAAGTTTTTTTTAATACAGCATCTTCCAACTTTAGGTGGGAACGTGCGCAGGTAACTTGCTGAGACACTGAATGGCAGGACAGAATGTTTCCTTTAGAGAGTCCCTCAGTAAAGTCTGCCCCTCAGTTCCCCATCCCTTTCATAGTTCTTTCTAGGCGTGTCTTCCTGATTAGCCAGCATGATAAGCCAATGTCCACTGTTGGGACACATCTTCAGGTGAATTAGCACCAAGCCCAGTGTCCTGCACAAAGTGGGCCTCCTTAAAACCCTGGGGCTGGATATGGCTAAGACTTCTTTTTCTGTTCATGCTATCACTGAACGAAGGGAATACCCTCTTTTGTACCCCTATATTAGAGGATCGAACTAAGGGCTTTAAGCACACTAAGCAGACATATCGGCTGAGCCATGCCCCCAACCCCAGACTGGCTGATTCTAGCCAAGTGCTATTATATCACCCCCAACATTTCTTGAGCTTTTAGGTTTTTAAGACATGGCCTTTCTAAGTTTCCTTTTAACTTACCCTGTAGTCTTAAAATTTAAGTCTTCTTGCCTCAGTTTCCCAAAGAGCTAGGGTTATAGGCCTCTGCTACAGGGTACGGCTAAGGAATGCACAGGTAGGTCCTGGGTTTGATTTAGGGAGTGTGGATTTGCCTCAAGATATGAGAATTTTAGGATAGCAGTCTACCTGGTCCATAGTTAACTTGTTTGTGCTAGAGTGAAATCTGAACCTTGTCCTGAAGATTGCTTATTTGGGGGCGGGGGGAGAAAGCTGGGTTTCTTTGATCCCAGCCTCCCCAGTGCTGGGATTAAAGCTATGAGCCACTGTGTCCAACTTTTTTTTTTTAAGATTTATTTTATTTATATAAGTACACTGCAGCTGTCTTCAGACACACCAGAAGAGGGCATCAGATCTCATTACAGATGGTTGTGAGCCACCATGTGGTTGCTGGGAAATGAACTCAGGACCTCTGGAAGAGTAGCCAGTGCTCTTAACCACTGAGCCATCTCTCCAGCCACCCCCCCCTTTAAACATTTCCTTATTTTTGTATGAGTGTTTTGCCTGCATGTATGTATGTGTACCCACTATATGCCTGGTGACCAGGGAGGCCAGTAGAGAGTGTTATGTTAGACCTCCTGGAACTGGGGTTACAGATGGCTGAGAACCACCATATAGGTGCTGGAAACCAAACCTGAGTCCTTAGGAAGAACAGTCAGTACTCTTCACTACATGAGCCATCTCTCCAGCCCCTGTCCTGAAGATTTTGAAGCTGTGATTCAGAGAAGTGAGGTTCTGATAGGTCCCAGAAATACCCCAGCACATCAGCTTCCCTTGGGTGGCTTCAGTCACGTGAGAACTGGAGGACTAGTCCCTGGTGCTGGCTCTGTGTGAAAACGCTGTTTTCAAGCCTCACAGCAGCAAGGTAGGCACCCAGCTCTGCTCTGCCCAGGTGGGAGATGGCAGGTCAGGTGGGTAGCTAAGCTAAGGCTTACAAATAGGATGCACGTATGATGGGTTTGAGATTTGGAGGTGCCATTTGTTAGCTACAGCTTAGATAAACAGGTGTGGGCTTTGGAGGTCGTTTGCTTTCAAGCTCGCTCTCTCTCTCTCTCTCTCTCTCTCTCTCTCTGACAGGGCCTTACTATGTAGCCCAGGTTGGCCTGGAAGTATCTACCTCAGCCTCCCAAGTGCTGGGTTTGTGTGTACTGCCATGCCAGTTCTTACCAGGCCTTTGCAGTGAGGGGAGCCTGCTCTAGTCAGTAAATGGCTGGAAGTGGCAAAAGGGTTGTACAGAATCTGGCCTAATACACCAGTCACCTTGCTGGGCATGTGAGACTTTTCTTGGTAAAATAGAACTAGTGATCCTGGACTTGAACACTGGTTGAAGGACATACATTTATTTATTTACTTTCAGAGATAGGATCTTACTCTGTAGCCCAGCTAGACTGGAACTTCCCATCCTCCTGCTGTCATCTAGGTACTGGGCTTATAGGTGTGTAGCACCAGGCTTGGCATTATCTTCTAAATTTTAACCAATTAATGTACTTGACAGCTAGTGATGGACACTTACACTTAGCTCTCCCATTGAACCACACTGCTGCAGCCCTGGATTTGATAGCTAGAAAAGCTATATAGGAAGGAAAGAAAGTAAGCTTTGGAGGGTATAGGGGACTTTAGCAGGGCCTTGTCCATACAGGGCTGTACCGCTGTGCCACACCCCGCGCTCCTCACTGGTAGGTTGAATACAAGAGCTCTACTGCCAAGCCACACCCCAGACCTAGGTTGATTCTGAAATCCTGTTCTTGGTTTTGTTTTCATTCTCTTCTTGCATGTATGTTTGAGGTATGTCTCTCCTTCCTCTGTGTGGGGCTGGGAATCAAGCTTAGGTAGACAGGCTTTGTGGCAGGTACCTTACCTGCTAAGACATCCTCCCACTAGTCCTTAGCTTTCCTTTTTCAAACACACCAGAAGAGGGCATCGGATCTCTTTACAGATGGTTGTGAGCCACCATGTGGTTGCTGGGAATTGAACTCATGACCTCTGGAAGAACAGTCGGGTGTTCTTAACCGCTGAGCCATCTCTCCAGCCCCCAGCTTTCCTTTTTCAAAAAAGACCCTAGGGCTGGATGTGGTGACTGAGGCTTTTAACCCCAGTACTTGGGAGGTAAAGGTAGGGAGATCTCTGGGTTCAAGGCCATCCTGGTCTGCATAGCAAATTCTAGGCCAGACAAAGCTACATAGTGAGTGAGACTCTCTCTAAAACGAAGACGACACCACCAGTAAGGTGAACCAGCAGGCAGAGGCACTGTGCACACAGACCTGACAAACTAAGACCACCCCAGAGTCCTGTAAGGTGGCTGTAGAGAACTGAATCCTGAGAGTTGTCCTCTGACCTTCACAGAATGGAGCATGCCCACATGCACACTGGACACCAGCCCTTTATTTCCCCAGCTGTTTACATTGCATATATTTTGGCCTTGGGTCTCCCTTCAGGGGCCAAGGCTATACTGTGTTTTGTGAGGTGGGTCCTCATGGGTCTGGACCTAGGGAGTCTTTTTTTTTTTTTCTTTTTTCTTTTTTTTCGGAGCTGGAGACTGAACCCAGGGCCTTGTGCTTGCTAGGCAAGCGCTCTACCACTGAGCTAAATCCCCAACCCCCTGGGGAGTCTTGATAGCGTAGTCTATACCTGTAATTATGGAACCAGTTGATGACGGTGCTAGTCTTCAGGTTGAGTTGTGTGGCAAGCTCCTCGATGGTTTTTGGTGATGGGTATGGCTTCTGCTGATATGCTCGCTTCAGTGCTTCCTTCTCCTCTGGAGCCAGGACCACTCGAGGTTTCTTCAGCTGGTGTTGTGGCTGGGGGCTGGCACCCTGGCTATAGTCGATACCAACAGAGGGGGGTTCACAAGGCTGACTGTCACTGACAGAGCTGTGTCGCCTCTTCATGTAGGCTGCAGGGAGAGAGAGAAAAAAAAAATAGGAGAACTCAGGGATGGTTGGCAAACCAGCTCAAAGCCTCAGCCCCGGGAACAGAGCAGGATGCTGAAAACGTAAAGCCTGGGTGTGGTAGGACAGACGGAGTCCCCACACTGAGGAAACTGAGACAAGGGGATCATGAGTTTGAGGCCAGTCTGGGCTACATATGGACACCTAGTGTGGGGAAAAAAACCCCTCGAAAACCAAATAGCTGGGGTGTAGCTGAACAGTAGCTCTGCCGTTGTTTAGTATGTAGTAGCCTGAACTTGAGCCCTAGCTCTTAAAAACCAAACCAAAATGAACCAAACCAAACTGAACCAAACCAAACCGGATCAAACCAAACTGAACCAAGACAACCTTAACAAAATAGCCCCCAAATAAAACCCTGCTGCAAAACCATAGTGTCCTCAGCATCTACTGAGGCCAACTCTGATGTCATGTGGGCTCCCAGCTGCCCCTGTCCAACCCTATAGTTGACTGAAGGCTGCAGAAAGGCCTGGGTGGATGAATACCCTGTTGGCAGAGACACTGGGACACCTGGGGGGCTCTAATAGAGATTACTAGACAGAGCTTGGAAAGGGCCGAGAGACTTTCCAGAGAGGATATTTCATGATCATCTCAAACGGTGATATTCAATTAACTAGAAAAAAAAGGGCTATGGCATAGAAGACAGCAGGAGGCTGTTTAGAAAATGGAAACCCAAACCAAGGTGGTGGGTGCTTGTAACCCTAGCATTTGAGAGGTGGAGACAGGAGGATTAGGTGATGAAGGTCATCATTGGACTGTGTGAGACCCTGGCAAGAGAAGAGCAGGTAGAATAGAGCAGAAAGGAAAGAAGGCTATGGTAATGAAGTCAACATCACAGAACATTCCCAGTGAGAAGCTAAGAAGGGCCTAGGAACGTAAGGACTGCCAGGGGTCAATGGTGTTACAGAAGAGGTTGGAGAATCTCAAGGGGATGGCCAGATACAGGCATCTAGCACCATAGGGAGGAATGTTTGGAAGGGCAGGCAGGATGGACTTTGGACTTGGTAACGTGGGAAAATTGGAGTCCTGGAGAATGGGAGTGGATCTATGGTGCTGGGTAGCAAAGGCTGAGTGGCTGACTGGAAGAGAGGAAGCAAGGGCGGCCAGAGATGAGTGTAGGGATGTTGAACTGGAAAAGGTAATCTCTGGAGATTGTGGCAGGAGGTTGTCAGGTCAGGATCTTGCTGGGCTACAGTCTTAAAAACAAGGAAGCAAGGGCGGGAAGGAGGGAAGAAATGGAAAGAGCAGGAAGACAAGAGACGTTTGGAGGGGAAGTCCAGACCTAGGAGTGAGTGACATGAGTGTGACTCCAAGGTAGAGAATGCGGTCACTGCACGCTGGCCCTTGTTTCGATCCCAACAATTCTCCATGAAGATAAAGAACAAATTCCAAGCTGAGGAGAGACGATGGAGAAAGCACTGGGGAGGAGCCTAGGTGGCTAGACTAACAGGCAGGCTCCTGAGCCTGCAGGAGGAAGGGGCAGATGGAAACATGTGGTTGTGAGATAAAGGCAGCACTACTGATGGGCGTCTGTAGGAGGCAGATGAGGGGAAGGCAGGTGATGGGAAAGAAGCATTAAGAAGGAGATGGAGTGGGCTGGAGAGGTGGCTCGGTGGTTAGAGCACTGACTGCTGTTCAGCGGACCTGAGTTCAATTCCCAGCAACCACATGGTGGCTCACAACCATCTGTAATGAGATCTGGTGCCCTCTTCTGGTGTGTCTGAAGATGGCTAAATAAATCTTTTAAAAATAATAAATTGAAAAAAAAAAAAAAAAAAAAAAAAGGAGATGGAGTGGGCCGGCAGGACTGGAGAGTGACTCTGGGAACTCCACAGAAGCTAAAGGCACCATCTGTTATTGATGGCGGAGATTCTCCAGAGGGACCCAATAGCCCAGGGGGAACAGAGAAAGGAGTGTGGATGGGGCATGGCACTAATGGGGGTTCAGGGTTAGAGGAGTGGGACAGAGAGGAAGAAGGGATGAGGGCTGTTCTAGGTAAGTGGGACAAAGAAAGGTACAAGAGTATAGGATGGCTGGGGATCCACAGTCTCAGTTTAGGATCTGGAAGGTAGAAGAATTTGGGTTAACCACAGGGTCAGGAAACAGCCAAAGTTGAGGAGGAGGTCAAAAAACTTGATACCTGGGTGCTGGACTGACCAGGATCATCTTTGATATGGGCCACTTCTTGCTGAGGCAGGATAAGGTGTGAAAGAAGGCCTCTGGCTGAGAAAATGTAGAGTGACTGACAGATGATGGAGACAGGAGCTTTTCACGGTAGGGTAGGGAGGGAGCGTGAGGATGAGACTTGCTTAGGGCACACCCTGAGTGAACAAGTGGGTGTATGGGTGAGGGGCTATGGTGGAATTGAGGCTCTGGGATACTGTGTGGCCTCTCTGTTGTGATCAACAATGCCTAGAGCTACAAACCACTGAAATTGGTTTAGCAAGGAACTGGCCACAGAATCATCCTCCCACCTGTGTGTGTGTGTGTGTGTGTGTGTGTGTGTGTGTGTGTGTGTGTGTGTGTGTATGTATGTGTAAATAATGCAGGTGTTTATGTGTACATGTTATAAATGCCATGTGGAGGCCAGAGGCCAGCCTCCAGTGGTGTTCCTCAGGTGCCATCCACCCTTTTTTATTCCTTTTAATTATTGTATGTGTGTGAGGCAGGGTAGGGCAGCACGTGCAGAGAGTACAGTACCAGAGATGTCAGATTCTGTGGGTCTTGAGTTGCAGGCCTAAGTCATGAGGGCACTGGGAACTGATTGAGGTCCTTCTCAAGAGCAGTGAAGGCTCTCAAGCACTGAGTGCATCTCCAAGCCTTCCTACCTTTTGTTTTTGAGGCAGGGCCTCTCACTGGTTGGCACTCAACAATAGGTTAGGATGGTTTGCTAGGGAGCCCCTGCAAACCACCTGGCTTTCTGCCTCCCCTGTCCTGGAATTACAGGTACATGGCTGTCACTTTTTATTTAAATATTTTAAAATTGTTTATATACGAGGTCTCTCTGTGTAGCCCTGGTTGTCCTGGAATTTACCTTGTTGCTGTGTAGACCAGGCTGTCCTTGAACTGTAGAGAGATCTACCTGCCTCTGTTTCCCTGTTGGGATTAAAAGTAGGGTGCCAACATATCCTACTTTTTTAGTTTGTTTTAAGTGTGTTCTGGGCTGAAACTCAGGTCCTCTTGCTTACAAGGTAAGCATTTTACTGACTGAGCTATCTTCCCTTTTCTCACTGTGGACTAACCCTGGTTTGCATGGGACTAACTACTTGGCCTAGGGTGGCAGAAACTCCTGGATTAGCATATGCTCTACACCTGGCATGGTTTTAGAGGCGTAAACGTTAACTCTGGCTGACTGCATAGCTGCCTCACTACATCCCCTGTTTCTGACCCTTGCCCTCTGGAGAGCGTGGTGCTTTCATCGTCCTCGGTTACAAGGAGAGAGCTTTATGTTGGCAGCTACTGAGCTCGGCTATTTTTTTTTTTTAAACCAAGAAAACTATTGAGAAGGGACAGACATACAGAAGGGGGTGGAGATGTGGCTCAGTGGAGGATCCCATGCCCAGCACTGATAAACCAGATGTGCTAGTGGATGTCTGTAATTCTAGCATTCCAAAGCTGAGGCAGGGCCACCATACATTCCAGCCCAGCCTGGGCTACAAATTAACTTGGAGATGGAAAGAGGATGATCAGAAGTTCAAGGTCATTTGGCCTCCAGAGACTGTCATTCATATATACACACACACACACACACACACACACACACACACACATATATATATATATATATATATATATTATATAACAAAATTACAGTTGTGAAGAGCAACAAAAATGATTGTATGGTCGTGGATCACCACAACAAGAGGAACTGTATACTGTATTGAAGGGTCCCAGCATTAGAAGGTTGAGAACTATTGCTTTAGATGCTCAGGAAGTGACAGTTATCACAGGACCAGCAGTGTCACTGGCTGTTATTGACAGGTCAGGTTGTCCGAAAAGCTAGCAAATGCTTCCTCACCTAGTAACCCTAGTGAATCCTGAACAACCATTCTGGGGACCTGGGATGCCCCAAGGTGTGGGCCCACTGAGACAGTAACACTTTTGTGACACAAGATGGCACCAGAGCCCGTGTGGAAAGAAGCTGGAGGCTGGACCATCTAATTTGGGGTGGGGAAGGGAAAGAGGGACATCTGAAGGGACAGGGAAGTGCTTTGGAGGTGGCCTGATGTCACACCTTAGGGGTCTGGTCTTGGCCTTGACAGGGAGCGGGGCACTTTAATACTGTCTTGGTAAGTACTGGAAACTGGTGGACTCAGCAGCAATGGTTACTAGCTTCTTTTACTTGTCTTCTTACCTTTGAGCTAGGGTTTCACTATCATTGCTTGGTCTGGTCTATTCACTTTGTAGTCCAGGCAGGCCCGGTATCTGCTTTTCATTCTCTCTAAGAGTTCCTCAGAATTACTTGGTAGCCAAAGATGACCTTGAAATCCTGGTCCTCCTGCCTCCACTCCCAATGCTGTCGTTAAGGACATTAAAACTACCTCCTTGGTTCCAGTGCTGCTGAGGATGGAACCCAGGGCTGTGTGCATGCTAAGAACACTGAGTTATATATATCCTTTCCTTATGCCTTAGCCTCCCTAGTGATGGCGTTTTAAAGGCCCATGCCCTACATCTGACTTGTCTAGTAGGTTCTCCATACCATTCTTTACATTTTTGCTTGAAGTTTAACATAATTTAAAATAAAAAAAAAAACTGGGAAGTCACTAGGCTTTTCAAGTATGTGGTGCTGCCTGGGGCTGCTCTGGAAGCTATGGGGATGGGCCATAGCCAATTGAGGTGGCCCTCGATGGGTGGAGAGCTACTGTTTAGGCACGCAGCTCATGGGCAGGGGCACCCTGAAGTCCCAGTGTGGCAGACCTTTGGTATAATGGACCAACATTCACAGCTTTCCTCCCTGCTCCCCAAGATCTAGGATGGAACCTAGGGCTTTACATACGCCAGAAGAGTACTCCACCCCCAGGCTCTAGCCCACCCTCTTCCTCACAGCTAGGCATCATCATGCCTGGATCAAAATGCATTTCTTTCTTTTATTCCCGTAATACTGAGGGTTTAACCCAGGTCTTATACATGTCAAGCAAGCACTTTTCAAACTAGCCTATCAGTATACATATCTTTTTTTTTTTTTTTTTTTTTTTGGTTCTTTTTTTTTTTTCGGAGCTGGGGACTGAACCCAGGGCCTTGCGCTTCCTAGGTAAGCGCTCTACCACTGAGCTAAATCCCCAGCCCCCAGTATACATATCTTAATGAGCTCTTCCCCATCTTCACTGGCCTTTAGCATGAGGTACACACATAGTAGGTGACATGATAAACGAGCTAAAAGGCAGCCAGAAGATAAGCCATTATCACAGACTGCTACACCCAAGGTTCAGAGATCTTTATTTATAGACTTTTGGCCCCAAAGAGCCGTAAGTCTTCCTTGTCCTCTTAGCTACTTACTGGCTGAAACTGGTCTAAACTTCAGTGCCCTGCCTTACAGAGTCTGGATGAGGGATCAGTGACCACACCCCATCTCAGTGGGAAGGTTTGCAGAAAGGCATATGTGTGAATGAGGTGGTGCCTGGGTGGCAGAAGGTGGGCAGTACCTTTCTTCTCCATCCGCTTCATATCCATCAGCTTCTCCACATTGTTGGGGTCGTTGAGCCATAGCTGCATGCGGACAAAGGGCTCCCGTCCTTTCAGACTAAGCTTATGCCAGGGCTTTGGGCGGGCAAGGAGGTCGGAGACAGAACCCTGGGTGAGCCCCAGAATGGTCTCTCCAAATAAGCGCTGACCTGGAAAGCAGATGTGAGAGATGGTCACTGACAGAGAGAGAGAGAGAGAGCAGGCAGACAACAAGAACCTGAACTTAGACACATGGTTCAATGGCCAATAGAGTGTGGAGGACTGATCTACAGCGACATTGTGTATAAGTATTTTATTTAGTTTTTACAGGGCTTGAGATAGACCTTAGAGCTTTGTGCATGTGAGGTGAGAAGTCTATTACTGAGCTATGCCCCTGCCTTTTGCCGGTGGATTCTAGGCAGGTGCTCCACCCTGGAGCTGCAGCTTCAATACTGAAACATTTCTTATACTTGTCTTCTAACAACTTCATTAGCAAGGGAATTAGAACACGCTTGCATTCTATATGTATATGACAAATGACTATGTTTTCAGAAAAACCTCCATGTAGCAGGTATGGCGATACATACTTGTAATTCTAGTACTTGGGAGGTTGAGGCAGGAACATCATCAGTTTTAGGTTAACCTGGGCTACATAGGGACTTCCAGGTTAGCCTAAACTACTTATCAATAGCCACAGGAAAAAGAAAATTAAAAGTTTCCAGGAGCCAGGTGAGCTGAGGATGGACACTTGCAGCATCTGTTAGGCACAGTGAAATCCCACTGTTAGGCACACAGGCCCAGAGGGGTGGAGTGGCAGCTGCTAAACCCCTGCAACTTCTAAGGAGAGGCCAAGTAGGCACATGATTAGCAAGGTCAAAGGTCTTCTGAGAGGATAGGTACTTGACTCCTGGGTCACAGCAAGACGGAGGAGGAGTCGGAAGCTCCGATTTGAAAGGCGCACTGGTAGTACTGGTTTCTGCAGTCTGAGCTGCCTTTGCTGAATGTACATCAGAGAAGAAAAAACTTCCCTGGATTCTTCTCCATGTAGGGTGAGCAACTTGCCTTGGGCTGATCACGAGGCAGGTGGCTGTGGAGGGTGCAAGAGCATCCAAGTCTGCACTGTGTTACTGGCCTAAAAGAAGGGCTTGAAGGCTGGGAGAGATGGCCTTCATTAGAGCCCTTACCGTGCAAGCATGAAGACCTGAGTTAGAACCCTAGCATACTTATAAAGAGCTGGACACAGCAGTGTGTGCCTGCAATTCCTGGACTGGGGAGCAGCAGGCAGGACAATCCCTGCAACTTGATGGCCAGTCAGTCCAGCCCTCACAGTGTGTTCCAGGCTCACTGAAGGGCCCTGTACCAAACAAAGACTAAGGTAAAAAGAGTTTGGTAGAAGACAAACTGATTTCCATGACTTCTGATTTCCATGTGTATACACACACACATACACACATACATACACACATGCTACAAAAGGATTTGCTTCCTTGTGAAAGCCATTCCTCTGTGAGGGGAGAGGGCTGCAGTTCTTAAAGTTACACGTCAGAATCTATTAAGACCCATACGAACTGAGGGGGAAACTTGAGTAAGCGGAAGCTATTGGGTGGAAGTGGAGACTGGGACCAGAAAGGCCACTGTTTGGTCTAACAGCATCTGGAACATGGGATGTGGGGAGGAGCTAGAGACCATGGAGGCTGGCCTCTGCTACCTGTGGTAATGTCCTCAGCTATGAACCGAGAACACTACGGAACACCTAGAGAAAGTGATGTGGCACTATGTACTATAAGCATGGTTGACTGTGAAGCCAAACTTAGTTAAGATTTTTTCTTTAACAAAAACCAATCAACCAACCAAACAAAAAAAACCCCAAAAAAACAAAAACAAAAAACCCAACAAAAACCCAGCTTAAATTTACAAGATTGACAGTGGTAGAGCACCTGCCTGGAATCTCCCAGTGAGGGGCTGGAAATGTGACTCAGTGGTAGTGTTTGATGCCAGGATCCAAACTTATGCTGGGATTTGAATCTTGCCTGGGGGTCATCTCTGCTGCTTGGTGCAGATTGAAGCTGGTCAATCTGTGCCCACAACTACATCGAGAATCCTGTGGGAAGGCAGATTACTTTCCCTACAAACTTTAGGACCAGTTAGAGCTATCAAGGGGATTGCTTCTGATTGCTAAACCCAGGTAGGAGACGGGCTACAGGCTTTCCTGGAAGTTTTTCAGATTGGTCCTTTGAAGAGCTGGAAAGTTCTGCAGGCCAGCAGGGTGCTGCTCTTGCTGGATGTAACCCAGGCCAACGAACTCCCCAGTGAGGATGGAAACTGGCTAGTGATGCCAAGGAGGAGGCTCCAGTGCTGTCGTTTCCAAACTACCATCCTACAACTTGGCGGTGCGAAAGGAGGTTTTCTGCTATTACTCTCAGCATTTACACGGAGGATGCTTTCTATCTGGGAGTGCGTAGCAGGAGTGATCGGCCTGCTTCCTTGGACTCGTGACAAGTCTGTGAAGAAGGGGATGACTCAAGTGTAGGAATCCTTCCATATTTCAATAGCCGATGAACATATGGGCTTTGGGCTGTTCTCAAATCAGCAGTTACATTTTCATCTTTTTATGAATGAACGATTACAATTGTTCTCAGTGGATGGTCCTTTTTCCTGTGTTCTACTTTGGACAATCCATTGCACAAAGGGGATGTGAGGGACTCAAGACGACATTTGGGCCTGATTCCAGACTAGAAATCACTGGCAGATTTCACAGAAACTCAGTGGCAACTTTGTGTGTGTGTGTGTGTGTGTGTGTGTGTGTGTGTGTGTGTGTGCGCGCGTGCTCTCACTCTGTTTTTCTTTAAGTTCTTTTACTAGCCTGTACTTCAGCTAGGTTGGCTGGCGTGTTAGTGAACCCCAAGAATCCTATGGTCCCTGCTTCCCTCACAGGATTATAAATATGTCATCAACCTTGGCAGTTTTTATATGGGTTTTAGGGATCAAACTCAAGGCTACATGAGCTGACTGAACAGCAATGTTCCTCTTGTCCTGTTCTCTCCAGGGAAGGAGACACAGAGCTCCCACTGGAGGTGCTGCTCAGTTGGCCTGTTCTGTGGGGTCGTCTCAGTGTGCTCTTCTCATGGACATTGTAACTGGGACTTGTGGGGACAAATGATGTGCAGAGAAGCCACAGTTTTTCTTGCCATGCTTGCCAGGGGGGCATTAGTGATCCATACGGCCCCGAGGAAGCATGATGGCATAAAAGTGGCAAGATACTAATATTCTTAGGGTCACAGCAGCTCCTATCCAGCAGTGACAGAGCCTCATAAAGCCATTTCAGGCAGAGCCCAGGTTAGCTGCAGCATGTATAAGGTGTATGGCCTGGGGTTGACACCCTGAGAGGATGACCACCTCAATACTGCAGAGCAGAAGTCACAACAGCAATATTAGATGGCTTCAAGGTGCCAGGCAGGAGCCTTGGAGCTATTGAGTCATCAGCCTGTGAGAGGCAGGATCAAGCCAGCATCACTGAAGGGTTGGCTCACAGGGCACGTATGGCTTGCCCCACAGCATGTACAGTGAGGGACAGTGGGAGCAGACCTTGTTTGACATCCATAAAGTCACTCAGTCCTGCAAGATTGAGCTGCTGTGCTCTGGTACCCACCATGATGTTTGTGAATCAAACGTAAAACATGAGCTTCCTGTTTTTAATTTCTTTTGTGAACTTTGTGTAGGCAATGTAAAAAAAGTTGGATGCATGGACATTTTAGAGCCTTTGGCTAGCTCGGCCTATAGCCCCTCCCTTACCCTTTCAGGAAATAGCAGGAAACTGGCCATGGGGACTTACCGAGGTTGTTGTCCGTCAGCACCTCTTTGACCCTCTTGGTTATGCCATAGGTGTCCAGCTCAGGAGACATGGCTACTAATTCTTGGATGCTGAGGGCTGAGTGTCCAGAGAGAGGCAGCGGTGTTGTGGGTTGGGAGTCTGAGGTGGGTGGGTCACTGGGTTCTGGTGGTTTGCCTTCTTTACTGGTCTCAATGGTGGGACAGGGCTGTTGGACCAGCTCAGTGAGACTCTTCACAGATTCGCTGGAACTCATTGGGGACTCAGGGGCAGGGCTGCAGCTGGCAGAGGTCTTTGGAGTGCTTTCTAGAATTAAACACAGAAAGAATGGCTGCTGAAACAGTCATCGTTCACCATGTCCATCAACTTTGCTTCCTCAGGAAATGGTAATTAAATCCCACTCCAGAAGGGGACTATGTGGTAGTCCTTGGGACTCTGTGTTATTTCGTCATTTTTTCATTAAGTGTAACCTCTAATTTTTCTGCATTAAAGGAACAAAAATAACACCAACAAAGACAAAAAAAAACAAAAAACAAAAACCCCCCAAAAAAAAAAAACCCAAAAACCCTAAAGTTTCAAATAAAAGGTTTCTGAAGGCTTAATATCAAGGCATTTTGCTAAAAAAAAATATGTCATTATGACTGTTATGATTTGTTCTAATCAAACCCCATGATTCTGGTAATTCAGAGGGACTGGAGGTTGAGTCTAATATATGTGATTATTTCCTCTATATTTTCCAGAACAAAAAAAATATGGACAGGAGGTGGAGAGATAGCTCAGTAGGTGAAATGTTTGCCTCGCTAGCATGGGGATCTGAGTGCTATCCTTAGAACCCATGTGAAAAAGCCAGGCATTGTAGGGCACACTTATAATCCCAGCACTGGGGAGGAAGAGACAGGCTGACCCCTGGGGCTCACTGGCCAGTCAGCTTGGCATCCTTGGTGAGCACCAGGCTAGTGAGAGACTCTGTCTCAAAAAACAAGGTGGATGGTGCTTGAGGAATGAGAGGCAAAGGTGTCCTTTGGCTTCTACATGCATACACAAGAAGGGACAGGTCATTTTAGCTGAGGGTTGCCTGTAAGCCATGATGACCATATGGTCACAAAGACTCTTGAACCCAATGCCTCAGCTGTTGGTCTCTCTAGGAAGACTCAAGTCTTAGGATCGGATTGCTGTTTTGTGAGACTACCAGGTGCTGAGACGAGTGGACGAAGGCAACCAAGGGAAGGTGGCTGGCTGCTCAGCACCAACCCACAGTTGCTCCTGTTCGCTTTAGAGACTCAAGCTCCTTGCTAATCTAGACCACACTGTTGTGGAGACCATCAGGCATCACATGTTCCTTTAGGACAGCCTGTGCCTTGTCGGGGGTCACTGAAGGTGCCCAGTGGGAAGGCTGCATCTGTTCCCTGAGTGTGAGTGTTAAAATGGCCAGTGTGAGAGGAGGAAGAATCACTGAAGGGACCAGCCTCAGGCAGGCCAGTGAGGAGGTTTCTAGGCTGAGTGACTCTTGTGTTCCCACTCTGCATATGGACAATTCGACCCCACAGCTGGGGTCCTGCACTGCAAAACAAGGAGACAAGTGAGCTGAGCACCAGCATCTGTCTCTGCTTCCTGACTCTGGATGCCGTGTGAGCAGCTGCCTCACGCTCCTTTGGCCATAGCCTCCCTGCCATGATGGGCAGTGTCCTCTAGATCCATGCACCAGAATAAACTTTCCTTCCTTAAGCTGCTTCTGTCATACAGCTTGTCACAGTAACAACAAAACTAGTACAGTGACAATCCCCCCACTCACTTTAGTATCACCCGGAAAGCTTGGCACACAGCCTTGAGCCTGGTATGCGGGTACTAGAATAAAGACTGGTCACGCTCTAATTTCCAAAGACACAGCGAGAGAGCACCGAGAAGGAAGTGTGAAGGACTCCTCTCCACAGACCCAGTCTGTCTTTGGTTTAATTCCGTGTTTGGCACACCCTCTTCCCTCTCTTCCACTGAGGCTGATACACCAGAGGGGCACTTGTGAGGGCCAGGCAAGGTGTGGTTACAGCGTGCCTGAGTGATGGTAATTGCATTGAAATGCTCTTATTTATAGCTATTTTATAGCTCTAGTGGTTAATGGATGACCGACGGGTGATGTTGGCTAGAGTCCAAAGGCAGGACCTTCTGTGTCTCTTCTGTGTTTGCTGCTCCCTCAAGCAGTAACAAGTCCCTCGGGAACACTGTCAGGACAGTTGCAGGTAGCCCATTGTCTTGGCTGTGGGTGTGGTGTAATGGCAGAGCGCCTGCTGAGCATGTTTAGGGCCTCGGATTATATTTATTGCTATGAAAAACCAAACCAATAAATAACCAGACAATGAAAAAGAAAACACTATTATTTGAATAAAACATAGCAACAAGGAAGACTTTACTTCCAGTTTATGGCATACACATATGAATATTTAGTGTGTATGACACATGTGGGCGTGTGTTTGTTGTGTATGTGCAGGTGTACACAACCGTACAGAGGCCGGAGGAGGATGCCAGGGGTCATCCTTCATCTTACTCTTTTGAGACAGGGTCCCTCGCTGTGCCTGGAGCTGCACTGCAGGCCTGGAGGTCCCAGTGATCCTTCTGTATTTGCCTCCCTGAGGATGGGGCTCACAGTAGGCATGTCGTAACATCTGGCTTTTTATGTGGGTGCTGGGGGTTTAAACTCAGGTCCTCACACTTAGGCAGCCAATGCTTTTACCACTCAGCTACCTCCCCAATATTTTCTAGATAGTTAGGCTAATAACCTCTCCTGTATCCAGGGAGTGGGACATATATTAAAAATACAAGTATTTTTTATGAGCGTCTAGAAAAGAATAAAACCTGAAACGGAACCACAATTGAATCCATTAAGCCTGTGTAATGTTCTCAAATTGGTAAAAAGTCCCACTATCTCATAAAGCTCGGCCTGGAAAAATCAGGTTAAGAAAACAACTGAACTGCTTTGTGAGACATGTAAAAGAGATGGGTATAGGGGCAGAAATGGCCTGTATCCATCTTTAAGGCAGTATGAATCCTGTAAATCAGATTTCTTCTCTCCACTCACCCCTGGGTCACCAGACAACAGGGCCAAAAGCGAGCAAATGTTGTTTGTGTGTCGGAAGCAGCAAAAGGATTGTACTGTAAATTCACCCTGACTCACCCATGCGAGGGGCCCATTTGGCAGATCATCCATCTTGTTCACTGACTGCTGTCAAGAATAGCATGCTTCCCAAGCATGTTAAACAGATTTCTCCTAGGTTTGTGTCCTTTAACCCACAACAAGGTCAAAATCATGGCTGCCCTCCAAACAGACAGCACAGGGCTGCCTATCTGGGAATAAGATCTTACCAAGTCCTTCTCCCAGTTGTGCACTCAACAGCCTCCTGCATGCATGCTGGCCAGGCAAGGCAAGCAAACCTAATGTATATACACCCAGCATGCATAAGTACTGTCCCTTTGCCTTCCCTACTACAGACTCCTGCAGAAGTGACACACTGTTCTAAGTTGCTGACGCTGGCTCGTGTCTGAGTGTATTGGGAGGAGCTCTTCACAGACACAAGCACGCACCACCGTGCTGCAGTTCAGGTCACAGAATGCTGAGCAGGCCCCATTTTTATTTGTTGCTGTTGTTAAAAAAGAATCTTATGTAGTTCAGACTGGTCTTGAACTCACTACCTAGTGGGATTATAGGTTTGCCCGAGCACCAGCTGTATGTAGTACTGGGGACCGCACTGAGGGCTGCTTTGGCTACATAGTGGTGTTGTGTCCTTGTGAGGCTGGGGCAAGGGGGCTGGGAGGTGGGATGGAGATGCAGGTTCAAAAGCAACTTAGGAGAGAACACAGAGGGTTCAAAGAGGTGTGGTAGGAGGATCTGGATGACAGCTGGTCCCTTGCATGGCAGGATGTATGGGGAACTATTCAGAGGGGGCATGCTGTTATAGGGGTGCTGTGGTTATAGGGTGTGCCTCCCTGAGGTCAAGTGTAGTAGTGACAACCTACAGTCCAGCACTTGGAAGGCTGACACAGGAAGCTTTTGAATTTTAGGCCTTCAGTGGTTATATAGTGTGGGAGACAGTTCAGGTGGAATAGTGTCTGCCATGAACGTATGAAGAGCTCTCTGCGAACCCAGGAGACGGCACAGCAGGTGAAGACACTTGCCATCAAGCCTGGTGGCCTGTGTCTGGTCCTGGGACCCACATGGTGGAAGGAGAGAGCTGATACCTAAGGAGTATTCTGATTTCCACATGTACAATATGACATACATGCACCAACACACACCAGATGCAAGAAAAGAAATATAGTAAAATAAATTAGGAAAGCAACCTCACATAAACAAACAAACCTAAAGGCTAAGTATAGTGGGAGGTACTTGTAAGACTAGTTCTGGAGGGTGGGTGAGTGTGGGGGACAGCAGATCCCTAGGGCTCCTAAGCCAGCCTGGAATTGGCAAGCTCCAGGTTCAGTGAGAGACCTTGTTTTAAAAAAATAGGGTGGAGAGTGACAGAGAAAGACACGCCATCAACCTCTGGACTCCACACATATTATGTGCTTGTGAACCCCATATGAAGATGTACCATAAAAAACAAGAAGCAAACACTTCCCCCCTCCAAAACAAACCAACAACAAAACCAACAAAAACCAAGCCAAAAGGAAACCCTACTTTGCCACCACTTGTCACAGTAGCCACCCTGGAAGTGACACTTGAGTGTCTGCTAGAGGCCTTTCTGGGCAGTGATTCTACAGTACACGTGTGTCAGCAGCAGGGATCTCAAACATAATGTTGAGTCACTAGAAGTCAATCCATGGCAAGGATGGAGAAAAGGGCTCAAAGCATGCGCGCGCGCGCGCACACACACACACACACACACACACACACACACACATATTGATTACTTTTTTAAAAACCATATATGCATGAAGCTATGTGCTGGGGACCTTGGCCAGTGTCTTGCTCCAATCTCCTAGTAACCCTGCTTGGACACATGCCCACACCCCAGGCTGGGAAACCAGCTGGCTCCATCTGGTCAGATATCCTTGGATGGAGCAAGGATGGGAGCCAGAGAAGGAGGAAGACTGTGCTTCTATCTATCTATAATGTTGTCTACCACTGACCTGACAACCTCTTTGCCCTATCTGTCCATTACCCGTCCAACTCCCCAAATAGCCATCCATCATCCATGCACCCATCTAGCCATATCTTTTGCTTTTTTAAAGACAAAGTCTTGCTACGTAGCCCTGGCTGGCCTAGAACTCATGAAGTAGAGCAGTTTGACCTCAAATTCCTAAGATGACCCTTTCATTTCTGCTTCCAGAGTACTGACATTAAAGCTGTGCACCACCTTGCCTGATTCTATCCATCCGTATTAAACAATTTGGGTTTTTAGTTTCTTTTAAAATGTCCCCTTTCTCTGTATCTGTTTGGGTGAACATACCTGTTTCCCTCCCCCCCCAGATTTGTTTGGGTGAACATACTATGGTACATGTGTGAAGGTCTGGGGACAACTTTAGAGTTGGATTTCTCCTACCATATGGGCCCTACAGATCAAACTCAGCTTTTCAGACTTGGTAGCAGGTGTTATTATCTGCTGAGCCATCTTGATGGCTCCTTCACCCACATTTTAAAGCAACTACTTTGTGTCATGCATTCTGCTAGGCATTGGAGAGAAATTAGACAGACCTCCCCAAACATCCCTGCTTTCAATAGTCTAAGCAGCCCTAGGCCTATGATAATTAATAAGGATAATTTGCATATTTTAAAACCCCAGTGGGTGTTGGGGGCATAGCTCAGTGGTAAACACTGGCCTAGCATGCTGCAGGCCTAGGTCTGCACAGAGGCCTTGGGCTTTGGGATCTGACAGCAATGGGAGGCAGGGTGTGACACTCAGAAGTGATCTGTGAAGATTTACTTTTTCTGTATTTGGACCCTGAATCTTGCAAGAGGAGTCTGGCTGTAAAGAACAAAGGGCAGGGACAGTGGCTCCATGCAAGCAGAGATACACAAGGTGTTTGGGAGCCATAAAAGGATTATGAAAGATATTATATTCCCCAAACAGCAGGCTAAACAACAGCTGCTTTAAGCTTTCAATAGAAGCCAATGGAAAACACACATCCGCCCCAATTTTCCAAGACAAATCGCTCTGCAGTTTATCCGATCCGCTGCTGCAATTTCCACGCCCAGCCCTTCTCTATCTCGGTAATAACCCAAATTCCATTTAGTGTTCATTTGAGCAGTCAGGATGAAGTCATTTTTGATTATCTCCCCACTGTGTAAAAAACAGCTTGAAGGTAGGAAGTCAGCAAGCATTTCCTCCAAAAAGTAATTATTGCAAGTGACATTTTTACTGCTGGCATGCCATACGGCGAACTGTGCGTTCAGAAGGACAAGTTGCTGAAACAAAATGACAGGGTACTCTGTGACATTCTGACAAGAACCCAAACATTATTTAACTGGCGGCTGGTCTGATGCACCGCTTTTCATTATGTCCAGAGTTTAGACTTTGAGCCTGTGCCAGGCTAGGCAACTCCAAGTGACTCTCATGACAGCTAAGGAAGATAAGGTGGAGAATGCAGGGAGCAGGTTGCAGAAGAGGGAGGTATGGTCTGGGTAGAGATAGGGTGCTCAGAGAACGGGCGACTAAACCAGAGCGGGGCATGAATCTCAGTAGCTGTGGACAGCAGTCAGCAGGTTCTAGGGAGTTCAGTGTGGACATCCTAAGTGTAGCAAGCACCCTGGCAGCCCTGAAGAGCTCTGAGGACCTTTCCAGCCCATCACCATCAACAGCTTTGGAGCTCACAAGAGAGTGATCACCAGCCTGGAGTGCTTCCCAACCTGGTTCAGATGAGCAAACTGTGCTATGTACAACCAAGGAAACGTGGGTGCTCCATGCATCCTGAGAGCACCCAGTTTCTTAAACAGACTAGGGCTTTATACTGAATGTGAGAAGTGCATTCTCCTGAGCCCCTGATGTTGACAGGGCAAGGCATGGACCATGTGGCAGTGTGAGTCCTGACACTGATAGATCTTTGCTTGGTGGCCTTGCTTCTGTGCCTAGGCTTTGTCTAAAGCAGCAGATTCTCATAGATCTCCGGGACTTTCCCAAAATTCCTACAGTCGTGTGTCTGTCTGTCTCTAAGGTACCTTCTTTAATCGGTAGGATTGGAAGCAGAGGCAGGAGGCCCAGCCAAAAATGCAAGGGGTCTTCTTTTCAACACGAGTGTTGTTTTGACCAAGACACAGCCTACTCTGATCCACGTCCCAGATTGCCATGCCTATCCTTCTCCGTGTGCTTTGGGATGGTTCTTCACAAACAAACAAACACACACACAAACAAACAACAACAAAAACCAAAAGGAAAGAAAGAAAGAAAATAACCAGTTGTGTCATAAGTGACCTACAGACTTCTACTCATAAAAAAGGCTTTGACTTCTATTGCTGGCCAAGCACTAGGTAGTCAACCTCTCCTCTGGGATGAGGCAGTAGGTCTCAAGCTGGTCCTTCCCCGTCTCCCTGCACATTTGTTAACGACTGACCTTAAGTCTCAGGAAATCTATCAGGAGTCCATTCTTTTCAAGTAGCAGAAAGGAATGGGGCGTAACTCAGCTGGTAGAATGTTTGCCTAGCATATGCCAAGCTCAGGGTTTCGTTCCAGCACTGCAATAAACAGGTATGGTAGTGCACACCTGTAATCCCAGCACTCAGGTCAGGCAGGAGGTGGAGGCAGGAGGTGGAGGCAGGAGGATCAGGAGTACATTGTTTGGAATATATGAGACGCTGTGCTAGACCTTCAAGTCTGTAGACTTGGACTTCAGCAGTGCTTATGACGTAATGCTTCCCAAGCTCTGCCTTTTTTTTTCTCTCCCATTTTTGGTTTTTCAAGACTGTAGCCCTGGCTGTCCTGGCTCACTTTACAGACCAGGCTGGCTTTGAACTCAGAGATCTGTCTGCCTCTGCCTCCTGAGTGCTGGGATTAAGGCGTGTGCAACCACTGCCTGGCTGCCAACCTCTGCTTCTGATATGCTTATCTGTGAGGGACACAGAGGCTGAACATGTATGTTACAGAGATGGCAGAGCACATTTGAGGCCCTGGGTTCCAGCCCCGGGACTACAGAAAACAGGCATGGTGGTGCACGTGAATGATCCCATAGATATATAATTAAACTAGATATAAAATAAAGGAGAGCATACCAAAGATCTGCTGTACAGTAGATGCTGCTGTGTCTATCCCTGTGGAATGACAGGACTTAAGAAAATAGGAGTTCCTAAATTTGCATAAGGAACTCTTAAGGAGACTAATATTCCTATGAGCAAATCAAGGTTGTTGAATAAAACCGAGTTATGTAACTTGAGTTGCTTATGTCTCTTTGTCCACTCCTGAGCCATTTGACTTTCACTGTGTAAGACGACCCTCCGAGTGCTACTGGGCAAGGGTTGCACGCTGGGCTGTGCATAAGAAAGCACCATGTAAATCACAGACCTTGAGGCCAAGTGCATAGAGAAACATTACTCAGTAGGTTCCACTATCAAAGACTCTGGGATGAAGATGGGGCATCTGGAAAAGCACCTGTCACCTTAAAGCTGAGGCTATTAGGACAGGGACAGTCGAGGAGAGCATACAAAAATGGGGCACTTGAGATATAGCCATGAACAAGTGGCACTCTGTTCCTCCCGAGATGCTTTTCACCCACCTTTTTTTACACCAAGTTGCTTAAAAGGAAATGGGTCTTAGGAGTTCTGTGTGGAACAGGCCTCAGACTCACATCTCTTGCCTTGGTTCTGAGTGCTGGGATTATCGACCTGTACCACACCTAGCATCTTTTTATTTCCTTATTTATTTATTTAACCTTCCCAGTGCTGGGATCATAGGTGTGCACCGCCATGCCTGTATTCTGTGGTCCTGGGGATGGAACCCAGAGCCTCAAATGTGCTTCGCCTATTGCGCTGCACCCACAGCCCCTGTGTGTCAGAAAAAAGCCTATGGCCAGCATTGCTTGGGAGCATTATGTCATAATCACCGCTGATCACCAAGTCTAGAAGGAAGCCACGGGTGACATCGTTTGCTGTGCTTCACCTTGCTATAGACCATATCCATCTAGAAATAAGGCTTACAAATTACCCGATAACCCTTTTACCGAGCCAGCTGTGTGTATGAACACTTATCAGTGAATCTCTGTGTTAAGAGAAAGTGCATGCCACACAAACAGTCTAAATATACATTACTGCAGGGAAAAAACAAACTCTCTAGTTAAATTGTTTTGATGTAATCAAAGATTAATTACACAAGTGCGCGCGTGCGCATGGGCCAGAGAATAATTTCTGGAGTCATTCTTTAGGCACCATTCACCTTTTTGTGGTATTGGGAATTACACCTAGGACCTTTTATGCACTAGGCAAGTGCTTTACCTCTGAGCTACATTCTCAGTCCCACCTTGATTTTCGAGACAGGATCTCTCACTGGTATGGAAGCAGCAAGGAGGCTGGGCTGGGCTGGGCTGGGCTGGGGTGTCTGCCTGTCTCAGCCTCTCCAGTGATGGGATACAACTACCACTTGCCTGCCCCTCCCTTGCCAAAACTGTGGGTTCTGTAAATCAAACTTTTCCAGGAAGACCAGGCCAAAGGTGGTCTTTTTGGAAAAGGGTTATAGTCCAGGCTGGCCTTGAACTTTTGACTGCCTGGCTTTAGCCTCCTAAAGCTAGGATATGGGTATGTATCACTATTCCCCATCTTTAAAAAAGTGGCCATAAATATTCCTCCCTTCCCAGGCCTTCTGGGACTGCAACTAAAACTCCTTCCCCATGGCACACGGTGGGCAATGAGCTGTGTGTCCACCTGTGCAGGAAGAAGCACCTGCCCAAGCAGCCTGTCCCCACTCAGTAAGAAAGCCACTCAGGCAGTGTGCAGAGGATGGGGCTGGGCTGAGCTAGGAGACTGTTCCATGGTCAAGCGAAGCCAGTGGCACACATGGGTGTGACTTGCTACTTCCTGTCTTTTAATGACCATTCAGGTGGGTGAACTACTTTGGCTCTATGAGGAACCAGGTGACGTTTCCCTTATAGACATCTTTGTTTGAAAAGCTATTAAGGTACATAATTTTACACATCCTCCTAATCTTGCCATACTGCTTTCCTTAATTTGTGATGAGATTGTTGGGAAAGAGTACTTAATGTAGGACAGTCAGTAAAAGTAATTTATCATTTCCCCGCTTCAGTGCGCCTGTTATCAGCGGGCTCATTTTCTGCATTCATCATGCAATCAGCCTATTATTTGCATATTAATCAGGCAGTGGACCATGAAGGAACTGCATCCCTGCCAAATGCTGCACTATCTCAGGAGAAACACTCAGTAATTATCATACATCAGTGTTATGATGTGGTAATTGATTATAACATCTTCCTGCAACCCCTGGGGAGTCCCTCTACTAACCCAGCTCCGGGCATGCTGGGTGGACCTTTTTCTTTTCTTGCAAAACCCTGAATGGCTGTTGCTGTTCGTCTCTAGTGTTATTTCTAGGGAATAATCGATGATGGTTGTTATTTTAAAATTTATTACTTTTATTTACTTTGTGTGTGTATGTGTGTGCCCATTTCCAAGTGCACATGTGGAGGTCAGAGGTCACTTGCAGGAGTCACTTCTCTCCTTCCAGTATGTGGGTCACAGGGATCGAACTCAGGTCTCCAGGCTTGGTGGCAAACCCCTTTACCCACTGAGGCAGCTTACTATTTTTTTCCCCGAGTTTATGAAATGTTGTCGCTCATGTGAGATCACACGGATCTTCCCTCAGGAATGAGCAAGTTAAGCTAGGGCTCTAGTTTAGTATTTGGACTGACTGCAAATCCTCAGGACATCCTATCAGTAATCTGAGCAGTGCATGGGAAACAGAGGCAGGAGGGCCAGCAGGTGAAGACCATCCTCAGCTAAGCAGAGTTGGAGGCCAGCTTGGGACATGTGAGACTCTGTCTCTAAACAAATGAACAAACAAACAAACACAGTGAGATGGCCTGACTAAGGGACACCCTGGGAACCTCAGAGTCTTTGCTGCCCAGTCTTCTAGATTTCAAGTCGGTTACCCTGAACACCACAGGAGCTTCTTATTCAATAAAATGTGCTACCGTTCCCGTCTCTCCTAATGGTGAAGCTGGAATGAAGGCGGTCTGCCTGCTTTGTTTAGGTGCCGAGTGACAGGCTAATTTTGGTCCTTATGTAAAGGATGAACCCCACATCTGCCAGTTCAGACATGGGCTATATTTAGGATCCCCGTTCCTCAGGGACGAACAAACAATCCAAGAGATGAAGCCAGTGATGGATACCTCTGGGTCGCCTCCTGACCTGACCTGTTCTGGAGAGGGCCAGTGGGCATTTCCCTCCTCACGCATGAGGGAGTCTGAGCATCCTCTGTGGGCTCGTCACATGGGGTTGGGGTCTGACTTGGATGAAGACACAGAGCCTAAGAACAGGGCTGTTCTCAGCAAGAGGATTTGGACTGGATGGGGTTTCAGAGAAGTATAACCCTTTACCACCTAGCCTCGGCACATCTAAACACTGCAGACTTTCTAAGCTTGAGCCCCATGTTGTCTGTCATTGACACCATAGTCCCCTCTCCTTTCTAGTCTTGGGCACAATCACACATAGGAGGCCTTCTCTGTCATTTATGTTTTTCTATCAGTTGCTTCCTTTGCTATGGGTCTCATTTTTATGTTAACTTTGTGTAATTTGATCCAAATTTTGGTGTGCATGTGTGTGCGCGTGCGTACATAGGTACATATGGAAGGTAGAAATTAACCTCTGATGTTATTTCTTTGGAGCCACCTATCTTGTTTGTTGAGACAGAGTCTCTCATTAATCTAGAGTCTATCAAGTAGGCTTACTGGCCCGGTGACCATTAGGTCTTCATGCTTATAAGATAAGCATTTTACTGACTGGATGTTTTGAAGCTTCCCTTGATTCCCTATGCAGTTACAGTGGTCAACCTTTCCTTTGTCCAGGATACTAGATCCTCTGGCCCATGGAGCTGGCTCCTATAGGCACCTACCTCAGTAGCAGCAAGGCCACTGGACTCAGGATCTTGTAAAGTTCTGCCACTTGGAGGGTGGTGAGTAAATTCCTTTTCTCCTAATCTGAAATCTTCTTAAGCAGAAATCCCACAAGGGGAGGTTCTGCTTACTAAGGACATCAGAATAGTATGTGACCTCCCGAAGACACAATGTGTGAGCCTCGTTTTAGTCCCACTTTCCTTCTTAAACAACCTGAGAGTTTTCTGCATTCAGGTTCTTATTTTATCCCTAGATTGGAACATTAGAGACCCAAGTCCTCACATGCTCTCATGACCTACTTCTCGCTCTTGTACCAAAGGCCCAGTATACTGGAAATTCTGTTTTCCAAAGTAGGTGTGCAAAAGAGGGAGGAGAGAGAGGTGGCTGAGGCCGTGCCTGGGTCCAATGGGAATCTGTAAAAGCGAGGCCAGGTAGTGCCAATCGTGAGAAGCAAAAGTGCCTGGCTGGCTGGGTCACTGTTTCCCTTTGATGGAAAGACTGTTTCTAGACTCCTTTCCCAACACTGAATGCTGACCTCTGACTATTCTTTTGAAGCTCAAGAGGCTGCAATGGTGACCAAAGAAAAGCATTCGTTCATTTATTTACTTGTGCTGGGGTGGAATCTATGGACTCTGGTATGCTTCTGCTGAGCTGCACTCCTCACCTAGAAAGCCAACATCTAAACGTTACTTGTTTCTGTGTCCCAGAAGCATTATATCTAACTAAAACCGTTTCCTCACAGTCTAGGAGGTAGGTCTGAAGGAGGACAGGAAGGCTGAGTTGTTGCCCATACCCACAGTAAGGGGCAGAGGCAGGATGAGTGGTTGCTCTCCATTAGCTCAAGGGAAGCCACTGTTTAGAAACCAATCTGATTCTCTTTTAAGAGCTCTGGGCATGACTCAGTGGTAGAGCACCAGGCTAGAATCCCCCAGTGAGGGGCAGAGGTATGACAGCCCCTAATGCAACACATTAAAAAAGGAAGCAATGAGGAAGTTAGTCATATGCGCTGCTTGAACGTTAAAGGGGCAGCATCAACAGTGTCCCGTAGGAAGAGAACAGCATGCTTTTGTCGTCTTCCTTCCCCCTGTGGGCTAAGAAGGCTTCTGAACTAGCTGTTTCTCATGTATTCAGGTATGTTCCCTGTCTGAAGCATTTTGTTGCCAGGTCTTTTCATGGCCCAGTTGCAGCTCCAGGGACGTTCTGGCAAACCTTGGCCCACACATGCCACACAACAGCTCAAACTCAGAAATTCCCTCTTTGACCTCAGAGTGGAGAATTCCTATAATATGTTACATTTACTAAATAAAAATGACCCAAGGCAGACTGCCAACCAGAAGGAGAGACCTGAATGGGCCACCAAGTTGAAGGTCCATAGGTGACAATCCAGGCTGTGAGCCAGTGGCCATGTGTGGAATCTTTTCAGTTCACTCATGGATTCCCAGGTCTTTTTCTTTGTGTGTCAGTATGTTACATGTATACCCATGTCTATGGGGTTGCACATTTATTTGCAGAGCCAGAGAACAACCATGGGTATTGCTTCTTGCCTTTTTTGTTTGTTTGTTTGTTTGTTTTAAACAGAATCTTTTATTGACTTAGAAATCAGGGACCCTGTTGTCTCTGCCTCCCCAGCACTGGGATTTACAAGCATATACCACCACACCTGGCTTTTTACATGGATTCTGGGGTTTGTACTAGGGTCCTCATGTTTGTATGGAATGCTCTTTACTGACTCCAAGGCCCCCGAGTTTTCCTTTTCCCTGTGATCTGCTAAATGAGGCTATGTGTAATGTATTATGTTGATTATACACAAACCTCGATTACATGAATGCAGCCAGATTCCTTCTGTCTGGACAGAACTAGTTGCTCTCATGACATTCTTGGAGCAAAGAGAAGGGAAAATGTAACTTGAGTCTAGCGAACCCACAAGGTCCTGCCCATGAAATTAGTCCCATGAAATTTTCTGAGGCTGCCACCAACCCTGTCACCTCTTCTGTGTCAGTCAGATGCCAAGAACTGACTGCTTAGTCAAGAACAGACTGTATCAGAATCCTACTGTTGGGTCTGAGACGAGAAACTCCTGCGACAGGGTTTCCCAGCAGCTCAAACAAGTGCTACGATGCACGCCATAAAGGCATATGGGTGACCATGCTGTGAGAAACAGCCATGGGCCTCACCTGCATAGCTGTGTGTCACAGTAGGGTGGGGTGAGCAGGATACCCAGGCTAGAGCCAGCCTGAAGCAGCTGTCCCCTCCAAGGGACAGCTGACACTCTGCTGATGGACAGTGGCGCCATGGAGCTGCATGATTCTTCATGGGTGGGCAGGATCTGGAAGCCACTCTTCCTGACCACCCGGTTCCCTGGGAAAAAGCTGAGTGCTCTGTGCTTAATCTATGGAAAATGGGCTGTCATTTCACTGGTACACTGACAAGATCTGCCAGAAGCCAGCATGGAAGGACAGGCAGAACACCTTGTTAGTTTCAGTCATGAAAGGCTCCTGTAGTAACAAGTTCCCAAGCTGAGGGCACAGGCAGCTCTTGTAGGAGCCCTCCAGGATGCCATAATTTCCGTGATGAATGTCATCATGAGAGGGTCCCTTCCGTCCCTTCAGAGCTACCTCTCATCTCTCTCCTCTAGTGGCTGAAAGATGAACCAGCCCAAGCAGCTGTGTAGAAGTTAGTTTTAAGAAGTAAAAGGAGGTATTACATAAGGTTAGCAGAGCCTATCCAGTGTGTGTGCTTCCTTAACTCTGAGAATCCACATTAAAAAAAAGAGCTTGGTGCCATGGTGCATGTTGTAACCCTAGCACTGGAAGGTGGGACTCTCTGGCCAGCTACACTAGCCCAGATGGTGAGCCCTAGAGTTGGCTGAAACACCCTGTCTGAAAAACAAGGTTGACAACTCCAGAAGAATGACATCCAAGGTTGATCTTAGTGAAAGTGTGCGCTCATGTCACATACACGCACATGCACACATGCGGCACCATGGAGTGACACTGATTCAAATGACATTAAATGACATTAACTAACTTTTATGTTGACTCAAGGTTCAGATTATCAGATGACATAAAGAGCCACAGCTACTAAGACAGTTGGAACCTGAGCCTCCCCTCAGAGGGATTGGTGTCTACATCACCAAGGACCAGAGTAGATGAGAGCTTCCCATTTCGATCCTCCTGTCTCTAATTCCTGAGAGCTTTATGTGGTGCTGGGGATGGACCCAGGGCTACATGCATGCCAGGCAGGAATTTTACCAGCCAAGCTGCACCCCCAGCTCCTGGGTGGGAATTCTTTGGCAAGGAGAAGAGTCCCTAGTCAGCACCTTGCTGTTTGCCAAGCACAGAGTCCCCTGTTTAGGCCCCTAAGCTCTGCAATGACCAAGGAAACCTTACTGAAGGTACAACTGGCCAAATAGAGAGGAGGCGGGTCCTTTCAAATTTCTATATCCTAGGGAGGAAAGTGTGCCCCACCACTGTCCACAACTGACCAGACTGTGCTGCATACCTCTAGGTACAGGTGTCAGGGATCCATGAGGGCAGAGTGTATTTCTCAGTTCCATAGTAGCTATGGCAAAGAGGTAATCGGAATTTTAAGGGACTCTTTGAATCAGAGTTCTTTTGGAGAAAACAATGAAGAAAGCTTTCAGAGATTCTAGAATTTTCTAGAGTCACTCATCACATGGATTTACAAATACTACCATTACAAATAGTTTCAGTTTTGGGATAAGGCTGTACCTCGGTTGATAGAGTATTTGCATAGCATGTTGAAAGCCCTAGGTTCAATCTCTAGCACCACATAAACTGGGTATGGTGGTGCACACCTGTCATCCTAGGACTCCGGAGGTGGGAGCAGAAGGAGCAGAAATTCAGGTCATCTTTGACTACCTAATGAGTTTGAGGCTAGCTGGGGTTATATGGACTCTGTCTTGGAGGGGGAAAGGAGGAGGTTGATAAGATGGCTCAGTTGGTAAGATGCTTGCTATTAAACTTAAGTTCAATCCCTAGGACCCATGGTGTGGAAAGAAACAATTTCCACAAGTTGTCCTTTGCTTTTGACACACATGCCAAACACATGCCCCCCCCCCCCCCCCCCCCCCCCCGCACAGTGTTAAAACAAAATAAACGCTTTGAGCTACATGGAACAAGTTTTGGGCAGGATTCTAAGAGCCACCCTGCTGAGGGACCTTAGTGTTCTACTCAGGAGTGAAGGGCTTTCATCAGGCAAGCATCGGCTCCACCACGACAGGTGTAGTTCAGCCTGGGATGGACGTTAGTGCAGGGAGAGCTGACTTCTCAATGGAATAGGAGGCCAGGACAGTTTACCACAGAAACAGAAGTGCACACAACCAACTTAGCCATGTTCCTTCTTGAATCCTGAGTGTGAGCTAGAGAACGAGAGTGCTGATAATTTCCTTAGTAAGTTTGTTCAGTATGGACCAAACTAAACCAGAATACCTAAAAACCATGAAACCCTCAGGGGACAGCTTTGAGACCACTGTTGTACCCCAACTCTGTGTTTGCACGACCAAGTGCCGTGTGTGTTTGTGCCTGTGTGTGTGGGGGGGTGGGGTGGGAAGTGGGGGAGGAAAAGGGAGAGAGTGCTTTTGGGATCTTGCAGCAGCAGCTACTGCTAAAGCTGCCCAGCTGTTCCCCTCCAAGCACATGTGTCCCCTCCCCAGCCTTCTGGCAAGCTGACAGGCTTTGCACTCATTCCTCACTTAGCTTTGTTTGTGTTTTCAATGAATCAATGGAATACGGAGACTAATCAACATGTTTAGAAAAGTAGAGAAAAGAAAAAGGAACAGCTCAGGCTGCCGGCTGTTCCTGGGAGCCCGGGAGAGAAAGCTGGGCTGACTGAGCTCAGTGTAGGAAGCAAGGCAGTGCTGAGAGCCTGGGAGCCTGGAAGCCTCGGAGCAATAGCTGTGGTCAGGGCAGCCATGCATCTGGGCACTGTGACCAGGGACCTCAGGGCATAGATAAAAGGTCTGCCAGATACCTCTGAGAGATTTCCAGTCTTGGGAGCAGTAGGAAGTGGCCCAAGCTTCATGGTCTGCACCTACACTCCTCATGAACCCTCACTAAGTGCCCACCGAATCCCACCCTAGCTGTCCCTGGTGCTGCAGTCTCCCCAGTTCCCTTAGTCAAAGGTTGCCCAGGTCTTCCAGATGAAAGTGATATATGTCCCTTACCATAACTCCCGGGACAGTGATGTTGGTGCTTTGTCTCTGCTGCTAGAATGGGATCCCTGATCCTGACATCTGCCCCCAAACATAGAGCTTCATACTTACAAAACAATGAAGGGATCCAGTAAAGGCATAAATTTTATCAGTATCGCTCCTAGTTGCCAACCTTTGGACTACCATCAGAAAGCAAGTCCATAGTTTGCAAGCAGGACACCATTCTCTCTTTTTACTGCCATGCCAACTCTATGTGTAATGGCTACAACCAAGGGATAGCCTCAATGCAATACAAAAGTTGGTATAACCACGCCATAGGAATACTACCCAGGCAGGAAAAGGAATGACTATCGCTACGCAGAAGGTCAGTGGATCTCAAGTAGAAGAAGCCAATTCTCAAAAGCCATTTCCTGTCTGATTCTGCTTACACAACAGCCTCAGAGGCAGCATGGCAAAGTGGGAGAGGCTACTGTTTGCTGTGGTTAGGAATGGCACACTTATTCTAGAACCCAGATTTCCAGAGTAGTTGAGCTAGCAATAAACACAAGTGGCTAGTTACCTGAACTCACACAGCCCTGCTGGAGGGGGTCCTGCAGAGACGTCACTGAGTGAAGGACTGTGGAAGAAAAAGACACTATTACTCAGGAAACAGGGCTTAGAGCTTCTCAACTGCACAGGAGTAAGCCCAGAGGGAGGGGGCTTCCTGTGTTCAAGCTGAGGCCCAGATGTTGGAATGAGGGCTGCACAAGTCTATAAAGTGTCAGAGCCCTGGCTTCAAGGTAGCAGAAGCCTCTGCCCGTGACACTTTTTCTTTTGAAGTCACTCTGGCTAGATTTCCTTCTCAGTTCCCCAGTGGAGGTACTTGACCTTTATCTATATTTATATATAAACAACATTTTCTTAATCGGTAACTAATTTTCTGCTGCTTATATAATTAGCCAGGCTCAGCCTCTTTACTCCTGAAACCTAAGGAACCAGGTAGGGGGGTACATGCCTGTCTTTCCATCACTTGGGAGGCTGAGGCAGGAGGATTGTGGGCTCAAGGTCAGCTTTGGCTACACAGTGAGTCTGAGGCTAGTCTGGGCTACATAGTGAGTTTAAGGTCCGTCTCAGACATATAAAAAGACTTTATCTCCCCTTACCCCAATGAAAACTAACAAAAACAACACCCCGCCCCCCAAATGAAAACCAAGCCCACAGACAGAGGCTGTCCCCGCAAGGCCTTCGTAGAGGGTGGCCAGCTAGCCTCACCTGGTCCTTGTTGTTGCCCTTGCACAGGCAGAACACCTTGGCCCAGCTCTCCATTCAGCCAGAGCTGCATCCGGATGAAGGGTTCTCGGCCTTTCTGGGTCAGTTTGCTCCATGGTTTTGGCCTTGAGAGCATGTCGCTGACGCTGCCCTGGGACAGGCCCAGTACCTGGAGAAGCAAAGGACGAAAAGCAGCTGTCAGCTTCCAGAAAAGAGCATGATGCTGCAAGGTGCCCCAGAGATGTACATGTGGCCCTGGGGGCTGTGGAGGGGATGAAGCGCATGGGAGGAGTCTCTTTTCCTGAGCACAAAACCATAGCCTAGACAATTTGCAGAGATACCCTTTGCAGATTTCTGATTGGATAAAGTCCTGGCACAGGGCTCTGGACAAAAGAAATTATTATCATCACAACTTCTACTGGGAATGAGGCTTGGCACCTGCCTAGAATCCCCAGTGAGGGGCTTGGGATGTGCCTAAGCTATGCAAGGACCTGGGTTTCATTCCCAGCATGATCAAAAACAAACGAGAGAAAGTATAGTCATAGCTCTTCTTGGAAAGGGGTATGAAGGCATTGGTTTTCTCCAGGGTCTGGACCCTGCAAGCTGCAAGGTTGTCATTTTGAAAACTGAGAACAAACATTGCAGAGTATCTTGCCCTTTGCCTGGGGTTATTAGGAGAGGCTGGAATCAGAGCCCATAGGAATGGGGAGATACTGGAGGGGCATGGAAAGCAGGCTCCTGTGTTGACACAGGGCTAAAAGGGCGTTTGTAAAGGGTCCCTCTCGCTGAATGTAGCCTGCTCACAGGTTGAGAGGAAAGCTGGTGAGGACAGAGAGTCAGCGTGGGAGCGACACCGACCACTTGCATCCATACACTCAGGCTGCTGCCTCTCACATATGGCCATACATATGTATGGGCACAAACACCCCCTAGGGCGCAGATGTCGCCCAGAGATATTTAGGGGCCTCATCCCATCACTCTGCAAAGCTTTCCAGAATAAGCAGCACTCATGGGCCAAACAAATTCAACATTATTAAGTCTGCTAAATTTAAGGTGGGAGCACAAAATGTCTATTTAAATGTTCACAAATTTTATTTTTACAATGCTGAACTCGAAATTCTACAGGGACTTTCAATTCACATCCTCATGTTTATTCACCCCCATCACTTCTTGAAAAATTGGGGCAAGGAGGTCATAAACAGACCATTGAGTTCAAGGCTAACGCAGATGAGACAGAGAGGGACTGGGTGGAGAGGGACAGGTGACCGCTACTGCTGATCCACTTCCTGTGTCACCTCAGGAAGGGAGCACTCCTCTATATTCAGCAATTCATGGCTTAATCTTTAACGATACAGGTTATTGTGTTTACTTCAGACTTTACAGGCGTGGTAAATCCTGTTATCCCGAATCTGCCACCAGATAGGTCTAGAAGCTCATCCATAAATGATTACACTTTCGTGAGCCAGGGAGAGCTGATGTGACGCTATTAGTGGGTCTGTGGGGGCCTTGCAGTGTTGAGAAAGGCAAACTAGGCCTGTTACTATGGCATGTGGGAGGTACAGGTAGGATTCCCACTAGTGTGAAGCCAGCCTGAGCTATACAGGGAGTTTCAGGTAGGCAGGACTCCATAGGGAGACACTGCCTCAAAAAAACAAGAACATAAATAAACAAAAACAAGCCCATCCTAAAAAAATGAAGTGAAATAATCAAACACAAAAAGAAAAATCAAACAATCACCATGGAGCAGTTCTGTTCTATACAGTGTTTCACTCCCATGTGTGCTTTGGTTCTCAGAAGGCTGGCCACCCCCTGTGCAGTCTGATCGTCAGACCTTTGAGGTGAGGGCCACACTGGCCTGCAGAGGTGCTCCATGTTGCGTGTGTCCTGCCAGCTTGCTGCCTGCAGTCAACACTCCTGGATCTATGCTTCCTCGTGTGCTGTATGTCCAGTTTACCAGCTACCACCTAGCAGTTGACACACATGATAGCACAAAGTAGAGGACAAGCCCCAAAGCTGAGCCACAATGGGACTCAACACACAGAGCTGGGGGCTGGGACACTTGCCAGTGGCCTCTAGAATTTTGGGAGTTGGTAACATTTAATATTCCTATGATGGTTGTATTGTACAGGGTGGACACTTTGTCCCTAGGCCCAGGAAGAGATGGGAAGCCATGCCTGCCCCCAGTGGTGAAGTCCCTTACCTTCTCCCCAAAGATCCTCTGGCAAATGCCATTTTTGGCCAACTTCTCTTTGACCTGCCGAGTGAGCTCGATGGTGTCCACTTCCTGATACATGTAGACCTCATACTGCTCAGGAGTCAGCGGGGGCACGGAAGGCTTGGCCGGCTTTGCCATGGGCACAATTGGGGAAGAGGGCAGTGGGCTATTCTGGGGTGTCTCACTGCGGCTGGCTCCAGTGAGGCTCAGCTCTGAGCTCTGGGAGTATGGGGACTCAGCGTTGGGCCACTCTTTCCAGTACTCTGCTGTCGCCGAGGGTCCCTGAAGCTGGCTGCGCTCAGCCCGAGGTTGGCTGCTGCCTGTCTTTTCTTTCCCACTTGCATTTGTTTCATCGGCCTTGGTCTCTTCGGAAGTGGTAAGATTTCTTCTTTCAGGCTGTACAGGGTTCCACCAAGGATCCTTCCAGGTGCTGCCACGGACTAGCTCATTCTTCACCGGCCTCAGTACCCCCGGGGTAGCATCAGCTGATCCTGGTGGGTCCAGTGTGGGTGCATCCTGAGCCTCTTTTTTGAGGGCTGGGGCACTGGGCAAGGCTGAGGTACTGGCCTCAGGTGCTGCAGGGGTTTTCTTCAGGGAGATGGCAAGAGGGGGGTAAGTGGACACAGTAGACATGGGTGAGGCAGACAGGAGCTTGGGGTTGAGGATGGTGAGGTCGGGCTGGGACAGTGGTGCTGGCTTTAAGGCGGGGTCAAGGGCAGCCTGCTGGGCCTCCATTTCCCGGCGGGCCTGCTGTAGGATGGAGCGGATGGCATCGTCGGAGTTCCCACTGCTGGCTGTGGAAGACGCCTGGACTGGCTCAGCTGGAGGGAGCAAGCACAGGGTGAGTTACGGTAGGCGGCCCTGAGAGCTGTGCACTTGCTTCACGCTGCCTCATCAGAGCAGGGAGCACAAGGGACTGACACTGCTGCTCAGTGGCCTCTGTCACATCACACAGCAGCTGGGTTTCAGATCACGGGGAGTGATCAATGGGGATACGCCTTACTCCTACCCTGGCTTTCTTTAGTCTATTTATGTGTATGCATTTGAGCTCACATGTGCTGTGCTGGACGGTAGAAGTCAGCAGATAAATTGCCTGAGTCACTTCTCTTCTGCCATACAGGATTAAACTCCGGCTGTCAATCGGGGTGGCAAGGACCGCTGCTTGCTGAGCTGTCTGTCTGTCTGTACCTCTTCTTTGTCTCTCATGGGTGTGCATACACGTTTGCGCGCATGTGAACGTTACATGTGCTACAGAGCTCCTGTGGAGCGTACCTTGCGTTGGTCCTTGTCTCTCTAAGTTTAGGATAGTCTCTTTGTAGTTGAATTAACTAGGCTCTCTGGCCTGTGAGATCTGGAGGTCCTCCTGTTCCCATCCATATCCCTAAGGGTTACAGATCTTTCTGCTATATTGGTTGCTAATATAGGTTCTGGTGATCCAAACTCAGGTAGGTCTTCATTTCCTCACTGACCCATCTCCCTAGATCTAGTCTGGCCTTCTTTACTGGAGAATTTTAAGCTAAATACTAACTTTCATGTGCCATATACCCATCCTTGGTTTTGACAAAACTGGGAAGCATAATTTCTGTTAATGACTACCAGAGTCAGAGTCTCTGAGGGATCAAAGATAGTCTCTTCTAATGCTCAGGAGACAGAGGCAGGAGGATCATGAGTTCCAGCTACAAAGCAAAATCCTATCTCAGGTACAAAAACTAAAACAACTGCCCTGCCCCCATAAAGAGGAAAGACAAATCTAGATAGCTGTTCCTTCCGTATATCCTAATGTATGAAATCTTACTCAGCATCACTTAGAAAGAAGAGAAAAGAGAAAGAACCTAATTCCTGCTGACCAGAACACTCACAATCATTTTTATAATTAGGTCTGAAGGCAGTTCTTGAGGAAGTAGAAACCTTACCGGTTTTCTGCACTTGGAGTTCCCTCTTGGCTTGTTCTAGGATGGACTTGATGGCTTCATCAGAACCAGTCTCAGATGCTCGGATCCGGGTCGTGATGTTACCTGCAGGGAGAAGTCACAGCGATGACATCAGAGCCAGATCTCAAGTGGAAAACCAGCCGCACCAAGACATTCTGACACAGGTCCCCTAGGTGAGCTGGTGACTGACCGAAGGTGGGCATGGCCTCCCACCTGTCCCTAATTGCTGCAAATGTGATCTCACGGCATGGATGTGGGACATGTCTGGCAGGTTTCTTGCTGAACCTGTCTCAAAGTCATGGTCACTATGTTGGCAGAATAGGCTTTCTTATCATCTGAGCTAGAATATGCTCATGGGTTAGCAGAGGGGCAATCAATCATTTAGAAGAGTACAGCAAAAGGAGGGAAACTGAAAGGCAGTGCCTTTCCATGAGTCACTCAAAAGCTTTGTCGTGGGACCACATTCAGGAGCTGTACATTTATTTTTCCTAAAAATAAACACGGAAAGGTGGCAAAAGGTGAAAGGTTGAGCCTGACTCATGTGTGTGTGTGCGTGTGTGTGTGTTATTGGGGATTGATTGAATGTAGGAACTTAGGTATGCCAGGCAATCAATTACTGTATTGCTAAGCCACGCCACAGCCCCTTACTGGGGGATTCTAGGCATTGAGCCACGCCTGAGCCTCTCATTGGGGATCATAGGCAGATGCTTTACCCACTGAACGATGTCCCTGGTCCTTCACTAGGACCATTTAGATTAATGGTCTACCACTGAGACTGAGCTACGTCCCTAGCCCTAGGTGAGACCAATCCTGGATCACTCACTGGGATGCGCCAGGTGAGAAGGGAGGAGGGTGAATGTCAATCTTTTAGGGCTTATGACTACATAATGTGCTTTTTTGAAAATCACCAACAAGGATAAAAAACCATGTTGCGTTCCCTAAGGACACAAATGTATTCTTGTAGTCACATGGTGGTACTCTGCATAGTAGATACACCTTCAGAGGCTCTTAAGGTGCCAGGAATATGGGTTGGGCCCAGATCTTTGTAGCGGCCATCTAAACATAGTAATTGTTGTCTGCCTTTCTCAGTAGACATTTAATAATGAGGATACCTTGGGAAGGAGTCACTTAAAAAAGCATGGTGAAGTTGGCTCACCAATGCCTGTGGAAGGACCAGCCTTGTTTGGAATCTGTCCACATTATGGGATTTCTAAGGTATTTCAGAGTTAAAAACTTGAGGAAGCAGCAATATCTGGCTTGATACGATCACCTGATTTGTCTTGGAGCACAACTGTTCTGTCACCTGCTTCTTGGAGTCCGACCTAGGATTGACGCTTGGAGGCTGACCTTGGCTACAGCTTGTCTAGTTTTGGCAGCTCAACAGGGGGGAGGCCAGGCGCCTTTGAACCCGTGCTTTGTTTTATACTTACTAGCTGTTTTTCACACCAGGTTCCAGGCCAGACTTACAATGCACAGTTTTAACCCAAATACACAGCTAAGGACATGCTGCTTCCTAGGTTACTGACTGCAAAGAGAAACACCTGCCTGAGACATACCTTCAGACCCATTTCTTCGTTTCGGTACTTCCTGAAAGAGTCTGTTCAGGCTCTGGCCTGGATTCTCTGTTGAAAAACAAGTGCGGTAAGAACAAAACAATCAGGGGGATGGTGGCGTCGACGACATGGGCTGCGTGACATGAGAGCTGAGCCGCCTGCCTCTAAAGAAAGGGATGAAGGCTTCCTGTGCAACACGGGAGCTCCTAGGACCTTCTTACGCCCGTCTTACTGGGTCTACCGCAGGAGGAGAGCCACTGACTTGTTCAAGGCCCACAGGACTCACCACTAGGAAGGGCAACAGGAGCGAGGCGCTTGCCTGCCAGTCAAGGGTAGAACTCACATAGATCATCCAAAGACATCCGGTTTCAGTTAGCGTCACCAAGAGTGCGCTGCACTCTTGGTGGACAGTCATGCTGTCTGATCCTCATCTCCTATCTGGGTTTTAGTCTGAATTTCAGGGTGCTTCAGTCGTGGCTGAAAACAAAGTCCCTTGTGTCACTGTTCACTTAGCCCAGGGACCCAGTTCTTAAGGAGGAATTATTTACACTGTGGGAGTATCTGACTTTCTATCATTTATTCAGGGTGTGGTGGGAAGGGGAGTAAATGAAACTTTCATGTGACTTATTGAAGGCAGGCATGTTTTGTTTGTGGTACTATAAATATAAAAAAATCACTAATTGGACATAAATGATGCAAGATCTGTACTTTTCTAAGGGGAAGGAGGCAGAGGGCAGCTTTGACAGGCTCTCCACAGAGCCAGTGCCTCGTGAGCATCACAGCTGTTTGTGCTGTTGGGACAGAGTTGGATGGCACCCAAGGAGCTGCTCTTGGAAGGAAGCCAGCACCTGATGCCAAGTGGACCCAAGGATGCTAAACCTGTCAGACGACATGCATGACCTAACTTCCTCTAATTAAAGACAGAGCTCTGAAATATTGAGTTTACTGAGCACAAGGTGCTGACCACACTTTCCAAGGTCAGAGTTCCCAAAGCTAATGGTTTCTAGCTCCTGTTGGCTGACCCTTGAACTCTGGATAGGGTAGTACTGAAGAGCACTTTACCTGATGTGATGTACAAATGTTTTACCACACACACAGACACATAGACACACAGACACACACACATGCACACAGCACCGTGTCAGGCACACATGGACGTGTCTCACCTCTCTGTCTGCCTTGGATGCTTCGAAGTGCCAGGATGTTCTGCTCATCAGACAAGAACTGCTTCATTTTGTGGAATGGCTCCTTGCCACGGACAGTCAGCTTATTCCAGGGCTTCGGCCGGGCCAGAATCTCACTCACAGACCCTTGAGATAGTCCCAAGACGTAATGTCCAAAAATGCGCTGTCCAATGTTGTGCTTGATCAGTTGCTCTTTGACCTGCCGGGCGATTTCTGCTGTATCAATTTCCTCACCCTCTGAGATGCTCCCAGCACTTTCTGATTGGCTGGGAGATGGGGCCATGCCATTTACATCTGGGCTTTGTTGTAATGGACTTGGGGAAGATATGGAGTTTGTGCTGTAAGGACCTGTTGAAAAAATGGTGCTTGTGCTTCCGGCTTCCTGCATGGCCTTGGAGTAGAAGGACTGCATTAGCTGTCGCTGGAGAAGAGAGTTTAGTGCAAACTTTCCTGTAGAAGCCAGGGGTAGGCTGGGGCTGGCCAGGTTTGAGCTGAAAAAGTCTTGACTTAACCCCGCTGGTGAGAAGTGGTGTGTACCGTTAGTATTGGAAACCTGTTCCCCCGTGTTGCGGGGCAACTGAGGAGGAGGGGAGGCCGGCAAGGGTCCCGGGCGCCGACTCTCAGGCTGGTCTCTCCCTTTTCTCCTGGCTGACCCTACAAGGAAGGGCAAACAGAATGCATTATGGGGGATTCAAAAGGGAAAAAAAACCAAGACCAGAATGCAAAGTGTGCCCCACAAAAAAAGTGCAGATTTTTCTTTTCAATTTTTTTTTTTTTTTTAAACAAGGGCCAAAGTGGTGTGTTGGTTTGTTTTTCGATTGAATTTGTGAATCAGCCAAACAAGGCCCCCCAAAACAAGCCACATGCATTCGTGTTTGCACCTTTCTTGTACGTTGCAGCCGGGAGAATTCCCTTGACAAAGGTTCCGGTAACACACATGGGAAAGAGCTGACAGATCTTGGGGCTTCTAGCATTGCAGCAACCTCGAAGGGCCCTGCCTGACCAGCAAACACTGACACTTGGGGACCCATGGGGTCGCTCACACCACATGCTCCAAGGCAGATGTACCCATTGAGTCCCCTCGATCGATCGAAAGCGCGCACTTTTTAAGAACTGCAATGTCACTGGAGTCCAGATAACAGTTACACACTTTGACCAGCTGCTAAATCCAAAAGCAGTCAGTGACTCCACCATTTTAGGATGAGCAAATAAGAGGCTAAGGATAGGGAGGGGACAGTGTCCCCAAAGAAAACCTTATGGAGAAAGAGAAGTACCACTGGAGGACCGGCGACCTCTCAAAGCATACCATGGAAAGTCCCCAGAAGGAGGCCATGCTTGTTTTTACCCCTGGCCTGTTCACAGCACAACTAGGAAAAGATCAGAAAGCCAACATCCTCAGGTTGTCCCTTTTGGGACTTTTCAATAAGGTCGCTAGCTGACCTCTGTCGATCTGCTGTGGCGCACGCACATATGTATCGGTGCAGAAAAGGGTGGGGCAGAGCAGTGAGGGAGGGGACACCAAACGCTCAGGGTTAGTTCAGTGAATTCTGGTCACCCAGCGACGCTTCCATCATGCACACACAAACCCAGACGCAAGGGTCACCCTCCTTGTCCTCGACCCCTGGAAGCGAACCAAGCACAATGTGTGTGCTGCCCACCCATCCACCTACCGCTCAGGTCACTGTTGGAGATGCGCAGCGTGGCATTCTCGGACTGCAGCGAGCGGTTCTTCTCCAGGAGTAAAACCTCCAGGGGCTTGGTTGAGTCCTGCACAGGGCAGAGCAGGGATCACCATGGGGCCACCTTGAACCCATCCACTCCCCAGCTCAGCTTTCATGCATCACTGACTTGACCTCCTCAAAGGACAAAACTCAAGTTCTTTTCAAAAAGGACTTAGCTGAGATGACTTTAGACTTACAGATATCCTTTCTCCCCTTTTCCATGTATGTGTCGATATGTGTGGTATCTGTGTGTGTATATACACAGGTTGAAGCCCTAGCGTTGATCCTAGCCATCATCCTCTTACCTTATTCACTGAGGTAGGGTCTCTCAACCAAACTTGGCACTGGCTGATAGGCCAGTCTCGCTAGCAGCCTGCTTAGCAAGAGACAGTGTGCCCTGCCTCTTCCTTCCAAGGCTGGAATTATAGGTGGGCTATCACACCCCCCTCACACTTACATGGTAGGTTCTGGGGACCTCAACTCCTAACCTTGGGCACGACAAGCGCTTTAACCATTCTAGTTGACAATTATTTTCTATTGATACCTGGATGTCTTTTGGCAACAGGATAAGCTGCTGACCCTGCCAGAAAGCAATGAGGAACTTGTTTTTGTTTTAATTTTGTCCACCAAGATGATGTCAGTTCTGGATAATGGGAGTAACACTACACCCGTGATGTAGGTTTTAAACATTTTAGAAAACTTTGCTTTGGTTTTGCTTGGTTGCCTAAGTTAGCCTCAGAATACTGGGCTCAAGTGATCTTCCTGCCTCAGTCTCCCAGTATATGGGACTACAGATGCACCGTCACTTCTGACTTCATGATTTATTTAAATATATTGTGTATATGTGAAATGTGGTCTCATAGTCTAAGCTGGCCTTAGACTTGCTATGTAGCCCAGGTTAGTCCTGAACTTCAGATCTTCTAGCCTCTATTCCTGAGTGTCACTATTACAGGTATGTGCCACTACGCATGGCTGGAGATGTGAATTTTAATTGGCTGCTGGATGACAGAGTGCCACTGTCACCTGTCCCCCAAGTCAATGCCACTAAAACAGAACACAATATTTCCAGGTCAAGTGTTTTTTGATTGATCTTTAACAGAACCTTAAATATTTGCTGATGTCATTTTTGGTGCTGGATTGAATCTAAGCCCCCCAAATTATTGTTTTGTTTTGTTTTTTTGTTTGTTTGTTTGTTTTAAAGACAGGACCATATGGTGTAGTTCTGGCTGTCTTAGAACTCACGAAGATCTGCCTGACTGCCTCTGACCCCCAGGTGTTAGGTTAAAGGTGTCACAATATCCAGCCTGAAGTTCTTTTTCATCCCCAATGCTGACTGAGCAACTCAGCAAACACTAGTCTGTCTTTACTGAGATGACTTGCTTTCATTTGGTCACGTCTTGTTATGGCTTCTAAGGATGGTCTCATGGACCAAAGGCTAGCTTCAAACACACTACGCAGTCAAGGTTGACCTTGAACTTTTCCACCTGTCTCTACAAAATCTTTGGATTACAGCCCCATGCAACCATTCCAGAGTTCAAGGCCCAGCAAGGATCAATCCATCCCTTCCCCTTCTTGATTTTCTTTTTATTAGCATTTTTTTATTAATGTTCTCATGGAATATTGAAGCTGGCCTCAGGCTCCTGACTCTTGCCTTCACGTCCCAAATGCTAACCTTATAGGTGAACACTACCAGGCTCAGTTAGTGAAATGCTCTTGAGGAAGGACTTGGCGGCTATAAATGAGGCCCTCTCTTACAAATTCGGAGATGCAGATGCAGGCCTCAGGGGCCAGCAGTGACCAGCATCTGCTGCCACCACTCTGAGGGCAAAGTGAGCTAGTATACCTGTGTCCCTGCTCCCTCCGATGGTGCAAACTCCATGGACTTCAGAGTGCTGAAAAGGCAAGACACGTGGTTACTTTCAACCTTTCCTTTACTAGTGGCCTGTCAATAGTCATTAACGCTCTGGTTCTTGTTCTGCAAGCAGTGGGGGAACTGACAACTTTAACAACTTCCCTGGCAGGAACCGAATTTGATAATGCCTCTAGAAGAACCAGTCTTCAACTAGCAGTTGGTTAGCAAAAGGCTTTATCGCCTAGTATGTAAATCATTCCATATGAAGTCACACCAGGGCTGCTCAAACTCATTTTACAGTGTAATACAGACATCACAATTGTTGCAAGCTGAATGGATTTGTAAAAAAGGAAATGGAAAGTTCTATGAGGGGAGGGCAAAAGGAGAGAAATTCATCACCCATGGCCACTACTCATGTGTTCTCTGGGAACTGAGGCTTGCTTAGGAATGAGTGAAGAGACGGGAGTAGCTCAGAATCAGGAGGCAGCTCTGTGCAGCCCCAGATGTAGTGAGGGATAGAATTATTGCTTCACTGTCCTCTTAGTAAGTGATCTAGGCTGTGTCATGATCACTGGGGCTCTGGACAGTCTGTCCAGGAGCCAGAAACAGCAGGCTCACGGATCTGATGCTCTTCTGCTGTCTTGGATCTGTGCTCATGCGCAGTGTGGGAGCCAGGGGTCCATGCTGAGTCTCCTTTAGATGGCATGGGCAGTGAGGCCGGGGTCCTCACTCTGCCTCTCCAGCACTCAGATTGCAGACAGGCACAGACGGTCCTGCCTAGTATTTATGTGGGTGCCAGGGACGGCATTCAGGCTTACACAGTAGCATTGTGTAAGTGCCATCCCCAGAGTCTCCTTATGAAAAAGGGAAATGAGTGTGTGGGGCTCTGCGCAGGTGCCATGCGGATGAAGGCAGAATGGTAAGATGGCTCAGTGGGTAAAGGCACCTGTAGCCAAGCCTTGTAACATAGTTCAGCTCCCAGGACCCACATAGTAGATGAAAACTGAAAGTGTCCAGACTTCGATTCATGTGCAGCTACACTCACAATAAATAAAAAAAATTAAAGCCTATGTAGGATCAATATACAATCTGTGCAGCTGGACCGTTTCCGTTCAAGGACCACAGGCGTGTGTCATCAAGATACACGTACAAATGCAGGAAATTGTCATAAGTAATAAAAAGTATTAAAAAAACCAGTTGGGTGTGGTAATGCATTCCTTTAACTTGGGAGGCAGAGACAAATGGATCTCTGTGAGTTGCAGGCCAGTGTGACCTACAGAGTGGGTTGAATTCCATGTCACCCAAGGGGAGTAGCAGTGGAGATATGGGTATTTGGAGCCTGTAGATGCAAGAACGTGGTGACTCAGGAGTGGGCCGGATAGGCGGTTGGAAAAGAGGCGAGGGTTAGCATGCAGCTGTGATGCCCTCACCTGAAGGCACACGGGCTGGAGTCCAGATTCCCAAAGATGGGGTCTGGCCATGGGCTAGGTGGCTGGGAGGGATGAGGTAGAGCCAGGAATGACATTGTAGTGGTTTGTTTTGCTTTTTGGGACAAGATCTTAAACCATCTGCTGGTCTTGAATTCACCACGTGGCTGAATGATCCTGAGTTCTGGGATTATAGATGTGTATCAATATGCACTTGCTGTATACCGTGGTTCAAAACTAGAAGGTTCAGTTTGTTCTGTCCACTTTTGTTAAAACAGCGTGTTGTTTATGTAGCCCAGGCTGGCCTCAGACTCAAAATCCTCCGCCTCTGGTTTCTGAGAGCTGGTATTACAGGTCAGCACCACCATACGATGCACCGAGCTTATCTCTCAATTACTCACTCGTTTCTTATTTATGCACGTGTGGAGTGTGGTTACGCGTGCCATGTGACATGTATAGACAGCAGTCAGAGGACAATGAGCTTTCATCTTTCCCCTCTATAGTGAGTTCCAGTGATGGAACTCAGGTTGTCAGGCTGAGCTAGCTCACTGGCCCTTCTTTGGTTTTTGAAGGAAAAGAATGGTAAATGAAGCTATGGACAGACAAGCCAGGTAAAAATGTATGTCACTGAGCTAAAGAACTGGGGGCGGGGTGCAGAGCTTATGAGTGGGGAATGGCAATGGGGGTGGGCTTAAGGGTTTGTTCAAGGATCTGCTGATGGGGAGGGGAAGGCGAGAAAGGAGGGGCAAGGAGGAGAAAAGAGGGCAGTGGAGGGGAGGGAGAGCCTGCAGAGGGCGAGAATGTGCTGGGGATGGGGGTGGAGGGGAGCAGTGTAGGAGCCTCACCAGGAGTCTGAAGGAGGTCACAAGTAAGCAAAAGGCAGATGGGGTTTATAGAAACTAGGAGTGGTGGTGGGGGGGCTGGTTTGACTCAGGAGAGTGAGGGTGTCTGTAAAAGTAAAATCCCTTCAGGAAGGAAGGGACGCAGGCCAGGTGGAGGGATTCCTATGGATACACAAGACGGGGCCAAGATCCAGATAGGGTCTAGAATCACCTAGGAGGCTACCTCTGTCCATGTCTCTGAGGGAGTTTGCAGATGGGACTAACTGAGGTGGGAAGATCCATCATTAATGTGAGTGCTGGGGACCTAAACTGAGTAAGAAGTAGGTGAGCTGAGCACCAGCATCCATGGCTCTCTGCTCCCGAGCTGTGGATGCCATGTAACAGCCGCCTCATGCTCCCGTCACCACGCCTTCCCTAACATGATGCACTGTACCCTCAAGTTAAGGTCAAGATAAACCTCCCTCTCTTTCTTCCTTTGCTTTAGTAAGGGATTTTCTCATAGCACCAGTAGAAGGAACAGAAGGATTCCAGGTAAAATGAAAGGAATAAGGCATCTTCATGGTACAGCTGGGGTGGGGGATGGGAGAGGTCAAGAAGGGCTCCGAGTGGCACCACATTGACTATAAATCCTGGTGTAAAGACATGGGATAGCGTGTGCACTGCACATGGGGCTACAGGACAGGGCCAGTGAGCTGGGACTTCCATGAACTAAGGGATAGAGGGACAGGACAGGGTTTGAGAGCTCAGTCCCAGAAGGAGGAATCAGAGGTAGAAGGGCTTTCAAATGCAGGCTTCTGTACTGAGGATGGCGGGCTTCTGGCATGGAATGGCATCTGGAGGAAGACCTTTACCTGAGCTTTCAATGGGAAAAGGTTTTCTTCCTCTACTCTGTTTCTGCTTGGGGGATTTACACTTGAGAAACAAACTCAGAGGGTACAATTGCTCTAAGAGCAGCATTTACTCTGATCCCATGCATGCTGGAATACTTTAAACACAGTCTCGTAAAGTCCAAAGAAGGCTGGGATGACACTCAGTGGGTAGCCTGCTTTCTTGGCATTCATAAGGCTTTGGGTGAATGGCTAGTCAGCGCCAGCACAGCACAAACAAGTGTGGTGGTGCAGGTCTGAAATCCCAGCACTAGGGAGGTGGAGGCAAGAAGATCAGAAATTCAAGATCATCCTTGGCTATATATGGAGTTTCAGGCCAGTCTAGGCTACATGAGACCCAATCACAAAGCCACTTAGCCAACCAGCCAACCAACCGAGCAGCCAGCCAGACAAAAAGGAAGAGACCGTAAGTGACTTGAGTGAGAACAGTCAAAGTGCTGGTGTCCCACTTTGCACCAGTTAGCAGACAGGCAGTCTTAGAAGGCCCCATGCTCCGCCATACTCACGTCAACTCTTTCTTCACATCTTCATAGTCAGCCTGGCCTTTGAGTTTTTCTTCCAGTTGCTGAAAGCAGAGGGTTTTTAATTAGAAGCCATGTCTTGAAGGAGGTTGTCAAATTTCCCTGACGACGATCTCTATAAGCAACCGTGCATCCAGGGAGTCAACAATGTGGGAGTCAACTTTTCCTTTCTATGACCTGGTGTGAGTGTACATATGTGTATGTGTGTGCATGGGAACACAACTAGAGGTTTTAGTATAAAACTCAGTGAGAGTAGAAGGGGAAAGCTTCACAAAGGTAGAAAAACCCCACTGTGTATAAAATGCCAGTAAATGGAAGCGCAGCCTGGGTCCTAACACTTCAAAGGTGTCATGTGGTTTTTGAACAAATGTGTTTGACTGCCTGGAGAGCACAGGTAAAACTGCAATTCTGGTGGAAGCAGCCCGCAGCTATTCAGAGGAAGGTAAACAAGCATCAAGAAGCAAGCATGGTCACTGGGAGACGTAGACATTAGGGCTTAGGGAGTAGGGCCAGTTCCCTTGTGTGGCTCTCTGAAGGCCGCTTCAGTCTGGTGAGAATGACTCTGCCTGACAGTGTCAGGCCCAACTGCCCTCTGTGGCACTGCAGTATATTTCTAGGGTGATGATAAGCCTAAGTGTTCCAGAATATTCTGTAAACTTGCAGGATACATCCATGACTCTATGGCTATCTTTACACTGACGGTTTTCCTGGGGTTGTGTGGGAAGTCTCAGGTGCTTCCTTCCAAGACCTGTTTTTGTGTTTGAGGCCTTTGGGCCTCCAGGTGAACCTCGAGTCTGCAGGGGTCTGGTGAGTCAGCATCCAAGGTGGGGCTGAACAACTTTCAGGGTCTCAGCAGCTAGCACCTTACTATAGACATATGGAGCCACTAGGTGTCTCTTCAGGTCCTAGTTAGGACCAATGGAGAACATTCTAGAACCCGAAGAGAAAAGGCTTAATTGCTTGGTCCCTCAGCCTCCAAACTCCTCTGTATCAGGACCTACCCAGAGGTGCAAGCAGACAGTTGTTTTCTCTCATCCACTCAGCTTGTTTTCTTCCATTGCCTCTGCTGACAAATTTCTTGTGTATTTCAAGTGCAGAAAATTGCTCCACCTCGTTCCCTTTTAAATATCTCTTGCTAACTTTATAAATTATAATGGTTTTCTCAGGGATAATCAAATGGAGGGTGGTAGGCACTCATTTTCCCATAAAAGACTCTCAGAAGGTGTTCAGAAAGAAGTGATTATTCCATTCCTTTCCCTACAGTCACATAGCAGGAGGCACTGACGTACCGCCCACCCTTGCAAAGTATTATCTGCAGTGTTTTGAGGAGGCCAGATGTGAACACACATGTCAGGTCACCTCCAGAGAATGGCAGAAAGTAGGGGGGAAGGCAGAGGGAGGGGCTGAGATGGAATGTGTTAGCCTAAGACAGCCAACCAGCATGAGCTCAGGCCTGTTTCTTATAAGCCAGACATCTTTGGGACAATTAGGATATTTCTGCTCTGCCAAATGAGAGCAGCAGCAGGGGGCTAAAGCTGTTTCCTGAGGGAAGAATGGGAAGAATCAGTGGGAGACACCGCTAGGCCTCCCAAGCCCGAGATTCCTGTTACCGCCAAGTGTATGCACTTGGTCTTACCCTGTGATGGGACCGATAAAGAGAGGCCTGGAAAAATAGCTCAGTTGGCAGAGTGCTTGCTCAGACTTGGGCTCCAAATTCTGCAGCATACAAGCCACTCATGGCTCTACACACCTGTAATCCCAGGCAGAGACAGGGGTACAAGTTCAAGTGCCTTCTCAGTCACATAACTAGTTTGAGGCTAGTGTGGGCTACATGAGATGCTTTTTTAAAAAAAAAGTCGTCACCATCAGAGTCTTGTTTTATTTTATTTACTATTATTGTTGGGTTTGTGTATTTGTATGTATGTGGGCCCATGTGCCATGGTGCTTATGTGGAGATCAAAGGACAATGTTTGTGGAGTCTATTCTTTTCTTCTATCTTTATAGGGGTCCTGGGAATTGAACTTAGGTTGCCAGATTTGTGTGCCAAGTACCTTCACCCACTGAGCCCTGTCAGCAGCCTGGAAGCTGTATATTTTATTTATTCATCAATGAAAATATTTACTATCGCTATTATAAGTGGACGTACATGTGCACACCATTGTGTGCATGGTCAGAGTATGATGTTTGTGGAGTTGGTTCTTTGACCTTTGTGTGGATTCTGGTGACTGAACTTGGGTCGCCAGGTTTCCTTTATCCCCCCGGCCACCTGGGCAGTGTGTGTGAGGTATGGCAGTGCTCAGCAAGAACTGAACAACTTCCACTGACGCTTCATGTTCTAACTGGACAGTTTCACAGTGAAGACCCTACCAGTTCTTTTGTAAACTGCAGTGACATATTTCATCCTGGGGAGACTGAGTGCTAGGAGCTTGGCAAGGGGGCGCTCAACAAAGCTTATCCCCACTTTAGCATACCTTTGGTCTGGTCCTAACCCCAATGCAGTCTTCTTAGATAGGAATGGCTCTGGTTGCTCCACGAAACTGGATCTAACACATGCTGTTTGGCAGGGACTCTCTGCTGAGCCACCTCGCTGGCCAATGATAGTATCCTTATAAATTGAGTGCCTAATTAATCTTAGCTCAGCTCTCTTTGTTTTGAAACAGGGTCTCATGTAGCTCAGGCTGGCCTTGAACTTGCTTTATGCCCAAGGAAGACCTTGACTTTCTGATCCTCCCACTTCTCTCCCCAGAGTGCTGACATTGTAGGTTTACACCAGTTTATGCAGTGCAGGGGCTGGAACCCAGGGGCTTGTGCATGCAACTCAACAGCCTAGACTGAGACTTGCTAGCCTTGCTCATAAACACTCATTTTTAATTGACGGTACTAGTGACACTTCCCATGCCACAGTGAGGACAGTGCTGGTGACTGGCTAATTGCACTGCTTCTCCATAAAGAGTGCTCTGACAAAGCCATGAACAGTTATCAAAAATAGCTGCCTGTCAGGCCAGTTCATTAATTATGAACTCAGAATCATCCGGCACAACGGCAGTGCTGCCGAGCGCTTGTCAGACCCGGCAGGAAGAAACGGTTCTCACTCACACGCTGGTTTCCACACCTGTTAAAGGTGAGAAGACATGGATGGTGACGAGCTAACTGTGACGTCTGTATGAAAGAGTAGCACGCTGGCCAAGAGAAACTAGTAAATATGAGAGCTCATGGTGGAGGAGGGATGGGACAGTTTCAACATGCTGGGGCACAAGAAGCACTTTATGAGTTGCCTGGGATGTCCAATTACAGACAGTACCTGTAAGAAGTGTTGGTTAATGAAACAAAAACAAAACAAAAGCAGCAATCGTGTTAGGATTCAAGCTTCTGCCTATGGGCTGGGGATGCAGCTTCGTCGGTAGTGCTTGCAAAGCATTTGTGAAGCTCTGGGCTCATTCCCAGCACCACAGCATCACTTAAGCAGGGCATAGTACAGTACACCTGTCATTTTAGCATTCTAGAGGTAGTAGACGTTCAAGGTCATAATTGAGTACAGAATGAGTTTGAGACCAGCCTTGGATATATGGACCCTGTTTTGACCATGAAACCAACTTCGTAAGACTTGCTCTCTCAAAGTGACTGTTATCAGAGCTGCTTCCAGGCTTTACCCTGATTCCAGTTCCTTAGTACATATTGTGTAATCACTAACCCCCAACCCCCAAAGCTGAAAAAATAAGGTTCAAGCAGGGGAAAAAAAAAAAAAAAAAAAAAAGCTAGCTAACAGCAACAATAAACAGGTAAAGGGGGAGGGGCAGTGGGAAGGAAGAAAAACCAGAAAGAAAAATCTCACAGTCCTAGCATTTGGGAGGTTGTGGCAGGAATTCAAGGCTAGCCTTGACTACACAGTGAATTCCAGGCCAAGGTGGTACTGAGACCCCGTTTAAAAACCGAAGGAGGAAGAAGGGAAGAAAGGCCCAGTAGTGTGAAGGCCCAGGCTGTCATTTGTAAGTGTGGTGTTAGAGGAACTGTGACTAAGGCCCGAGTTCCTCACTATAGAAGCATCAGGTGACAAGTTGAGAAGGTGACAAACCTTATTCATCTTATTCATAAAGCATCTCCCCAATAATTGTGTCTACATTTAGTTTAAATCAGAGGCTATAAATTATGCACATTAAAAAAAGAAGCCATGGCTGAACAGAGTGGCACAGACCTACCCCCAGCACTCAGGAGGCAGAAGTAGGTACTCATCTGTGAGTTCAAGGCCAGCCTAGTGTACTGAGCACTCTAGGCTGGCCAAGGTTATTTAGTGAAATCTGCCTTAAATACACACTCAGTGCTCCAAACTCAAAAAACAGATCCTGAGAAGATACCTCATTCAATCAACCTTACCCCTGTAAGGCGAGGGGTAGGAGGTATAGCAGGGAGATCTGCCCTTCTGGTGGCCTCTGAGACCTTCTGGGTATGGCCTTGATATGTACGGGAGCCATCTTTACTTTTAGCAACAAGGGGTTAAGATAATTAAAATCAGAAGTCTCATTACTAGAGGATATGTTTTGATTATTAGATCAGATGAAGGGAAGGGAAGCATGATTTTGGAAAGGAGCATCGCCGGATTGTTTCATTAACTGTGCAGTATTAAAGAATTCCCCCAAGACACGATAAGAACATTAATTTGTGCAACTCTGTTTCATTGTGTGTGTGTGTGTGTGAAGGCAAACATTTGAGCCTTAACTGATTTAGAAGAAATTGCTCTGTATGAGAATTGGAGAGCTGACAGCCTGCAGCTTGCTGGGGAGCCATGGGCAGGATGCGTTTGAGTCAAGTCCTTATTGGGAGAGAGGAGACCCAGAAAAACAATTGAATGATGATGTCATCCAGGGCAGAGAAGTCAAACCTGAGTCTCATGCCAGCCAGGCAAGCTGAGAGGAGGAAATGTTGGGCTATGAGCCATCTACCCGAGCCCAGGGCCTCTTCCTCAGGACACCTGGGCAAGGCACTTTCGGAGCAAGAGAAAGATAGCTCTGCCACAGAAGCCAAGGAGAAACTAGCCTGGCAGAGCTGTGGTACTGCTGGCACCAGCCACACACTCACAGCCAAACTGGGTTCTGGGCTAAACTTGGTCATGTATCAGAAAGAGAGAAAAAACACTGAAAGAAAAAGGACTGGGGAAATGGTGAACTGCTTGCAGGGTAAGCCTGAGAAGCCGAGTCCTACCCCAGAAACCACATAGGAGCTGGGCATGCGGCATACTTTTTAATCCTAGTGCAAGAGGTAGAAACAGGCAGATACATGGGACTTGCTGGCCAGCCAGCTATGCCTTCTCTTTGTGTCCCAGGTCCCAGGAAAGCCTTTTTGTCTTAAAACAAAAGGTGGAATTTGCTAGGTAGCCCAGGTTAGCATAGAACTCACAGGTTATTTTCTCTTGCTCTTGTCTTCAAGAGCTGGGATTGGAGGCATGCACCATCATGCTATCTAGAATCACCTCATGAAAGAAAAAAAACCTGTCCTTCCATCCTTCCTTCCTTCATTGTGAGACCAGGTCTCACTGTAACAGTCAAAGGTGGCTTGGAATTTCTAGGCTTTCTGATTCTCCTGCCACCTCAGCTTCCCCAATAGCTAGGAGTACAGACAGATTCTCTCTCTCTCTCTCTCTGTCTGTGTGTGTGTGTGTGTGTGTGTGTGTGTGTGTGTGTGTGTGTGTGTGCGTGCATTCATGCACAGATGGAGAAAGGACGACATTGGTTGCCCTGCTCTTCATTCTCTGCTGTATATTTGAGTCTCTCACTGAAGCCAAAGCCAGAAAGTCTTAGCAATCCCCACCAATGGGGTTATAGACATGTGCCTAACCGTGCCAGGGCTTTACACAGGTGCTGGGGACTTGAACGTAGGTCTTCATGCTTATATAACAAGTGCTCTTCACCCCTGGGCCATCTCAACCTAGCCTCTTCCGTTTTTCAGTGAGCTAGATTTGCTTCATTTACTGAACTCACCCAACTCATGCATGAACAAGGAGACACCCGGAGGGGCAGGCCAGCCTTGGCTGAAAATCCCAGGGGAAGAACAGGAGGCCCTCCAGCCTGGCCAGAGCCTAGATGGTGCTGGTCTCGCCTTCTTGTCTGCCAAACATACCTCCCAGGAGTCCCTCCTGGCCCTGACACCTAGCAATCTAGGGTTCCAGATGTGTCTTTAAATTGCACTTGATTTGACTGGTACTTTGAAGTGTAATTACTATTATTTAGTATATGTAAAATCTTCTTGGCTCTGCATTAGGGACATGGTCTTATAAACAGACTTAGAAGCCAGTGTCTGCTCAATTGCCTTGAATTCCAATTGGGACAGGAGGGACAGCATATGGTTCTGAGGGTTGAGGCAACATTGAGTTCCAGGCCACCAGGCTTTAGTACACACTGACAAAGAGTGACTGTCAGTTTATGGGGGCTCAATAGGTTTTCCATAGATCTCCAGGCTCCCATGTAGTTTTAGAGAGGCCAGAGTTCTGTGAATTGGGTGCCTGCACAGGAGATAGTTGGGACACTCAGCAGGGCTCTGTTAAGGCATCTGTCAAGTACCAGGGACTTCTTTGCTGTGAGGGAGTGGTGCATCCCAATGAAATGGCAGGAGCAGCAGTGGGTGTCAGACTCAGTTTCTCTGTTCCAGGGATCCAGAACTGCATAGGCTCAAGCTTGCAAGCTTACTGTCGAGGGCCAGTACGTTCATGAAAGCTCATTCACGCTTGCTAACCCCACCTTACCCATGCTCTCGTCCCCCTCCACGCCCTTACTTTGAGTGTGCTATTCTTGGCGTTCAGCTGCTGCTCCAGCTGTGAGATCTGGCTGGCGGAATTCTCACGCAGCTTGGTGAGGCTGGCCTGGAGTCGCTGCACATCTTCCACCAGCTGGGCAATCTCCCGCTCTTTGGCAGCCAACTCTACTTCCAGGCTGGATCGGGTCAGCACCTCTATGGCCTGCTCCTGGGAAGGACAAAGCAATGACGAGACAGCACTGGCTCTGGGGAAGGGGGCTTGGGGACCTGTCCATCTGCAACTGAAGCACAAGCCACACATATAGGAGGGTACAATCAGCAGGAGTAAGGGGTGGCCATGACTTCCTGCCTTTGCATGGCTGTGACCTGGATCTGTTACTTGGGCAAATATTTCTTAGAATCTACCTTGTACTAGGCATGTGGCAACTTAGAAAAAGCTTGTCTTTTACAGGCTCAGTATAATGGGGCTGGGTGAGTTAGATACACCTTTGAAATACTCCAGCTTGTAACATGTGAGGTGGTATCAAGGACTACACAACACTGAAACAGGGAGGGCATGAGAGTCAAAGTCAGAAAGACTGTTTACTCAGTGCCAGAGTCTTACCATGTAAGCCTAGGCCAGCCTGGAACTCATAGGAATCCATCTCTCCCTGCCAGCAAAGAGCTGGGAGTAGGGATATGCATTGAAAGGCTCTTTAAAGTAGATTGGTCCAAGAAAGTCTCACTGAGGTAGGGACATGTGAGCAGGGACCTGAAGGGTATGAGGTGATGTTTTAATGAGGCTGGCTTTGAATTCCTAATCATCCTGCATTTACTTCTCCAGTGCTGGGGCTCAGGGCGTTCACCACCACTCTGGACTAGCCCAGAGTTTAAAGATGAGGAATATACACATCAGTGGTTCCTCTGCTTAGAAATGCTTCTGATAAGGAAATGAATGGTTTCTTTTATTCATTAATCTCCTGCCCGCCATGCTTTTGTGTGGTATATAGGTCAGAGCACAAGCTGGAGGACTGAGATCTCAGACTGTTAGGCTTGGCAGCAACTGCTGAGCCATGGCTCCAGCCTGAGTACTGATGTTAAAAATGTCTTCAGAGGCTACAGAAATGATTTGGTGGTTAAGGGCACTTGGCTGCTTGGCCAGAGGACTCAGGTTCTTTTCCCAGCAACCACTTAGAGGGTTTCAACTGTATTTAAATCCAATCCAGGGCAGGTAGTGCCCTCTTCTGGCCCTTCATGAGCACTGCCTGCACATGATGCACAGACATATATGCAAATGCTGTGTGAAACACGGAAGCCAGAAAAGCATTTAAAGACAAGCAAAGCCCAGCCTGTAACTTGGTTTCCCAGACTCAAACCGTGTTTCCACGGAGTTGTAAAGAAAATCCTAGGGCCGTGGGTGGTGGTACACACACATGATCTCAGTCCTTGGAAGGCTGATGCAGGAGGATGGAGAGTTTACCAGCCTGGGATACATAGTGATCCCCATACCCAAACACCAAACAAAAATATTTTTAAAGGTAGTTATGGCTCTGGATAATTCTGGAAGCTTTTCTGCAGAGTGGAGACATTTGGATATGACTGGTATGGATGGGGACTGGAGTGGAGCTTCCACAGCATGAAACAGTTGTCCCCCAACCCCGAAACACACGGAGGTAGAGGACAAAGCATTTCCTAGATTCTTGTCTAGTCTATGCCCAAGATGCTTGTCATAGCACACATGGGACATGTGGGGACAGCCAGTTACTGAGGGAAGTGACTTTCTGTCATTTCCTGTTCTGGTTCCTTAATTTGTATGATGTTCTATTTCCTCCCTCTGGTGCTGAACTCCTAGGTATCCCCTACTGCCTGTCCCCGGTTATGGTCTACCCATACTGTCCTGTCCAGCACATACCCAAGGATGCCCGTCTCCAGTGAGCTGGTGCCTATGAGGCAAACCCAGGAATGGCAGATAGGTGGAAGAAACTCTAGAACCAAGTGACAGCCTGGGGATTTCTTACTGTCTTAAAAAGTACCAGTTTACAATGGAATGAAAACTTTAAAACACAAAGGTTCCACAATAGGATTTGTAAAGTCTAGCTGTGGAGCAGGGAAGGGGGGTATATAAGAGAGATGATCCAAGGGATTAGGTATGTGGTATACACCCACAGTCCCAGCATTCCAGAACTGGAGGCAGGAGGATTACGAGTTCAAAGCTATCCTTAGCTACATAATGAGTTGGAGGCTAAGCCTGGGCTGTCTTATGAGATAGATGAATAGACTGATATACAGACAGACAGATAGACAGAGTGGCCTTCAGAGAGGTCAGAGGTCAGCCTGGTGGCATGTGCAGTATGAGTCATGTATTCTAATGGGTCTGATCCATCCCATTCTGGAAGATGCCAACTGTAAACATTGTTTCAAGGGTTCTTTGACAGAGTCTATAAAACCAGCCAAAAGGTGACCTAGGCCTAACAATGGGTCAGATCAAGTAGATCAAGCCCAAGCTAAGGAATAGGGGACGGTGGTTCAAACAGTCTATGTACACAGAGCAGTTCTTGGTGGATCTGGGGTGTATCACCAGACCCTTGGGTACTTGAGCCACAAATTCCTCATTCAAGCTGACCTGAAAACATACTACTAAAGTCAAATGAGATATGATCATATTCCCAAGACAACCTGTTCTTTGGCCCATAACTGTCTCCCATACTGGACACTCCCTCCTCTTGGCCCCATAGTGGGATACAATGAAATGAAAGAATGGAGAAAGGCTAGGGGCTGAGGTGGATGGAAAGGCTTGAGTCTGGGCAAGGACCCAGGAGACTGCCATTTTAGAGGCTAAGGATGAGAAAGATATAGGTACACTGGGGAAAGGAAAGCACCAGCAGAGGGAAGAAGAGGGTAGGTCCAGACTAGCCCTTCTGTTTCTCTACCAGGAGAGGCATGGGGTCAGCCTCTTTCATGCTGTCTCCTCTTGGAGAGCAAGGCCAGCTGGGTAATCAGTGGTGTTGGCCTCACAGATGGCCTTGCCTCCCAATATTGTAGTTCCTATAGGTTGAAGTGTGGCCAGGTGTACTGCAGCTGACCCTCGAACCAGTATTTGTCAGTAGACACTTCGCAGGGGCTCTTCGGCACATCCTGTCTCGCTCAGTGTACATGAAGGAGTGGCAGGTTGATGGGTTGGAGGGAAAGGTGCCTGTGTACTGCTTGGCATTTATGTGGGTGCCTCATGCTCATGTGACGAGCTCTTAATATTAGCCCCTCCCATGCCCTCCAGTCTTGTAGAATCATGGTTCTGAGAGACACTCAGTACGTCAGCTCTGGCTTTGCCACAGCTATGGATTCTATGCTTTCCCAGTTGAGTTCTGCCACACAAACCCAACAGACCTTATTTTCCTGCTGGCTCTATGCCTGTGGTAGCCTCCATGGGAAGGCACAGATAGGGAAGTCCCTGCTTGCTGTGGCTGAGAGACTGAAGCCAGGGACTTGCTGCATTTAGCCCATGATGAAGTGTGGAAGCCACTCCTGGCCCCACAACTGACTGGACCTGCAAAAACATTCATTTCCTTCCAGAATGTTTGGGTTTGCTGTGGCCCAGTAAGGTGCCAGGATTCTCTGTAATCCAAACATTTAGCTTAGAAGCCCTATTAGACATGTTAGGATGAATGGCTTCCTCCTGACCAAGGGCGGCCACAGAAGCTGGGAAGCTGCTGGCCCTGGCTCCAGGGCTTGCCTCTGCCCTGGTGCTGTCCCCAGGGTATCTACATTTGAGTAAAGAAGAATAAAGGACATATTTCAGAGAAAAACAAGTTACTGCGTCCCTCAAGTGTGAAAGAACTAACGGTCTCTGACACGAGAACCCTCTGCCCCACTCTGAAATGCTCAGACAGGGTCTTATTGTCCTGCCAATCCTCCTGCCTCAGATCCCTGAGTTCTCGTGTTCATGTTCTCTCTCTCTCTGCCCCCTTCCCTCTCCCTCTCTCCTTCAAGATTAGGTTTCATATAGCTTAGGTTGGTCTTGAACTTTCTCTGTAGCTGCAAACAACTTTGAATGAAGGCCAATGAGTTCCTGTTTCTGCTGGGACTATATGTGTTTGACACTAAGCCCAGATACAGCCTCCTTTCACAGATAAACGAACGGAGAGCCAGGAAGATAGGTCTCTTTGAGAATGCAGAGCTGAGGTCTGAACTAAGAGTCTTAGCTAGTGTGTTTCTCTGTCACCAGTGCTAGCTACCCAAGGTCGCTGAAGGCACCTGGAATCTGTTCATTCAGGGCCACTTTGACTAAACCTTGCTGTTAACTCGAGGAAAGTCATGTGGGATGAGGCATGTTACTGCACACTTTGAATCCCAGGACTCAGGAGGCTGAGGCAGAAGGATCACCAATTAGAGGTTAGCTTGAACTATTGTACTGAGGCTTTGTCTAAAAAAAAAAAATAAAGAGAGAAAGAAGGCAGGGGTGGTGAGATGGCTCCGTGCTAGCCGGCTGCAGAAGTCTGACTGATGACCTGAGCCTGATCCTCAGCACCCACATGGCAGGGGAACAGACTCTTGCAAGTTGCCCTCTGACCCTTGTGAAACTACTATTCTTATACCCACAAAATAAATAAATAAATAAATAAATAAATAAATAAATAAATAAATGGGGCGGGGCAGAGACAGAGGGAGAACAAATGAGGTTTGGACCACTGGGTCCTGCTCTTTCTGAATGTTTGCATCTCGGGTGAGATTCCAAGCACTGTACAGATTCAGGGCCAGCTGCTATTCTTCATGTCCTACTAGTAGGATAGCCTTGACCTCCCTGTGAAGCTTTGATCCTTTTCGGATCCGGTCACCACTGGCCTCC